>NC_052398.1:12947962-13258218 GCF_009389715.1 Phoenix dactylifera | reverse complement strand
TAATCCTTCAAAATAGCAGAATTAGGCGAGATAAAGTCTCCAAGAAATCCTAAGACTAATTGCAATGTTGATAAAAATTAACAACTTTGGAAAATCCAATCTTCTGTTCCATTATATTAAAGTAAAAATAATACATGCATCTCAACCATCAGAACCTCAGTCAACTTAATACACCAAATTCCCCTATTTTCAGAGTTGAAGATAGAAAATCTAGGGATCAGGGGGACTGCTGCTTTTGCTGGTCTAACACAACCACCTCTGGCACAGAGATCTGCCACTGAAACCATGCCTCCACTACCCTGCCCACTTTCACCAAATAAAGAGGCTTTCACTGAAAGGAGTGGGGTTGATGCTCAACAGGAAATGAAAAGAAGAGCAATCCATGGGATTCCGATACACATAAAGCTGCATAGCATAAAAGGCATCGACTATACTGAAGAAGGAAAAAGTTGCACATCATAACCACAAGGAACTACCACTAGTCCTCATTTTAAAAAAGCCTGCATGCGGAATTCTGGTGTTGCTCTGCATCCTCTGTCAAGATGTTCTACGTCTGTACTTCACCCTATTTATCTTGCAACAAGTTCAGGTTAACCTTATCGATTTCAAGGTCCAGCGGCAGCTCGCAACAAGTGCAGTATTTGAGATGATGGATCCCTCGTAGCTCTCATCGATTGCAGACCGGAATAACAAGTGACAGTAGATGAGATGAGGAATTTGCATCAAGGAAATTGCACTGTCATAGCATTGTTCTACTTGCTTCAATGGACCTTAGTGGAAACCAAACTTATACATCTATCTGATGACATGGAATGCACCAGGTGCAAAGTGATATACAGAAACTAGAACTGGGTAATTTGTTTTGCACTGAGACCTGCAATCACTTCAAGAGTTATAAATTAAAGATAAGTGAAGGAACATGCAATGGATCAATCGGTTTCTGAATGAAATTATTGCCCCATCTTATCTACGACCATCAATTAAGTACATGGACGAACAGTCCTGGTTCCCTTGATGAACTTTCAATATCATCTCACAGGCCTCACCATTTTAGTTAGTTCAGAAAGTAACTATACCTAGCTGGTACATCGGAGAGTATATGTAGTTCCTAACTTTCACACTAAACAACATTGTGATTCAGATCAACCATTTGAATCTCTTTCAACAAGTTATGCACATATTCCTTTCAATAATTACTTATCATCGATTCAGGAAAGTGATAGTAACTCATTATTTGTTCTTCAAGAACAATCCCAAAACAAAAAGGTTGGCAAATCTTACTTTCCAATTGCAGGAAGGGTAACTTCTGAGTTAGATTATTTCAAACTCATGCAATGAACCAAGAACCATGGAAATCTCACTCAATACTTCTGAGTTTAAATTTTAGAACCTTGATAAAGAGATAATGCAGAACTGAGGAAATCTCGCTCAAAACCAAGAACTATGAAAGACCGAATAACCAACAAGCAGCCTAGCAGCCTCCCTTGGATAAACAAAAGAATTGTGGAGCATATATGGAGAGGGAGAGAGAGATCTCAAAATATTAATATATAGATACCAGTACTGTGCAAGCAATGCGCATATGACTTGGAAAGTTTCTGGCTGACAGCTGATGTATACTTGACTCGTTGGGTTCATAGGAAAAGAAGAAATAAAATATGTTCAACGAAAAACAAAAAAATATTTTTTATTTGATTAGAGTTTTTATAGAAAAAAGATAGAAAAATAGTATGAATAAGATTTTTAAATTTCATAAAAAAGAAAAATTCTAAAAAAATTGTTTTTTCACCGGTTGAAAATTAGGTTCTTTAAGCCATCAAAACTCATGGGTATATATTTTTTATTAAGAATATAATAAATATTCTATACACCTTTCTTTTGAAAAAGTCGATCAAAGTGTCACTTATACATAACCAAACCAATATACTAAAATTATTTTTTTTAGGCATCATATTCTTAAAAATTATTTTTTTAAAAAAATTATTTTAATGATTTATTTTTTCTTCTGCGAACGGGAGCTCATAATTTTTTCGACATAAGACCAACCCTCAGATAAGCCGAGCTGGAGTCGACCTTGGCTAGTTCACATTTGGCTCGTTTGCGCACGGAAATGGGCGAATTATTCTCACCGGATCCTGGTCGCACCGCGGGCTCCACCCGATTGATCTCGAGCCTCGAAGCTTCCCTAGTTTCCCTTCTTGCTCCCCTCTCTCTGATAACAGTCTCTGGTTTCAAAGAAGAAAGGGGCGAATCCAAGTGCATAAAAATGTCCAAGTCATGCAAGGGCCTGGCCATGGAGCTCGTGAAATGCCTCAGCGAATCCGACTGTGTCAAGGTATTCAATGCTACAATCGTTTTCCCTATCCTTTTTGTTTTTTTAATGTTTTATATTATGCTTCGAGATGTATATTGTGGAACTATTTGGAGAGAATCGATAACGCAGTAATTATTATTATTATTATTGTTATTATTGGGAGATGTCGATCATGCTTCCCTTCTCTGCGATAAGGTCCAATAAATCATTTCTTGGCGGAACAATTTACATTGATTTTGGGAATTCCTACCCCTTATTTCAGCTTCACCAAACTTATATATTTTTATTAAGTGGTTTATGAATGTATCAGCTCATATTATGAGCGAGGAAGTTTTTCAATTACTTAAAAAGGGCTGATTCGGGGAAATAGGGATACTTGAGAACGAGAATATGCCATATTTTCTCGTTCCATTTATTGCTATACAAGTGTCTGATAAAATGTGCCTGAGGATAAGGCTCACATGCACTTCAGTTTTTAAGTGCTAAATTGATCATCTGCGGTGTGTTAAATGTTTAGAGAGGTGTCATTGATAACTAATTTGATTCTGAGTTTCTTGATTTAATGTGATTGTTGGAGGAGTGGACCGATGTTTGATAAGGTGGAGAGTAGGCTTTTGTCATTTGGCGGAAGATCTATTCTTATCCAAGCTGCTATTTTCTGGCCTTTGGTGGGTGATGCCTGGGTACTCAAGACCGCGGCTTTAGCGTCCGCTCATTTGAGGAGAGTACAAAGAGATTCTTGTTGGTGGTGGGAAATGGAGGATCTGTATTTTGTGCTGGACTATAGTGACATTGATGAAATGAATCAGCCTAATAATTTTAATTGATACGATGGCTGAGGAGCGAGGAGAAACTGTGGTAAATGGTGACTAGAGTTATATGTTATGAAGGGATCATGAAGTTTTGAATCCAAACTTTTTTCCTTTCATTTTTGCATTGTCTTGGGGCGGTGATGAGGGGTTCAGGGTAGGAACTAGCTGAAGATAGTTAATGGGAGCATCATAAGCTTATGGGAGGAAATTCAATTGGGTGCGTTTGAGTTGTCCAGTTTTAATGGTAGATATGGTTGCACATGGTACTTGACAATCTGATGGACCAACCCTATCATTATAAACAGTCAGAACTTACAAATTCTATATGAAAAGTATTTGGTGTCAGAAATGTCTACTGCAAATACAATTAAAGATGGGCCAAGATATGACCCCTATTTCTTGATAAATAACGACTTTTTGTATTTTTTATTTTTTGCATTCCTCTTAAGTTGTTTTTCTTATTATGCTTTCTATTAGATGCCTCATTTGGAGGGGAAAACGTAGAGAAAAATAGACAATTGCATCCTTTTAAAGCATCTAAGACATTAATCTCTCTCTCTTTCTCGCTCAAGCTAGTGTCTTTTCGGTGGAATTGAAAGAATTGAAGTATCAATTCTACCGATGCAAGCTCAATGACAGGCCTTTAAAAGTTCCCCACCATTGATCATGCCATACAATATTTCAGATATCTAAAAATAAGTTGTGTTTGGAGTTTTCTTACCTTGCATCAAAAGGAAACTAAATGAACAGTACCAATGGAGTTGGTGAGCTAAAATTTTTGTATCCCATGCAAATTGAGAATTCAAAATACTGATCTTGATCTAAACATCTAAAATGCTTACTAACCAAAATTCAAACTAATTTATATGCTTTTGGCTATAAATTAGACAAAAACATTTGCTGTTTCATAATTTTTTTGAACCATTTCACGATAAAGATGGAATTTTAAAAAAAATGTAGGTTTTGAATTTTATCTTTTTAAAAGATATTGTAAATCATGTGATGTAGATTTTTCAATCTGGACATTTTACAATTAATTTGACATCTATAGGATTAAGGCTTTAATTTTGTCTGAAGAATATTTGCTGATATATGTGTGCTCTCATCTGGTTGAGCATGCCTCCCAATGACAACACAACTTGCCTCCATGGTAACACACATCACAGGGTTACTTTCATGTATTAATTGTAGGTGTAAATATATGAGCGGATAGACAACCGAAATTTAATGACTTTGGCTGCGAGAAAATGTCTTTTTGAAAAAAATATAAAAGTTGATGTTTTGGAAGGGGCAGAGAATGAAATGATGGGGTATGTGGGAAGGTAGAGAGAGTGAAATTTTGGTTGCTGATTTGTAGTTTATTTTCAGATTATTATGTCAAGGTGGCCCAAATGGAAGGGATGTGAATTAGGAGTGTTGGCAGATCATGTTTGGATTGTGTTTGGCCGTATGCATACACAAATCCAGAATATATTTGTTAGATCCAAACCCACACCCAAACTCAAAACTAGTTAAAACTCTATATCCATGCTGAGCATTGGACCCCAAAAAGGTTGGGAATCGGGTATAAATCAGGCATTCAACAAGTTAATTACTTTTGTTACCTAAACACCGTGCAGCCAAAAGACACGAAGAATGAAAAAGGTCCTATGATAATCAAGCTCGGTATAAATATTAGATCCAACAAATATATTATAAAACGACTCCCACAACTGGCATGGAGAGGAATTTGATGGACAAGATGGGTTGCAGTTTCACTAGTCTTTACTTGGTTTTTCTTCTTTTATAATTAAAAGGAAAAAATGATAAATACATGCAATTATATATTGATGTGTGGAAGTCTACATACATACGTACATATGTACGTACATGTATGTATGTATGTATTTGTGTGTATATATATATATGTATGTATATGTTTGTAGATATGTTCATAATCAGGTCATATTTTGGGTTTTCAAGTGTGGATCTACCCAAACCCATCCACAACCCGAGAAGACTTCCAGTCTAATTTCAGAATAAAATCCGAGCCCAATAGTCTATTGGGTTTATATTTCATTCCCAAACCCCATGTTTTGGGTCAGTTTAGTAGGTCATTGGCCTCCATTGACAATTTGACACCCCTAGATGTGAAACCGTACACATGGACACATGAAGCTATCATGAACACCAATTGTTACAATTATAAAACACAATAGATGACAAATAATTTCTTATTTTTCTTTTCAAAAGCTGAATGTATTATCAATATTTTGATGAACATGAATTTTCTTTAAAATTTTCGGCTATAATATTGGACACATTGAAATGGCTTAGTCAGCATTAAATAGTCATTACAATAGTGACTTTTTTTTTGCTTGTTTGACTCTATATTCCATGTTTTATATTAGTTTGCTATTACGTCACTTCTTTCAATGCGATGAAACCTATATCTAGTCTTAGCTACTTTTTGTGCTTATTCAGGTTGAGAAGCGACCATACAGGGAATGTGCAGGTGAGAAGGTGCCTTCCATACCAAGTGAATGTGTAGGCCTAAGGGAAACATACTTCAACTGCAAGAGAGGCCAGGCATGTTACCAAGTTCCACAGACTCATTTAACAAAATGATATGGAATATAGGAATGCCTATGCATTCTAGTTATATGAAGTCACAGTCCTAGATACTTTTACAATATATTTCCTAATTTATTTTCTTTTTTCCATTTCTAATAGTTAAAAGATAAAATTGAGTTTGACTGGTTATTCAATGGTCGGTGGTTGTCAACGTGTTGTGTAATCATGTAGGTTTTGTTTTTGTGATAGCTTTCTAACTTCTGATATTTCTTCTTGGTAAAATTTGTTATTAGTGCATATGAAATGAAGAACTAGAAAGTGACCGGATGAAAAGAAAGTAGCCACAAACTGCAAAGCTAGATTGTGTAATTTAGCTAACTCACGTGCAATTTGTACAGGCAAAAATGTGTCACCTCATCTTACAATATTGGAGGAATGTTGCCTCTTTGATGATGCTGTTGTTGATAAGCTAAACCTACTTTAGCTTGCACCCTTAACTATCATCCATGTACAATTCCCATTCCTATGTAGTTGAATTTGAAGAGATATACTTGCATAACTATTCGATGGCTAAAAGCCTAAAACCATGTTTTTGAGCAAAAGAGGAGAGGCAAAAAAAAAAGGTTCAGTCTCACTATATTGGCACTTGGGTGTAAGAGGGTCAGCACCTTAGAGGCTTGGACATAATTTATTGAATTCTCAACCCACACGGTGCTTAGAGTGTTTATAAATGCACCATATGCTAATCTTTTAAGCGACTTTGTATAGTGATGTGCTTTTCTTTGAAAAGTCTAATACAAACTTCTATGCCTTTTTTTGGAAAAGAAAATTGACATGCATCCAGATTAGGGGTGGCAAAATATGACCCGACTCGCCAACCCGATCCGTGTTCGACCCGCCATAAACAAGTTTGGGTTTGGCCTAAACAGGTTCGGGTCGTAAACAGGTCGATCCGTTAAACCTGATTATTAATTGGGTCGGATACGGATTTTAGATGTCTGACCCATTTAAACCGTTTAACCCGTTTAACTGTAGGGCAGGTTAAACAGGTCTAAACAGGTTAAACAGGTTAAACAAGTCTAAACAGGTTAAACGGGTCTAAACAGGTCTAAACAGGTCGGGTTGGGCAGGTTAAACTGGTTGGGTTGGCAGGTTAAACAGGTGTAAACAGGTTAAACGGGTCGGATGGAAAAATAGGTTAAACGGGTCGGGTCGGATTGGGCAAATAGGTTACCTGTTTATTAATTAGGTTAAACGGGTCGGGTCGGGTTACCTGTTTACTAAACATGATAGGTTCAGGTTGTAATTTCTGACCTGTTTAATAAACAGGTCGGGTTCAGGTTTATGATTTTCTGACCTGACCTGTTTATGACCCAACCCGACCCGATTGTCACCTCTAAATTTCAGATGCTCTGCAAATTTCTCGCAGCATTATCTGTCTACTCTTGGAAAATCTTCGTTAATTGCAGAATACATTTATTATCCTCCCAACATTTTTATGATCACTTGAGTATTTATGTTTTTTTTACTTTGATGTTCATCTTTTATCCAAGCATCAGAAAAGTTCTTTTACTCTCTCTCTCTCTCTCCCTCCCTCCCTCCTATTTTTCCCCCTAAACCCAAGAAGTTGCAAATTGAACTTTCCTCATTTGAGTCTTTTCTCAGGAAGCCCTGCTACCCATCATCAGTAACCACTGCATGTCCTATTCAATGATATATAGGAACTTGAAGTGTCTCTCCAACAAAAGATTTTGGAACATTAAGGATCACAAGAAACACCAAGAACACGAGATTTAAAGTGCATCAACAAAGTTATAATAAAGGGAAAGGCATTATCTTGTGTTTCTATCAGTATAATGTCAAACAATTTCGATGAAAAGTTTCAAAAATTCATTCAATGAAGCTGTAAAATAATAACTTTGATCAGCCTAGCAATATTATGAGACAACTACATGGTTGCACTTGTTTTCTGCTGGAGATTAAGGCTGCATTTTGTTGGGAATAAGGAAATGGGAATAGTAAAAATTATGCCAATGGGATTATGCCATGAGTTATGCCCATTTTTTAGCTCCACTTTTGACTAGCAAAAGGTACCTTTTTTGGAATCTTCTGAATGATGATGTCTTTTGTCCATAAAAAAGTAAAAAGGAAAACATAAAAGGTGCCTTTATGGTAATGAACAGCTTATGACAACTTCCCCTGGAATAGTTATGCTTGTCATAGGTGAGTTTGATTGGCATAACTATTCCTTAGATTATGCCTCCTTCCAAAATGTTGTTTGGCAGGAATAAGGCTTATCCTGTCTTTTCTGTTGGGCAGCCATAAGGATTATTCCAAGCCTTATGCCTACTTATGCCTGTACCATCCACAATCCATTTTAATCAAGAGCACTTGTCTAGGTAAGGGAAACTCTCCAAACCTGACAGGTGTATCATTTCTTCTTTGGTCTAAACTCTAAGCTAAAATACCAGATTGAATCATTACATACGTGCCCAGGCACAATCTTCACAAAATAAGACTATAGATATTCTTAAAGACTGACATTATTTTTTGAAAAATAAAGACAACTATAAAAATATATATCACTATCAGATATAAAATGTCCCTTATTAATTTGGAAAATGATGCAATCATTATTGATTGGATCAACTATCAACATGAAATCTCCAGCTATTTTCACAAACTGGTTTAAATCATTACCTTAATAAAGATCTTCCTACCCTTTCTTACCTCTTATCTAACTTGCCCATATTAGTACCATGGCAAGAATCAGAGCATAGGTTACATTCTGGCCTAGATCCTTGCATATCACACTTTATGATTCAATACAGACTGAAACTAAAGTATATATGGGGCTATTGGCCTACCACTTCAATTCTTATTCTAGGCATTGCTTTTCCCAACATTATGTTGATAATGACAGGTTGCATATCAAGGTGGAAACTGAAACTTTCTTGTTATGTTACTTCCTGATTGCATTTCTTTAAATTGCTTGTAGATTAAGTTAGTGTCCCCGCTAGGTTTTGTCTTTGTCCCTCTCTTGTTCAAAGTTGCATAGACTATAAATTTGGGTTTAGAACTTTAGATGGTGACACAAGGCTGAAAGTGGGTCATCCAACATAGTCAAAGTGTGACAGGTGAAATCATTGATCCACCAACCAATCCTTGTAAAGATGGAATGCAGCTTGTTGGTTAGCATCTTTCTTCAGGTCTATGTTGCTATAATTTACTTGTATATGTTTTTAAACCTTTCATGACAATTTTTTAAGTTTTGAATGCAGATTGTTTGCTTGTGGTCTCACATCGAACCATCTGACCGTATTTCACAGGTGTAGGGTTTCCAGTCATAGATTTAAAATTCCAACATTTTAGGTTTTCCAAAATATCAAGTTTCTATTCATTCACTTCGTCATTAGCTACATTGGTTTCTTTATGTGACCACTTACATGCTGCTCTTTTTACATGCCTTCCCCCTTTATTTTTATTGTCAATCAATTGGACAATACACATAAGCAACTTCATGATGCCCGCTGAGTTTCCCGACCTTGCAAACTCTTGACTACCTCAAGTGTTAATTGATATGACCTTCAAATGAGGCCGGAAAAATAAATGATTGTTGGACCTCTCTCACCCTCTCAAAGATCGTTCATTTAAAGAATAAAACCTTACATGTCATTGTCAATATCCTTAAATTGCCCCAACCAGAGTGCACATCTAAGTGACTTGATGAAATTACAATTGCACCATCTTTTTAGATATTTAGCATGCGCATGCCCTCTTAAGTTCTTATTGCGTTGCTTATCACCCTACTTTCATGCTGAATGACTACTACTAGGCTGCTTAACAGAGCGGAGAATGGATAAGTTCATGATCTTCTGGTATTTGCTTGGCTTGCTTGATATCTTATTTTCGCATTTGATGCAATTCAGGTTGACATGAGAGCAAGGATACGTGGGAATAAGGGCTACTAGGTGGCGCTGGTCGATGCATGGGCAAAAACATTTCCATAGGAGGAAGCTAACCACTATGAATTCATGTGGTCCAAGATCTGACCCAAGAGTTTATTCATTTTTCAGTAAATTTGTCATTCAACATTACTATCTCTATACAACGATTTTTGTAATCTAATATCAGAAACAGAGTCTACCCTCAAAAAATAATTTTGGAAACAAAGTGATGGTCCAGCCATTATTGCTCCATTTGTGAAAGAGATGGGATCTTCTTTCGGTTCTGGTCAACTGATTTATCCAGTAATGATCGCCTGCCTGCTTTTGTAGAAGAAAAATACCATTATTTTGACCCCTCATCTGTTGTCCGAATCACTGAAACAACCAAAACGGTAATGTATTTTAGAGGCATTTCAATTAGCTATTGTAGGTTGTCAAGATGGTGCATATCTCCCCTGCATGTGTGAAGAGGATTTCAGGGAAGCCACCACTTGCAGAGCATCTACCTGATCCTGCTCAACACAAGCATGCACAGCTACACTGCCACCATATAATTCTTGTTAGAATGTAAAAGATGATCACTTTTAGAGTCTGCCTTGGTCTTGGCGAAGGCAACCCAGATTCCCAAAACATCTGCGCTCCTCTCTCCAGCTCATTCACTGCCCTCTCCTTCTTTCAAGGCCTGTAAATGATATCCAAATGCTTCTATGAGAGACATTTGTGAATGCCACAATGCAGCAAGAGGGATTAAAGAGAACAAGGAAAAAGCAATGTTTTGTATCGATTGTGAATGAGTATTATCAGAGGATTGAAATCTTTGAACACAGTATCCTCCCACTCTTGCAGTAATGTCTTTGATTGGTGCAGTGTAATTATAATCCTGCCATACAGACTCCTTATCATTGTCCTAGCTTCATCATCATCCCTTCCTAGCTTGTGATGTTATTGAAGAACTGATCAAAGTTGAACCCCTATCCATCAGGATCATCGTGCCAGTCGGGACCATCGTCTTCAACAACCAGAGGGTAATTTGGAGCAAAAGATTGATCCAAATTTTATTGATGTTTCTTTTTGTCACATTTTTTTTTTGTTCATATTTGCTCTTAGACTGAATAGAACCTGTAGAATTCAAGCTCTCTGTCTAGATAGCATGAGATCATGTCTGCTCTATTTTTTATTAGATCCAGAATTATGGTCCAATAGATATCATCATGAAAAATTCATGCTAGGAACATCAGTTGATGGTTTGGTTTCAATGAATTTGGGGGCTTCAGGGTAATTTGGTTGGCACAGGGCATAAAATCAAGCTTAATGATGATTGACAATGGTTTATAAGGACTTGCAAAATATCCAACATGCATGCAACTATGCAAGGAACATGATAATGGAGAGTATGTGGACCGAGATAAATGATCCGATCATGTGGAATTCTAAAGAAGATGGGTATGGTAGAGTCAACTGTAAGCTAGATGGAAGTATTTAAATTAATTATAAATGAAAAGTTAATCAAATATTTCACATTGTATTGCTTCCTAATTTTTATCGAGGTTACTGAACATATAAACTCTATGTTGACTGGCAGGGTATTATGTGAAAAAATAATTCTTTCTAAAACAAGGCTTGATTCTCATTGTTTATACGATGATTTGTTTGCTGCACGCATCATTATAAGAGAACATGGTGCGATTAGAGGTGCAAATGGGTCGAATCGGGTCAGGAGTGACCCCGACCTAACTTGGTTTTTTGTTCGGATCCTAATTTTGGACACAGACCCAATCTGATAAAAGATTGAGTCAGATCCACCATTACAATTTTTTTGACCCAACAGGTCATTCAGCTCCATATATAACCTAGACCTAACTAAAAAAATTCGAGTTCGGATCGGATCTAGTTCGGGTTCAGGTCAAGTCCGGTTCAGGTCAACTCATCCATGCTTTCGAAATTTGTATTTGCACCCTCGTGGGCTATAGCCCGTAGGCCCAAATAATTTTACAGATTCGGATTGAGTCGGGTCGTAGGATTGAAAACTCAAAATTACCCAAATTTCAAATGGGTTGGGTCGGAATTCAGTAAACTCAGATCCGACCCGAAAAATGGAACGGGTCCAATTTTAGATTCCGACCCGGCCCACGGATCCTCCAAAACGGGCGGGTTGGGTCTAAGTGGGTTAGATCGAGTCGGGTCACGGGTCAATCCGACCCATTTACAGCCTTAGTTGCAACTCAAAAAGCTTTAAAATTATGATCACATCAGTCAACTTGAATAGGTGAGATTTGTATTCTGATTGGTCCAAAAATGTTTATTTTGCTATTTTATATGTGAATATTGAAACTTTTTTTCTTTTCGTTCCCCAAAGTTTTTGTTATCCGATCTAATTTGGTGATGTCATCATTTATTCTTGAGGGTTTCTTTGTATCTTACTTGTTACACAATTGGAATATTTATTCTGGTTCGTAGAAGGTACCTTCTTTTTAATTATTTGGCTTTGTAACCTCTTTCTTTTGGATAACTTGCATATTTTATATCAAAATAGAGTAGATAATGTGCTTCCTATTTTATATCGCAAATTCTAATTAAGCATGAAGTTTCATTAACCTAAACATTAAAAATAACTCAAACATGAATCATATTTTGCTGGTCTTTGTGTCTTCATAACTTCTACAATTCATCAAAGAATATCCATCCCTTGGAAATGAGACCCGTTGCCAACGTGAGCTCATACCGATGGATAGGACGTGTCAAGTCGGGCGTATCCGAAGAGAGCCGCCCGCCTCTCAATTTCCAAAGCTCTACCTCTTCAGAATTGATAAAAAAAAAAACATAGCCGGTTTTGGTGGCATGTTCCAAGTGTCAACATTTCAAGCACACCGTTCGACCTCCATTGTTGTCGTCTTCAAGTGGAATTATAAAATTCCTTTCTTTTCTCTCAAGATTATAGTTGATATTAGACAATAATTATAGTATTTGTTTTTTTTGGTACAATGGCGGCTCACACCCTGTGGGTGTGAATGCAGCCAACAGAGTCAAAAAATAAAAAACTAGCCAGGGACTCCGGCACCGCCCTGCCTGTGGGCCGTCCAAATGAAACTACCAGAATGCTAAGCCGCATAAGAGGCAACCCAGTTAGCGACCCTATTTGCTTCCTTGTAGACGTGCATGGCCTGGTGGAATACACTCTCCTAGTAGGCTGCAGATCTCGTGGAACAGTGGCCTCTTCTCGATCATGCTCCCCTGACCTCGAACCTACTCAATCATTGTGGTCGAGATTTCCTTAAGGAGAATGCTGTTCGTGCCTAGCACTCGCCTCGTATAGATGATACCTTTCCATGCAGCTCTGAGCTCGGCACCCGCGATAGACGCGTCGAAAATCTGCCATTGCCCTGCCACCACTAGCCTGGCATCGTGGTCTCTAATAACAAAACCCACAGTTCCGCGTGTCCCTCCCTTGTCAATACTGCCATCGAAGTTCACCTTGAAATAGCCAAATGGTGGGGGCACCCAAGAAACAAGCACAGTCTTGAACGTTGTAATAGCAAGATGGGTGCCCCAGGTTTTTCCAACTAACTCAGCAGGCAAAGCAGCATTGATGCCAAGAAACTCCACCGCGTGCATAAGAGCTCTGTCTGCCATCATCCTCGGGTGTGAGCCACCGTCCTTGAAAATGCAGGCATTCTTGTCCAGCCAGCTGCAGTAAGCCAGGTAGGCTGCCCGCGTCCCTGCCTCCTCATCCTCCAAACCACGCATCAAGGACTTCAGGAAGTCCAGAAAGTCCCTAATAGACGCCCACATTTGTCAATTGTTGGGGAAGGCCGAGACATTCCTCCAAATTTGGCTAGCCCGTGGGCACTCGATCAGAGCATGGTAAATAGTCTCCTCCACCTCCGAGCACACTGCACACGCTGATAGGATCTGTACTTTCCTCCTCACTAGCACGCCTCTGGTAGGCAAGCACCCCCACGCCACCTTCCAAAGGAACAATACTATACGGGGGTGGATGCTAAGTCTCCAAATCCAGGCGCCCTCCAGCTGCTGTGCCGGAGTCCTCCCGACCAAGCCATACAAATCCTGGGCTTGAACCTCCGCTTTCTCGGTCAAGATTCATACCCTTCTGTCCGCCATCTCCCCAACCGGGATCGATACCGCCAGAACCCGCTCAGCAAGCTGCTCTCTGAACATCTGCCTAATAAGGGCCTCGTCCCACATCAGTTATAATAAATTTTTTCAATTACTTAGTATTGATTAAAATAATTTTTTTTATGCATGCATTTTTTTTAGTGTGGGGATTGTGCGGGCGTATTAGTCCCACATCAGTTATTCACTAGATAGATCTTGAGTACTCATACAAGATTAAAAAACTCAAATAATACCTTTCGGCTAGCTTTTTTGGATGAGGTCTTAGATTGTTACATTTAATTCTATTGCGTAACTTGAGTTACTTGAGAAGCCTTCAAAGACTCATCTATATGAGATCGTTGTGAGGCCATGATTATAAACTATCATTATTTGAGTATCCTTGAAAGGCCCACCTATATGAGATTGTCATGAGGCCATGATTATAGAAAATCTCATGAAAATCAAGGTCAAATGCATAGCCATCAAGTAGCACTAACCGGCCTCAATCTGACTGTGTTTGTAGTACGATCGGTTGAAGTTTGGATCAAGGACTTAGTTCAAAACTTAAATCTACTACGGTTTTATTAGAGGTGTAAAAGGGGGCTACAAACTTTTAGTCCCCTACTGCTTGAGTAATGGAAATGATTGTATTTATAAAGGGTCTCCATCCTTTTTCCCTCGTGAGGCGCCCCATGTGGGACAAAACCGTGAAGGGTGACGGCACCCAGAGAGCCGAAGAAGGCCGAGCGTGACCGAATCCCAAAGCGGACAATACCATCGCTCTGGCTGAGCTGCTCCAGCACTCTCCATCTGTGAGGTGCCTTTTGGACAAAGCTGTGAGGGGTATCTTCCGTCTTGGAAAGGTAGGGGGCCTCCCTCAAAGCGGACAATACCTCGTGATGGGATGCAACCCCTTTTTCTGCTCTAACAGGTTTCTTTATCTAAAATTGTAGCACTATGAGTACTATAAATTGTCCTAATTTGAATTTATTAATTTTGAAAATTTTGAACCATGCTGAAGATTGTCAGAATTTGAAGCCAAATATTTTTTTAGTTTTTGACGTTTTCTAAAAAATTAATTTAAAAAGTGTCAAAACATTTTTCTTTTCCTTCTCTCAATTTTGACACACGAGGCGTGTTGGTAGAACTTTAGAAGCTTAATATTGGGAAATTGTTGTGCATGACTGTTAGGCGAGTCCTATGGATACCCCTTCTCATGTAGGTAGCTCCAACTTACTTGAACACTTGGTTAGGAGCCTATAAACATTAGGCTGCTATTAAGAGACTTAGGACATGAAGAACAACAACCCCAGGCCTTTGGTTCTTTTTTTCCCAAGAATTATAGTGCCTCTCCAGATCATTCCTTTGTTTATATCTTCTTTACTGTGATAAAAGGGCTGGGTTCCATTTTCAATGTGGATGTGCTCATATTGAGACTGATTGCGGGCATTAGGGCATTATACATTGAGCAACAGAACCTGCAGGTGAGGAGTCTTCAGTGGATTTAAGGCAACATATTAGACGTGCTTTGCCATCATTGTTTTGGATGAATGGCCCGGGTACTTTTTGTCGTAGGCATTTTTCCATGTCTGAGTGAAGAGCAGCTCTGAGGATCGATTCGGCTCTCTCAAATTGTTTCTCATTATTAAAAAAAATGTAACAAAAATTGTTTTATAGCAAAAGAAATTAATACACAGCTTTATCTAATTAATGATAATATGGAATATGAGAAGAATTTAAATTTCATCATTAATAGAAGTATTCATATGGTAAATAATTTAAAGCCATTAATTTATAACTTGTAATTAATTAATACATAATTTTAGTTAATATATCTGTTTACGGTTTCAATATCCATATTCTTACTCCATATCTATTTAATTAACACATGGCTTTATCTAATTGATGATAATATGGAATGTGAGAAGGATTTAAATCTTGTCATTAATAGGAGTATTCATATGGTAAATAATTTAAAATTATTAGTTTATATCTTATAATTAATTATTACATAATTTTAGTTAATATATTAATTTATTTAATATATAATTTTTATCTTGTTAGCAATAATATGAAATGTGAAAAGGATTTAAATACAGCATCCACATTATAATTAGAAGGCTAGTAGAGGTAAATCCCAAATGTATTAGGTTTATTTGTAAGGTCTAGCTCTCTCATTGCAGCTATATGCACGTAGGACGCACAGCATCAACCCAAGTGTATGCTTCAACCGTGTTTCACCTTATTAAAATAAAATAATAATTAAAAAAAAAAGAAAAAAAAAGAGTGTATCCTTTTTTTTTTTGTACAAAACGCTCAACGTCATCAGGCTAACAGCGGTAAATCCAAAACCTGACCCAGAAACACGTGGCACCATCAAACTCTCCGAACATGGCATCATGCAAATCCCGTACATCATCACGTGTACCGCATTGGACCGACCGTCATTTGTGGCGGACGGACAGCGGTACCCACCCTTTCCTGTTTAAATCAAAAACATGCCTCCCCAACCAATACCCCGAAAGTCCCAAACCGGTATAAGTCCGTCTCTTCGATGACTTAACAGCGGTTTGGACGTTGCAGGGGAATTCTGAGGTGGCGTAGCAGGGAACCCTTCTCGACGCGCTTCCTGAACCTTCTCCATCCCGAGGCCACGCACTCACGCGCTTGGATCTCGTCACCTCCCAACCGCGACGGGCGACCTCTCGGCCCTCTTCCGATTCAACGGTTGGTGTGGTAGCTTCAAGTTTCTCTCACCGGGTCCGTAACAGGAAGTTCGGAGCGCAGCTCGCTTCATACATATCACCTACGATTGCTGGCCTCCACCGTCTTCTCGGGCTTCGCTTCGTATTCCCGATTCCCATTCTCAGGTATGGTCTCAGGTCTCAAAAAGATCGGAAGAACGGTAAATGATCTCTAGTTTGAATTCATAGGACTCTCGATCTGAGCTTCTCAAACCGTTGAATTGGATCATCTTTTCGTGGTTTTCTTGATTTCTATGCATGCCCTTGTTAGTCGATCAAGTTGTTCTGAGAGAGAAAGAATACCTTATTTTTGTGCAATTTTGTAAATGTTGTTTGCTTAGTTAGATCCAGTCTTTCTTAGTAGATTTCTTACTTCGTCAGTAGACTATATCAGCTCGCTAGTTTTGTGAGCGAAGGGGTAGCTTTCTGTCAATTTTCTGGAAATATTTGCTTCGAAGTTGACTTCTTTCGAGTGTGCTGTCAAAATGTGGTGCGATGATCTATTGATATATGCCAATCTTGATTGCATTGGCTGGATCATTAAAGAAATCTGTTGATTGGAAAGATTTTTTCGATTTCTGATGTATCTTGCTCTATTGACGCTCTTTGTCTTGATTGCATGACTGGATCATTAAAGAGATCTGTTGATTGTACTCTTTATATAAAAATGGATTTAGGTGTGTATGAGCATTCGAGTTGAGTAGTCTCAGATCCTTGTTCTTTCTACGAACTTTTGATTGCTGTTACTTGGGTAATTTTGGGAGAAAAGTTTTTTTTTCCTTAAAATCATGTTTCTGTATTTTTCTGTTAGTCCATAGCCTTAATCTGCTAATTTAACACTCTTTTTTTCTATCTACATTGTGCTTATGAGCAATTTTTCCTTTTTTAAGTTGGTTAGGAAGGAAATAAATTTACTAACTGAAGTTTTGCTTTAGATGCTAAGTCGTAGCTGATATTTATTTTTCAGTTCTAAAACTTTGGAACATTATATCTTGTTATTAGCATAACACCTTTAGTTGGTATTCTTAGGCATGGCATCCTCTGATAAGCCAGAAGTAGTCGAACGAGAGGTGAAAGACAAAGAACATAAGGAAGAAGATAAGCATGAAGAAAAGGGAGGCTTCATTGAGAAGGTTAAGGATTTTATCCATGATATTGGTGAGAAGATTGAGGGAGCAATAGGATTTGGAAAGCCTACTGCAGATGTTGCTGGAGTTCATATTCCCAGCATCAATCTGGAGAAGGCAGAAATTGTTGTTGATGTGCTGATTACAAACCCCAATCCCGTTCCGATCCCTCTGATAGACATAGATTACTTAATTGAAAGCGATGGAAGGAAACTTGTGTCTGGATTGATCCCTGATGCTGGAACGATCCATGCTCATGGTTCAGAGACTGTCAAGATACCAGTGACATTAATATATGATGATATCAAAAACACTTATGATGATATCAAGCCGGGAAGCATCATTCCATACAGGATCAAGGTTGATCTCATCGTCGATGTTCCGATTTTTGGAAGGCTTACCCTGCCTTTGGAGAAGAAGGGTGAGATTCCTGTGCCTTACAAGCCAGATGTTGATCTTGAAAAGATACACTTTAATAAGTTCTCTTTTGAAGAAACAACGGCCACCCTCCATCTGAAGCTTGAGAATAAGAATGACTTTGACCTGGGACTCAATGCATTAGATTATGAAATTTGGCTCTCTGATGTGAGCATTGGAGCTGCAGAGCTCACAAAATCTATAAAGCTGGAGAAAAATGGAATTACTAAGATGGAGATTCCAATCACTTTCAGGCCGAAGGACTTTGGTTCTGCTCTTTGGGACATGATAAGAGGACGAGGTACTGGTTATTCTCTAAAAGGAAATATTGATGTGGACACACCATTTGGACGAATGAAGCTGCCTATTAGCAAAGAAGGTGGGACCACCCGCCTCAAGAAACAGGATGATGATGATGACGATGATGATGAGGTATGCTAACTCATTCACTTTATGATGAGTTATATTTCTCCAATCATGTTCCCTTTTGCCTACAAAAATATTTTGTAACATATGAATCTTGCTTAAAAATTTAACGTGTTATTTGTGACTTGCCTGTTGCTCCTTAATGTGGTAGCCTGTGCAGTGCCAGATGAGAAGGGGCAACATGGGAAGTTAGACATCAGTCTTTTTTGTCTGGGTTATCTTTTAAGACCGTGTATTATGTTAGCTTTTATGGATAACATGCATTAGTGAAGAAATTATATAGGATTAATTGTTGTATTTGTTGGCTGACATTTTTGTAATGGAATACATTAAGTTATATACAATTATGATTGTCTTTTCAAACCTATGCAATTTAGAAATTGACTGTATTTCACTTTGCCAAGCTGGGTGTAACCAACATGTGCTTCATGCTCCCATCAAAGATTTATTTAAAAATTGTTGTTTTGTCACCATTCAACATCCATATATATAGGCAATTTTTGATAGCTGAGGGGGCTTATTTTCAGCTCTGTGGAATTCTAGAGACAAGAAATGTTTCCCACAATTATGTCGTTGTTAACAACAATCTATGATGCTAAATGGTGAAGAACAAGGTGGTATCAGTCACCAAGATGCCTTTAAGGTTTCTGTACATCGACTATCCACTCAACATTCTATTCGCTGGCTTTGTTTGGTTTGAATTTCATAATTTAACTGCTCTAGTTAAGAGGACTTAATTTTATATTTAACACAATCCATTCTAAAGCCTAACTGTCATAGATTGAACTAAAATGCAAGTTTATTTGAGTATTTGCATATGCTTACATGCATACACACATACATACGTACGTGCATACATACATTATGATCACCAGGATGCCTCTGTTTGAAGATTCTAAATTTTGATTATTCACTCCTATTGGTCGACTTTCTTTTGGTTTGAATTTCATAATTTTGCTGCTCAAGAGGACTCAATTTTTCCTTTAATATAATGTGTGTGTGTGTGCAACTCCTACAGCTCCTTTAATATATTCATTTCTTGTTTTATCTCTTCTAGATTTACCATGCATCCATCTAAACACTCATTTTTGCTATACTCTACTTGTTTTTTTTTTTTTTTTGTTGACTCTTCCAGATCATCTTTAGCTACCCTCTTCATACAATTGACCATTTGGTCCCACATTTTATTTGATTTTTGTTCTTAAATTCTAATTTCCCTCCTTTCGTGAATAATCCCTCAAAGATATGGCATTTCCCTTTTTAAATTCCACCATCTTATCTCTTGATATTTCTTAATTTTTTCCTTTTTTTTATGCACTTAATGTATAACTCTAAGACTAGTTAAACTCTCTCATAGGGTGAGAGAGAGCAACATATTATGATAGTACAGCCATGTGATCCAATAATGGATACTTTTAGATTGCATTAGATATTTTTAGACTGCATTTGATATTGCTGAATTTAAAAATCAAAAATACATGAGACAGGAACTAGACAACTTACTCTTCTTCTCCAAACAAATCAACTGATTTTGTTGATTGATTCTTTCTGGCCTATAAAATTGGGAAGCATGACATCAGGAATCTATTAGATAAATTTTATATTGAAAATATAGAAAGCATTTCTACACTTATATGTTGGACTTGTTTGGTTTGTGGGAAGAATTTTTTTTCATTAGAATATTTTTTCTAAGAAGATGATTGCTGGGAATATGATGCATGGAAAAATGGTTTTGGCATATTTGGTTGACTAGAAAAAAGTGGTATATTCCAAAGTGGCTTATATTTGATTGAGCATCTATTTTTTTTGGAAAAGTTGTGTGAAATACCTATTATACCTTTATCTATAGATTTTGATGGCTTAAGAGTAGTTTGTAAAAAAAGGACCTCAATTTTCAATCGGTGGGAAAGTATCTTTCCTAGTTTCCTCATGGGTTTTTCTTTTCCATGAAATATAGAAATTTTATTCCTATGAGGTTGCTACTTTTCCATCTCTCTTCTTTCAAAACTCCAACCAAACAAGTGGCATTTTTTAGTTTTTTTCGTTGACCATACTTTTCCCCCTTCTTTTTCCGCGAACCAAATGAGTCCGTTGATCTTTCTCTTGAAAAGTAGTCTATTTGTGATAAATTTGATTCACTGTAAGGTTCTTAAATGCTCCTCTCTCTTCTTAAAATGTGTTAGATCATAAGTTGTTGCAAACTCAAGAATTGAATATCCTATTAAATTTCTATCCCCAAACCAAATCCTCCACATACTCTCTCATATCCCATATCACTCTTCGTCATTTGTCCATTTAAGTCATCACATACAAGTGTCTCATCTTTTGTCCTTCAGGAATATCTTGTATCAATCTATCAATTTCTTTTCAAAATTATTTCTTAATCCTCTTTCTCTAGTACTTGTGGTGTATAAGTACATTAATAATCTCGTCATCTAAAACTAATTTAATAGCTATTAATCTATCACTTACTTTTTTGACATCAACAATTTTATCTTTTTTTTTCCTTATTCGCAACTATTTCTGCAGCAATTCTATTATTTTCTTTACCTATATATAATAGTTTATAACCATCTCCTATATCCTTAAATTTACTACATTTCTTTAATTTCTTGTAAGCAAGCAATATTGATTTTTCTATGTGTCATTGTGTCTACTAGTTCTTAACTCTATCTATTCAATGTTCCAGCATTCCAAAAAGAAAATATAACTCTTTTCCTCAATATAGTATCCTTTACATGATGTAATTTCTCATCTCCTTCCTACTCTGATTGGCTGCTGTTTTACTAGATTACTACTAAAAGAGTCTCTAATCCTGGGTAACCCTTGCACATTTGTAACCTACTCATTTAAAACTAATTTAAGAGCTACTAATATGTTGCTTACTATTTTTACATCTACAAATTTATCTTCCCATCAAGCTACTATTCTCACAGCTTTTCTATTATCTTTTACCTGGTCTACATACAATAGTTTATAACTAACCTCTCTATCCTTGAGTTTACTACCTTTCCATTTAATTTGTTGTAAGCAAGAAATATTAATTTTTCTACATATTGTTGTGTCTGCTAGTTCTCTACTCTTTGGGATCAAAGTTCCAAAATTTCAAGTAGCAAATCTAATTCTCTTCTTGTGTACAGTTACCTTCTTTACATGATATGATTTCTCTTGTCTCTTTAGTAATTCGATTGACTGCCATTCTAGTTTATTAATGCTAGAGACTCTCTGATCCTAAATGCTCTGCTCATTTATCACTACAATTGAGATAAGTTAAAGCAGGTCGCTTAGTGGAAACACCTAACAAACCCTTGCTCATTTGTCTCTCCAACCAGATCACGTTGTAGTGGGTCTTTTATAGACAATGGCCTAAACAATCGTTATTCATTTGTGTCTACAACCAAGTTACAACTCATTTGTGTCTACAACCAGGTTACGTTGTAACTGGTCGCTTATGAACAATGACCTTACCAATCCTTGCCCACTTCCTACCACAAACAGGTCAGGTTGTGGCGTGCTGCATAGAACATGGGATGCCCTAACATTTATGTGTATCAGATTAGGATCAATTTCATAGTTAGATATATATTTACAATCGGTAGTCAATTTGCCGTCAACTCTCCCACCTTTTTCATGTTGGGACTGGCCATGGCGGAGTTAACAAGAAGTGGGTTTTATTGATAGTTATTGTAAAATGACATGCGACAAGGAACGATGAGAAGACAATATCAATGTTGGTGAATTTAGGGATATTTATAGGGGCATATTCTCTTTTATATTGAAATGAAGTAATTTCAAATATGGAAACTTTGTTAATATTTTGAGATACCTGTCATTGGATGCTGATTGAAAGAGGGAACAATATTGGATTAACCGCATTAGAATGAGATGCATAGAAGAGTTTAGAAATTGTTACATTGTTAAAATCTGTTAATTCTTGGCTTTCTAATATGATGAGAACAAATTCATTTGCATAAGGTGAAAGATGCTTTGGGGTATTAAGTCCAAGAAAATAGGGAGTCTGTTCATTTTCAAATTCAAGCAACGGCGTTAATGCAAGTTTTTGAACAATACAGTCTACTAGGCACTGGAAATATGCCGAGAAATTCTTGATGCATTTATGTTATTGATATTCAATTAGTCATGTGAATCTTTTAAAAAAAGACGTGTTAACAGCTCTGAGTATACGTTAGAGATCATGGATGATGCCAGAGCATTTGATTGTTGTAAAAATTGTTTGATGCAACAAAATGAAGAAAAAGGGTGAAGTTCCTTCAAAGCTTGCATAGTTGGGAAGTTCGGATTTCATATGATGAAACTGTACTCAATTTTACCATAGGAGGATCGGAGTTATCATCTGTTAAAACCCTAGCTAGAAATGGTTCGGGTTAGCTTGGATGACTTTGAGGTTCATGTTATAATTATCTGTTGTTTATATTCATGATGCCTTATCATACCATAAAAACAAGCTAAATCTAACTAGATTTCTAAGTGCATCACTTTGGTTGTTTGGTCGAGGCATGCTACATCAGTTTTCATTTGAGTCCTTTAGCCAGTATATCACACCAAGAAAATTTTCCACCAAGTTCATTATTTATTATGCGGAGCATAATTACTAAATTATGTTAATATGATTTAGAAGCAGAACTAATTTTTGTAATATGCTTTATCTAATGAAAGGTAGCTCTTAAAACAAGACATTGGTTCCGGAGTTTAAAATTCAACTTAATAACTAGTTTTATGATGTCAGCTCTTGTTAACTCGATATCTTCTTATAATGCTTCATCTAACGTAGTGACAAAGCCGCTGATGTTCCTAAAGATGTTGATTCAACAGGTCCGGGCTAGAAATTGCTCTGATATCTGACCACTGCATTCCCTTACTGAATTATGAAAAATTCGTCTATCAATATGACTCTTAACTTACTTTCTTTTCTTTATAGATTTCTGATTTCTGCTTTCAACTTTAGGAATTATAAACACTCATGGAAATTGACAAGCTCACAATATATTCGGATGGCTTATTGGTTGCCGTATGGATTTCTTCTGGTTGAATTAGCTTTGCTTATTTGTCCTTAATAATTTGTCGAATATTTATGCAGGATTAAGGAGCTGTTCTGCTAGCTTTTGCATATGCAATGAATCAGATGTCTTAGTACAGAGCCGTATAGACTAGGCTCTGGGTGATGCTTGCACATGATCCCATGTTTCATCTAAATAATTCGGATGGCTTATTGGTGCAGTTTGTTGATGTAAACCATAGACATGTCTTTGTTAGTTCTGAGACTTTGGCCTCCTTGTTGGAGCAATATCTGGGACCTATTTTTGTTTATCTGACGGCGTTTTTTTCATCTGTGGTTGTGCTTCTGTTCTACACATATTTGTATGAGGAAAGATTGGTGGTTCGTCATGAGCCACCTCTGGCACCTTTCCAATGAAGGGGTTCCAACTGATGTTTGGTTGAAGAAAATTTGAGTCCTCTTTCATCAACCATGGCCTGTCAGGTACCCTGAAAAGATGGTTGGTTATCATATCAACTGGACTTGTGATGAAGCCCTTAATTTGGTTAAGAAGTGATTTGCATCGCATTGAGGAGATCATAAATCTGGTCGGTTAAGATTTACACAATGGATCAAACTACGCTATAGCTCTGCTGTTGCACTCTGGTTGTTGGATGAGGTTTCATTAAAGTGTTTGACCTGGGTCCAACTTCTTAGGTCATTTGATTGGTGGAAGCAAAAGAGGAAAAAAAAAATAAAGAAGGAAGAAACGGAGAAAGGGAAGGGAAGGGAAGCGCGGTGGAGCATGAGCCCCGCTTCCCATTTAGTATATGAACACTGGCACAGCTCTTCCGTGTGATTAGACTCATTTTAGGTGATCAAAGGATGCTCTAATTATTCTATTGTTTAAATATTGTACTCCTCTCAGCACCTGGTAGAGCTACTCGTGCTGGGAACTATGAGCTGTTCTGTGAACAAGTCTGGGAACAAAACCAAGTGACAAGGAGGATGGTTGGTAAAGCTTTTAAACTTCCCGGTTCACCTGGAATCATAGTCTTTTGATGCCCATCCTAACCTCGGAAGGCCAATAGCCTTCAGCGTTCTTACGACGGCCTCCTGGGCTTTATAAAACCTAGGGGTGATGGGCTCGGTATGTACCAGAGCACCTTGCAACTGTATGGGCCATGGCATGAATCAGGCCCACTCCTAGTTCCACGCAAGTCACAATTTGACAAGCAGGTTATAGAATCTCCACAATCGTGCTTTTACTTTTGTATTTCTCGATCAAAGGAATCCGTCCTGTTGCTGGAAATTAGACCCGGAGGCAATCTTCGGTCGAGGGAGAGGGAGCAGCGGGTCACCACGGCGGGGCGGCGGCCAGTCGGCGGGCGGCGTCCTCCGTTTGGGGTGGTCGGAGAGAGGGATCAGCAGGTTCTCATGGCGGGGCAGCGATCCGTCGGTGAGCGGCGTCCTCCGTCTGGGGTGCCTGCAGATAAGCCGGTGGCCGGATTTTCCGGCGCCGACCCTCCGACGCTCAAGTCAGAAGGGGGGCCAAGTGTGTAAGGAGGAGAAGAACAGTGTTTGTAGGGTGCGTAATTTTTTCCAAAAACCCCCCCACCTGAGGGGCCAAGGTTCCCTTTTATAGGCGGGGGTCGGTTTACCTGTGATGTAACGGGGCGAGGCCGTAGTACGGCTCGGCATGTTGTTCAGGTCGGCGCACGATCAGGTGAATCATTGCATTGATGTCGGCGGTGAGGTCGTCGTACGACCTGGGCTTGCATGCTACCAGACGAATTATTGCATTGGTGTCGGAGGTATGGCCGAGATCAGAGACTTATTATGGTTGACTAGACTCTGCTGGGCTAACTTGCCGTGGAGAGCTGAGAGTCCGTAGATGACAGGAGCCATGCGCATTAAATGTGGAGTAAGCCGGAGATCCGCATTAATTGTGGAGTAAGCCGGAGATCCGCATTAATTGTTGAGTGAACTGGAGGTTTACAGTAGCCATGCGCAATAAATGCCGGGGGGGGCGTCAGAGTATGGTCCTCGGCCGGACCTCAGAGGGGCATGGCCGTAGTAGGTGGCTGATAAGGGTAGACTTTGAACATCAGGGTTTTCCTAGGTCGGAGGTCTCGAGGTCGGATGTCTTGAGGTCGGGCGTTCCGAGGTCGGACGCCGACTTCGGCTGTCCAGGGTCGGCGATTGTGCGGCTTCTCGGGGGCATTCGTGTCATTGGGGGAGAAAAGTCTTATTCCCCCAACACTACCCCCCGACTTCCGAGTTCGAGCGGCTTGCGGGCTCGGACGTGGGAAGTAAAGTCTATCATTAAAGTTGGGGGGCGAATCTCGTCCGCGCCCTTGTGTTTGTCGGAGTTTTTATGGTGAAACTTGCGCCCTTTGGTGCCTCGAGGTTGCTTTATTCAGTGAACTTATGATGAGGCTTGTATCCTTACGTTTTTCGAGGCGGCTGTAACGGGGGTGGTGCCTCGAGGTCGCTTCGTGCGGCGGACCCATGATGAGGGTCCTCGAGCTCGACGAGACGGCGCCTTGATCCTGTGGTCGAGGCTCCCCGTTCATCAATGAGTGTGCCGTTTTGCGTTTCAAAATGGACACGCGGCATGATCTGAGGTCGGACGTTTCCGATCTCGTGTTACCGGATCATGGATCTGGCGAGTTGGAGGCTACATCGGGGCTCCACGTGCCCCAGGGCCTTATTAAATGAGGGGAGCGGGGGTGCCGTCCACTCGTTCTTCAAGGCGATTCGATTCTGCGGACCCATGTTGAGGCCCCGAGATCCGATGGGACAACATTTCGATTTCGTACCCGACTTATTGACCCGGAGTGAATACGGTGCCTCGGCCTCCGAGGTCGACACGTGGCGCGATCCGGTCGGGGGATAGAAACCGACCCTGCCGATCTGGGCGGTCAGGGGGGCCTATATAAACCCCTTGGGTTTGCCCTAAAGGTTTTATTTGGCTGCCTCTTATTTTTGCTATCCTCCTTCCTTGCTTCCTTCCTCAGCCAAACCTCGCCGACGGTGTCCAGAGCGATTTCCGGCGATGTCCCGTAGGTTTTCACCCTGTTTTAACTAGGGTTTCCTTCCCTTCTTCCTCCTCTATCTTTAGTTCCTCTTTATTTTTCTGTAAGAATGGGTTTGGGTCCCGAGGAAGTAGGGTCGAGCCTGTCAGAGGAGGAGTTGGAGTTGATCCGCTCCCGGTTCTTCTTCCGGCCCGGGTTCCGCCTTGAAACCGCGGGGCCGGAAGACAGGGTGACACGGCTGCCCCCAGGTCGGATCGCGGTTTACCGCGAGACGCTTTGGGCCGGCCTACGGTTCCCTGTTCACGAGTTCGTGAGCAACCTGCTGGTCGAGTATCAGCTCGTCCCGGCACAGTTGGCTCCGAACTCGTGGAGAACCATAATCGGGTTCCTGTCCCTGTGTCTTGGGCATGGGATCCCGATCTCAGTGAGTATTTTCCACCGGTGTTTTCTGTTGAAGAAGAACCCGGCGGAGGCAGAGTGGCTATACTTCGCCTTTCGGGGCGGTATGTCACTCTTCCGAGGTGCCCCTTCCTCTATTCATGAGTGGAAGGGGAAATTTTTCTTCCTCGCGTCCGAGGCGCCGTGGGGGTTCAATCCGAGGTGGGGACACCCTCGGTTGAAGGCCCTCAACAAGCTCTCCGAGCCCTCGGGGAGGGAGCTGAGGGTCCTGGACTCTCTGCGAGCCCTCGGGAGGGGCTACGACCTGACTGAGCTCCTACGGGAGGACGCCCTGGCGAGCGTGGGTCTGAGCTCGGCGCGCCCCAAGGGTAAGAGCAGTTGCATTACCTTCTTGTTTGTCTTTTCTTTTCGTTTATATTGGTCTAACACTTGGAAAATTTTTGATTTCAGACATCCCTCACATGCCAACTAGCAACGTGTCCCTCTTCTCCCGCCTGAGGAGGCGTGAGGCCGAGGCCGGGGGAGCTATGCCCCAGCTTCGGAAGAAGGCGAGGTCAGCCGGCGCTTCCACGTCGGCCGGGACGAGTGGCCCCGAGGCGGGGGCCTCCACAGCCGACCCGAGGCGGGCGCGGGTCGTCAGCGATGCGGGCCCAGCGGCCCCTCCTTGCCTTGCCCCCATTGCCCAGCGGGAGGGCCCCGGCTTCGGGTTCCTCACAACGCTCGGGGCCCGAGCCGACCAGGGGCCCTGAAACAAGCGGCCTCGAGATCCGGAGGCCGGACGTGCCGAGCTCCTCAAGGTGCTTTCAAGAGGAGTCGGATGAGCTGGACTCCCCTATCCCCGAGGGGAGTTCAGCTATTCATGATGCTGAGGTCGCACGCGCCGTGTTTCCGGCGTGCGATGCTTCCGGCGGACCGAGCCGAATTCCGGAACATTTCGCTGGAAGAGGTCGTTGACAGTACCTACTGCAACACTGCCCGGGTAAGTCCTTTTCTCGATTTTCTTAAAGTTATTAGCGAATCCATATGTTTTTAACTTACGATCATTTTGTCTCTTTCTTTACAGCATATTCACGAGTTCGACACCCTGGTGTTCATCGCCCAGGGATGTCAGGAAGAGACCCGGCGGGTCAGCCGGCAGTTGGAGCCGGCTAAGAAAGGATCGCCGAGCTGGAGGCGGCTCTGGCCGAGTCCGAGGCTCGGAAGGAGGCCACCGAGGCCGGGTGCCTTGCTATGGCGGAGGCGCTCGAGGAGGAAAGAGCCGCCCACGCCTTGACCAGGTCGTCTCTGCGCGCCTCAGAGGCGCGCCTGGGGAAGGTCCAATCAGAAGTCGCGGGCCTCAAGTACGAAGGCGGAGTCTCCCGCCTTAAGATCGAGCAGCTCGAGGCCCGGGAGAGGAGGGCACTCGAGCGAGCCGAGAACGCCGTGGATCTCTTCAAGGGGTCGCAGGAGTTCCGCGAACATGCTCGAGGAGGAGACGGTGGACGGGTTTCTCCGGGGTTTCGAGAACTTCCGGCAGCAGATGGCCCGGTTCTGCCCCCAGTTCGACCTCTCGACGGTCCGCCCGAGAATGAACCTGGGCTTAACGGGTCCGACACGGAAGACCTTCCTGCCATTTTGACATCTGAGGCAGGATTGTACGAACACGACCCCGCCGAGCCTTCGACGAGGGTGGCCGAGACGGACGGCGTCCCGGAGGCGGCACCCGAGGCCCCTGCCACCGACCCCGAGCCTGTGCCGGCTGAAGGTCCCGAGGTCATCACCGTGGACGACCCCGCAGATTTTGCTGCCCGCCGCTTAAGACTTGGCGTATATTTTTTTTTTTTTCATTGTATCCGAGGTCGGCTTTTGAATGGCCGACCTCCAATTTTGTAATTGGCCTTCCGGCCCCTTATCAATGAAAGGTCTCTTTTATTACTTCGTTCTTCTTCCTTATCCTTTGTCGTGAATGAGGCCAAAGCCTTAATCTATCGTTCCTCCGACTCTTAACTTTGTATTTTAGTTTTCGAGCTGCTTAACGAAGTCGCCCTTTTTCGTGGGCTATATCTTGGCTTTCTCGGATTCCAGTCATCCCGACCAAAGGGAGCTCCGAGCCCAGGTTTTTTAGAAAATTTTTCCAAGTCCTACAACTCGGATCTCAGAATCGCAGAAGTTGCCATGCCTGGCCTTTAGGTTCTTAAAGGCATCGAGGTCGGGCCTTAGCCCTTCGAGTAAGACCGGGCTGGGTCTGTACGTGTCGCTATTCGGGGAGTCTGGTCGGGTTTCCGAACTCGGCTCCCGGATACTTCGTAGGGAGCGTGGGCTAATAGTCGAATTATCGCCGAAGGTTTTCATAGCTATCGTTCTCCGGGCTTTGCCGAGGTTTTCGGAGAACAAGGCTGGGGTCTTTGAAGATTGCCTTGGTATCTGTGTTCGGCTGGTACACTCGCGGCCGGGGTCATTTTCTCAGCTAAACATCGGAGTCTACGTATGGGGGCCGAGTTGGGCCCCTAATTTGTGAAGACTGTATAAGTTGTGGAGATTGACGAGCGGAGCATGCATAATATTGTTAGGAGATCGGTCTTAAGCCGACCCATTGGAGTAGCCCGACTTTGGGCGAGATGAGACTCCCAACGTTGGATGAAACTCCGCTTAGCAGTATGTAGGTAAAATTTGACAAGGGGGGCATCGAGTTAGATGTACCTCTTGCGTTCTCAGAGTTGTGCTCCATATGGCGGAGTTGGTTTGCTTCCCTTCCTCGTCGACTTCCGGAGTCATTTTGACTTGTAAAGGGGGCTCGGGCTTCTCGCGGATCCGACGACGCCCGCCGAAGTTGAGAGGATCTGGGGAGGCTTTATTGATTTGTAACTCCTTTCGAGGTCAAGGGAGCTTGAGACCCTATGGTCGGACCTCGGGGCGCCCCAACCTTGGTCGAGGAGTCTTGTGTCAGGTCGGCGGGTTTGAGTATGCTTTGCCGACCTGTGGTGCATCCCGAGATCGAGGGAGTTTGGGACTCTACGGTCGATTTCTCGGGGCATCCCGACCTCAGTCGAGGGATCGTTCGTCAGGTCGAACGGGTCCTGGGCACGCTCTATCGACCTGCGACGCTTCCCGAGGTCGAGGGAGTTTGGGACTCCTACGGTCGACCCTCGGGGCATCCCGACCTTAGTCGAGGGATCGTTCGTCAGGTCGATGGGTCTGGGCACGCGCTATCGACCTGCGACGCTTCCCGAGGTCGAGGGAGTTTGGGACTCTACGGTCGACCCTCGGGGCATCCCGACCTTAGTCGAGGGATCGTTCGTCAGGTCGATGGGTCTGGGCACGCGCTATCGACCTGCGACGCTTCCCGAGGTCGAGGGAGTTTGGGACTCTACGGTCGACCCTCGGGGCATCCCGACCTTAGTCGAGGATCGTTCGTCAGGTCGATGGGTCTGGGCACGCGCTATCGACCTGCGACGCTTTTCGAGGTCGAGGGAGTTTTGGGACTCTACCGGTCGACCCTCGGGGCATCCCGACCTTAGTCGAGGGATCGTTCTGTCAGGTCGATGGTCTGGGCACGCGCTATCGACCTGCGACGCTTCCCGAGGTCGAGGGAGTTTGGGACTCTACGGTCGACCCTCGGGGCATCCGACCTTAGTCGAGGGATCGTTCGTCAGGTCGATGGGTCTGAGCACGCACTATCGACCTGCGACGCTTTCCGAGGTCGAGGGAGTTTGGGACTCTACGGTCGCCTCGGGGCATCCCGACCTTAGTCGAGGGAATCTTGCGCCAAGTCGATGTTCCTAACTCATCCCGCGATCTTCCCGAGGTCGAGGGAGTTTGGGATCTACGGTCGAACCTCGAGGCATCCCGATTTTGGTCGGGGATCTGGGGACACAGACGACCCAACATTAGAAAAGAATTATGATTATCAAAATGGGAGAATTATTTGCAGAAAAGAGGCTGAGTCTATTGCCCTGATTGTTTGAACCCTCGGGGTTTCACTGGTAGTACATTCGTAGATTCTCGGAGTTCCAGCTTCGCGGGATCAGGGTCCCTCTAGGGACTTCAGTTTGTATGCTCCGGGTCTTGCACTCGGGCGATTTGATATGGCCTTCCAATTCGGGGCGAGCTTTCCTTGCTCGGTTGGTTGAGAAGCCTCGGCTCTCCTGAGGACGAGGTCCCTACTTTGAAGAGCTTGGGCCTGACTCTGGAGTTGTAGTATTGGGGCCGTTCTCTGTTGGTATCTTGCCATACGAACCCGGGCGACCTCTCGTGTCTCTTCGACGAGGTCCAAATTGCTCCTGAGCTGGGAGGAATTGGTGCGGGGTCATAATGCTCCACCCTTGGAGAAGGCAGGCCGATCTCTAACAGGATGACGGCCTCAGTGCCGTATGCTAGGTTGAAGGGGGTCTCTCCGTGGGCAGTCGGAACGTAGTCCGGTACGCCCAAAGGACATTGTACAAGTCCTCGACCCACTGTCCTTTGGACCGATCAAGCCTAGCCTTGAGTCCCTGCAAAATAGTACGGTTAGTTACCTCAGTCTCCTCGTTTGTCTGGGGATGGGCAACCGAGGTGAAGCGGTGGTCAATGCCGAGCTCAGAGCAAAATTCTCTGAAATGGACATTGTCAAACTGCCGACCATTGTCGGATATAAGGATACGAGGTAGCCCGAATCTGCAAATTATGGACTTCCATACGAAGTCCCGCATCTTTTGCTCGGTGATCCGGGCCACAGGCTCGGCTTCGACCCATTTGGTGAAGTAGTCGATGGAGACGACCAGAAACTTTCTCTGTCCGGTGGCCAGGGGAAAGGGCCCCAGGATGTCGATCCCCATTGGGCAAACGGCCAGGGGGCGATGATGGAGGTCAGCAGGGCCGAAGGTCGGCGCTGGATATTAGCGTTCCGTTGACATCGGTCGCACCTGCGGACGAAATCTGTTGCATCCCTCTGGAGTGTGGGCCAGTAATATCCTTGCCGCAGGATCTTATGGGCCAGTGCCCGACCCTCCAGGTGATTTCCGCAGATTCCTTCATGGACCTCTCGGAGAGCGTAGTCCGCCTCGGAGGGGCGGAGGCATCTGAGCAGGGGAGAAGTAAATGATCGACGATAAAGTCTATTCTCGTACAAGACATACCGGGGGGCTTGGCGCTTGATTCGGCGAGCTTCTGTCTCGTCATGAGGTAGGGTCCCGTCTTGGAGATAGCAACGAACCCGTCGATCCAGCTTGGCTCGGAGTCGATGCACATGGCGGGCTCAGGTTCCTCCGTGCTGGGGACTGAAGATATTCGAGCGTTGTTCCCTTGGGAAGCTCGCTCATGCGGGAGGTTGCCAATTTGGACAGCTGGTCTGCCCTGAGGTTTTCCGCTCTGGGAATGTACTGAATACTGAAGGAGTTCAGGGCAGACGTGAGTTCCCGCACCTTTTGGAGATACTTTGCATGGATGGCTCTTTAGCTTCAAAGTCTCCTTAGATCTGGTTCATTACCAGCTGGGAGTCGCTGAAGGCTTTAGGTCTCCACTTTCAGTTCTTTCGCCAGCTTGAGCCCGGCGATGAGAGCCTCGTATTCAGCCTCGTTGTCGAGGCTGAAAATTCGAGGCGCAAGGCTTGCTCGGCCACCACTCCATCTGGACTGGTGAGGATGAGCCCGGCTCCGCTACCCCCCGAGGTTGAAGACCCGTCCGAGTGTAGGACCATGGTGGCCTCGGTGCTTCCTCCGTGGATACGGGAGGCAACTCGGGTCGTCCGGCAGGGTACATCCACGATGAAGTCGGCGAGTATCTGAGCTTTGATGGCGGCCTGGGCCGATATTCGAGGTCAAATTCTCCGAGCTCGACCGCCCATTGCGATCCTCCCCACATGATCCGACCTTTGCAATATTTGCTTCATAGGCTGGTCGGTCAGTATAGCTATTGTGTGGGCTTGGAAGTAAGGCCTGAGTCTCCGAGCCGAGGTGATGAGAGCGAAGATGGTCTTCTCAAGTTTAGATATCGGGTCTCAGCATCCCTGAGAATCCGGCTGGTGTAATAGACCGGCTTTGGAGCTTGTCTCTTCCCGGATGAGGACTGAGCTCACTGCAGCTGGGGAGACGGCCAGGTATAAATAAAGGACCTCGCCCTTCTGGGGCTTGGTGAGCAGCGGGGGAGAGGCCAGAAGGCTCCGGAGCTCTTCAAAGGCTCGCTGGCATTCTTCTGACCACCGGAAGTCTTTCGGCCGTTTGAGGCTTGAAGAAAGGGAGGCAGCGCTCGGCTGACCGGAGACGAACCTTCCCAAGGCGGCAACTCGCCCTGCAAGCCGCTGCACCTCCTTAACTGTCTTCGGAGGGCCATTTCTTGCAGCGCGGATTTTCTCGGGTTGGCTTCAATTCCACGTTGGGTGACTATGAAACCCAGGAATTTGCCCGAGGTGACTCCGAACGCGCACTTCGCCGGGTTGAGCTTCATTCGGTATCTCCTGAGCTTGGAGAATGTCTCGTTGAGGTCAGCTACATGGTGTTCCACCGCTCGGCTTTTCACCAGCATGTCGTCCACGTAGACTTCCATATTTCGGCCGATCTGATCTTTGAAAATTTGGCTGACCAGCCTCTGATAGGTGGCTCCAGCATTCTTCAGGCCGAAGGGCATCACCTTGTAGCAGTAGGTGCCCTTGTCGGTGATGAAGGCCGTCTTTTCCTCGTCTTCCGGCGCCATTCGGATTTGATTATACCCTGAAAAGGCGTCCATAAAAGTTAGCAGTTGGTGTCCTGAGGTGGAGTCGACGAGCTGGTCGATGCTCGGGAGGGGGAAGCTGTCTTTCGGGCAGGCCTTGTTCAGGTCGGTGTAGTCCACGCACATGCGCCATTTCCCATTGGCCTTCTTTACGAGGACTACGTTGGCGAGCCAGTCCGGGTAGGAGACCTCCCGGATGAAGCCGGCTCCGAGGAGTTTGTCCACCTCCTCGGCCGCAGCCTTGTCGTTCGGGGCGGAGCCCCTTTTCTTCTGCTTCACAGGTCTGCTAGTTGGCTTCACCTGGAGCCGATGGACCATGACCTCAGGGTCAATTCCTGGCACGTCCGCGGGCGACCAGGCGAAGACGTCAGCGTTGTCCCGCAGGAAGCTGACGAGGTGGTCCCTCTCGCAGGCGCCAAGGCCGGAGCCGACCTGCACAGTTAGCTCAGGAAAATTTTCTCGTAGTGGAACTTGAACAAGAAGCTCACCGGGCTCTACTTGCTTCTTCCAAGGGGTGTCCCTCGCATCGAGGGTTTCTATGGGTAATGAGGGGCCCGTTGGCTGAATCGTTGCCCCGGTTGGTTGCTTTACTCCGTGGGCCGCCATGTAGCATTGCTTGGCGACCAGCTGGTCTCCCGGGACCTCGCCTACTCCTTGGCCGGTGGGGAACCGCATGAGCAGATGGCGGGTTGAAACACGGCTCGAAGGGCGTTTAGCCCTGGCCGCCCAAGGATGGCGTTGTAGACGAGGGCAGACGGACCACCAGGAAGTCCGTCCTCACAGTGCTCTCCCGGGGAGCGAGGCCAACTGTGACAAGGAAGCTGGCCTCACCTTCAACTGGGACTGAATCCCAGTGAACCCAACCAGTGGGGCATTAATTCTCCGGAGATGTCCTTCTGGCAACCCCATTTTTTGGTAGGCATGATAATACAAAACGTTGGCTGAACTTCCATTGTCAACTAGGACACGCTTTACATCAAACCTATTTACAATCATAGAGATGACCACAGCGTCATCATGAGGGGTCTCGACCCCTTCTAAGTCCTCGTCCGAGAACGAGATGACTTCATCAGTGCGTGGGCGCTTCGGGGGTGCTCCCTGGGCGGCCGTTCCTGCCGAGGCCCTCCCAATCATGTTGATGGTGCCGGCAATGGGCCTGTTGTCGTCCGGATTCTCGGACGGTATGGTATTCTCCGCCGGCCTCCTTTCCTCATGTCGGTTCCTCACGAACCGGTTGAGTACTCCCGACGGATGAGTGCTTCTATCTCGTCCCGGAGCTGGAAGCAGTCCTCCGTGTCGTGCCCACGGTCTCGATGGAAGCGACAGTACTTCCTGGGATTACGGGGAACTCCCGTGTCTCGCATAGGAGGCGGGGGTCGGAAGAAGTCCCGACCCTCGATTTCCATCAGGATCTCGGCCCGGGGAGCATTGACAGGGTGTGTAGTTCTCGTACCTCCCTGGGTACGTCCGAGGCCGTGGGGGACCTCGGTCGAGGAGGGGTCCTCTGCTGAGGTCGTCCTGCTGCCGGCGGGCTCCTCACCGGGGGAGATTCTTCTCTCGGCGGGAGCGATCGGCTCCTTTGTCGGCCGCGTTCCTCGCGGCGCTTTCTTCTGCTTCTTTGAGGCGGGCTCAATTGCTCCCCGCCTGGAGGCGACCGCTCCTCGGCCTTGGCATACTTCCGGGCTCGGGCCAGCATCTCGGTGAAGTCGGCCGGAAGCTCTTCTCGATGGAGAAGAGGAATCGGTAGGAGCGAACCCCAGTCTTCAGAGCCGACATGGCTATTGACTGGTCTAGCTCGCGAACTTCCCAGTGGCGGCGGTGAAGCGGTCCAGTACTCCTTGAGGGATTCCCCCTCCTTCTGTTTGATGTCCAAGAGGGAATCTGACGTCCGTCGTTGGCGCCGGCTGGCAGCAAAATTGGTGGCGAACTGCCTGCCGAGTTGCTCAAAAGAGGATACCGTGTTCGGCTTCAGTCCAGAAAACCAAAGCCGAGCGGTCCCTCGGAGGGTTGCTGGGAAGGCCTTGCAAAGTATGGCCTCCGAGGACCCTTGTAGGGCCATGAGGGCCCGATAGCTCTCCAAGTGGTCGAGAGGGTCGGTGATTCCGCTGTAGGGCTCCACCTGAGGCATTTTGAACCTCGCGGGAACCGGCTCGTCCTCGATCTGGCAGGAGAAGGGGGACTTGGTAGTGAACTCAAAGTCTCCCTCTTGCCTCGCCTTCTTGCTGTGGAGCGCCGCAATCTGGCGCTCCAGATGCTCAACCTTTCGGTCGAGCTCCCCCGCCCGCGGATTGTTGCCGTTCTGCGCCGGTTCGCGGTGGTCTGGGGCTGACTCAGCCTCAGAAGTTGGGGTCTCCTGTCGAAATCTTCCCCCAGTAGCTCCCTCCGGGAGAAGTCCGTTCTTCGTTGTTGGCTCTGGAGGAGCCATGCAGATTTGGCTTGAGAAGACCGGGCCGTTGGGGGACACTCCGGCGGGACCTGGTCCGCGGGGGAGCGTTGGTAAAGCTTCCTCGCGTCGTAGGCCCTGAACGGCGGCGGCCAGGGCCTGGACTTGCTGTACCAAGGCATTGAACTGTTCCGGCTGGACCTGAGGAACTGGGTCAGCCGGAGTTGGAGAATTCTGGACGGAGCGTCCAGGACTTTGCGGGGGACGCCGGGAGATGTTGGAGGCTCCCTTACTTCTCAACTTCATGATCGCTACTCGGGCCCTTCCTCTAGCGCCAACTGTTGCTGGAAATTGGACCCGGGGGCAATCTTCGGTCGAGGAGAGGAGAGCGGGCAGCGAGGTCACCACGGGGGGCGGCGACCAGTCGGCGGGCGGCGTCCTCCTTTGGGGTGGTCGGAGAGAGGGAGCAGCAGGTCCTCACGGGGGGCGGCGATCCGTCGCGGGCGGCGTCCTCCGTCTGGGGTGCCTGCAGACAAGCCGGTGGCCGGGTTTTCCGGCGCCGGCCCTCCGACGCTCAAGTCAGGGAGGGGGCAAAGTGTGTAAGGAGGAGAAGAACAGTGTTTGTAGGGTGCGTAATTTTTCCCAACCCCCCACCTGAGGGGCCAAGGTTCCCTTTTATAGGCGGGGGTCGGTTTACCTGTGATGTAACGGGGCGAGGCCGTAGTACGGCTCGGCATGTTGTTCAGGTCGGCGCACGATCAGGTGAATCATTGCGTTGATGTCGGCGGTGAGGTCGTCGTACGACCTGGGCTTGCACGCTACCAGACGAATTATTGCATTGGTGTCGGAGGTATGGCCGAGATCAGAGACTTATCATGGTTGACTAGACTCTGCTGGGCTAACTTGCCGTGGAGAGCTGAGAGTCCGTAGATGACAGGAGCCATGCGCATTAAATGTGGAGTAAGCCGGAGATCCGCATTAATTGTGGAGAGTAAGCCGAGATCCGCATTAATTGTTGAGTGAACTGGAGGTTTACAGTAGCCATGCGCAATAAATGCCGGGGGGGCGTCAGAGTATGGTCCTCGGCCGGACCTCAGAGGGGCATGGCCGTAGTAGGTGGCTGATAAGGGTAGACTTTGAACATCAGGGTTTTCCTAGGTCGGAGGTCTCGAGGTCGGATGTCTTGAGGTCGGGCGTTCCGAGGTCGGACGCCGACTTCGGCTGTCCAGGGTCGGCGATTGTGCGGCTTCTCGGGGGCATTCGTGTCATTGGGGGGAAAAGTCTTATTCCCCCAACACGTCCCAGTAAAGAGATAAATCGGACCATCTCACCTCACTTAGGCCGGAACACAAGCTCCCAGGTAAGCCGAACCGGATCCTGCGGACCGGGGACTTTTAAATGGGGCTGAATGAGGTTGGACAACATCTAGGGTGTGCGCATCTCACAGGTCATTCTTTTTAATGTTTTGGATTTTGGGTTGAAAGGAAAAATACATTCTATGAAATGTAAACGGAGTTCCTTTCCATTGGTGGGAAAACAAATTCTGCTGAGGTGATGCTTACTATCTTATACCGTTTCGTTTGGTATGATGGGTTTCCAGAGCTTTTTACAGAATCAATAGGATCTGAATCTAAAAAGGGCTTTAGAAGAAAGCTCTAGTTAATATTACAAAGGTTTAACATCGATGTTTTTTTTTTACTACGACGGATAGCTTATACACTTCTAGTATGGATATATTTAAAAAAGTTAAAAAAAATAGTAAGTCTTAGAGTGCTCTAGCCCCCAACCCCACGGGGGTTTATTCTGAGTGATCGGTCAATGTATGAGGCCACCCCAATCCGCGAGCTTTATTAGTCTCTCCATAAACATGTTCGGTTTGGAAGACAATGTCGCCACTAACTATGCCCTAAATGTCTCGGAGCATGGGGGTGACATCAACCGTATGCCACCAGTGCCCCACTAGATCCAGCCGATCACCGTGGCTGAGTCTCCTTCGAGTAGAACAGCTCCTAGCCCGCAGAACGCGCCAAGCACATTTCAGGACTAGTCCACACTGCCCTTAGCTCTGCCCCCAAAATAGAGGTAGTCAAAGATTTGACACCCAACCAGCAACAACCACCTTGGAGTTCGAACATCTGATGACAAAGCCTTGCACCACCCCTCCTGCTACCGTCTAGGCACGCATCCATCGAAGTTGACCTTGAGAAAACTCGGAGATGGGGGCTCTCAGGTGAAGAATTACTATCCGTGGTACTACAAAAGCAGATGTAGAGCCTCATATGCCCCGAGCTATCAAAGGCCAATTCGATGGACCTGTATAGGTGATCTTCGCCACCTATTCCTTGTATGATTTTCCGCCATTGATCTCGGTCGTTTATAATTATTCGGATGATTAGACTTGGCTCCATAGGGAGCGTTCGTGAAGGCAAGAAGGTATTGAGTAGGATACTTTGCCTCATGAGTTCATAGATTGAGGAGTGAATGTGTCTGCTGCACTTGAGTCTGAGACTACTAGTAGAGATAAGAATCCCTCAACATAGTTATCCTGTATAATTGTGGAAATTTATACCATATTTGATGATATGATATTGCATGGATTATAATGTTGCTTAGTCTAGCTCTATATGGAACTTATTAATTGGTGCATAATCATAGTAATCATGTAGCTATAAATCATTTAGAAAAAATCACAACTTTTGCATAATTATATGATGGGCAATTGGGCAACATCTGGACTGGTCGGCCAAGCAAGAAACATGGTGTATATGCTGTGTTAGCCTTAGGCTGAGATGCGGAATTTTGTTTGGCCTACCATGGGTTGGAGTGTGGCTGCACTTAATCATAGTTGTGGCACAATTATATTGAATTTTACATAATTGTAAGAAGGGAAAAGGAAGGGGGGGGGATTTGAACTAATCGACCATGTGTGAAACATGGTGTGCAGTCCATGGGTTGAGATATGACATTGTGATTGCCAACCATGGATAGAAGCATGGTATGTTTGATAGGCTGGAGCATGGTTGTGACGAGTCCAATACCAAAATCAAACTAGGATGATGAAATTGTTTAATTGAATTTTGCATAAATATAAGATCAAGAAAAAGAGGGGCACCTAGACTAGCCAACACATGTGAAAATTTGGTATATGTGATTCAGTAGTGGGCTGAGATGCGATATTGTGGTTGCTGGTCATAGGTGGGAAAACATGGTGTATGTGGTTATTTGGCTTGCCATAGGCGCAGTATGAACGAGACTAGTCTAGTGCCGGAATGATACTATTATTAGAATCCAAATTGGTGCTAACCAATTAATGGCAAGTAATCTCACTAAATTACTGTTGAATAGAATTGCTGATTGGGTGATATATGATTGTGTTTAATAGAACTGTGGTGATATATGACGTATATCTCGAGGCTCCAATTATTATGATATGTATTTGATTAAGTTTCTATATGGTTAAAACTTGAACTGTATGCTGGCATGGCTTATATGTGTGTTTTATAAATATATAAACTAGATTGTTGATGCATGAATCTTACTATTACCCATCAGTTATATATTGGTAAAAGTTGTTTTCATATTCATACTAGTATGCACCCGTTGAGGATTTTTACTGGGCTGTAAAGCTCACACAACCTTTTTTTCTTTTCTTTTTAGAGTCACAGGATACTTGGTATTTGGCTACGATTTGGGATTATTGGTGAGTGAATGAATAGTTAGAGTATCGCTAATATCAGTCAAATTGCTGAATTGGTAACTAGATAATTTTGTTCTTGTTGATGACGGAACAATTTTGATATAAATTGAGATCATTGTTATTCGGCGATGAAAAGGTTATATTGAATTTACAAGCTTTGCATGCTTTCTTGGGTCTTGCTTTAGAACATATGCGACTGTGTCACGTGGTCAACCTGGATGATGGTTTTGGGGCGTGATACCAGATTTCATGATCTCAAAGCTGAAGAAGGTGAGGCATTTGCTGGGGATAGAAGGAGGTAGGCGTTGGCTGTTGGAGATGGCAGGGCTAAGGACAACACGTAGCTCCATAATATTACATCCTCGCATGACTAACATGAGCCCAGTCTCGCAGCCATTATTAGGGGCTAATGAAGCACTTTTTATGGCCCTCTATGGCATGGTCCTCCATGGTGCTAATGTCATAGCATTGGGAGATGAGGCAAAGGACAAGACTGACATCTACACGCAAACCTTCAGCTTGAGCTATCTGAACAGGACGACAAAGTTAGAAGTAAGAGTTTCTTGAAAATTTTATTTACTTTGTCAGAGAAAGTTCAGAAGAGCTTTAAATTACGGAAAATATTATTTCCTAAATGTCATTGCTTTTAAATTACCCAAAAAAAATATTTGAAGAAACTCAAGTTCAACGAGTCTGCATTTGTTTCGTGACATAGAGACAACTGATAATACCTTAAACATATACATGCATGATTGTATATGTTTACATGATACTACAAGTCCAAAATCAATGATAACCTTACAAAATGGAAATGCACACCACAATTATCATCTACAGTGTCTATGCTACCTAGAAAACAAAAATGATGTATTTTGCAGATCCCTTATTAGTCAAAGTTGTATACAAAATGGGTGGGTCTAATTGTACAACAATACAATGTTTTAGTGCCAATTTCAGTCTCCATATCGGTACTCAACCAGTCAACCGGTACAACATCCACATGCAAATTTTCGATACTGAAGCTTGGTATCTAAATCAGTTGAAAATTTTCATGTGCATGTGTTTTAACATGTCTAAGTTAAGCTCCATGGTTCAAATCATCAAATATATGGTCTATGATGGAGTATATACATATCTATGCGTGTATTTATAGATAGAGAGGTAGGCTAAGGGTGGGATATTGCCTTATATCTAGTTAAGTGAAAAATGAAGATAGAGATTCCAAATCTATGCATGTAATTTGAAAATGAACAATAAAATTAGAGCTTGCGTCCTAAAATGTGTCACAAGATACATGAGTTGAGAATCTGAACAATTTATAGTGACCTAACCATCTTAAATTACATGCAAACCAAACGCCAACCGCTTTGGATGTTTCTAACCTATGAAAAAAAATTTATCATGTCATGTTATTTAAGCTGTTTAATTTGTGATGCCTTGATTCATAGGCAAAGAGTTATAAATTTTTTTGGTTAGTTTGTAGTTTAGAGATAGTAAATGGCTTGGATTTCCATTTTCGAATCTCGGTCGTCTAATTTCACTTGACCGGGTTTGACGCCAAGTAAAGTCGAGCTTATTTTGGAGTTTGTGTGCGGTTGCCACGGAAAACGTCTCTATTCTCACCAATGGTTACCGGAACCAATATCCTGTAATCGCCCTCATATTTTTCGTAAACTCCTCTTCCTTCGGCATTCCGCATTGTCTGATCGAGTCCTCCTCCCTTGGACTTCTTTAGCTGAACCAAAGCATCTACCTTTCTCCTGCTTTTCCTTTTTGTTCTCCTTTACTCATCTCCCTTTTATTCTCTTCTCTCACGAGACCACTTTCCTCTTCGATCGCTCTCATCTCCCTGTGCTCCGCTCGGCGTCACCATGGATGAGGAGTACGATGTGATAGTCCTCGGGACCGGGCTCAAGGAGTGCATTCTCAGCGGTCTTCTCTCCGTCGATGGCCTCAAGGTCTTCTCCTTCCTCTCTTGATCTGGAGTATTCCTTGGATTTGATGCGATCCGGTGCTTTGAATCTTGGGTGCCCTCGTCATCTGTTTGTGACGCGTTAATGTAATTGAAACTGGCGATGATCGAGTTTTGCGTGCATCGATCTCGTTCGATATCATTAGATTGCTAAAAAATATCTTCTTTTCCGATTACTCCTTGATGATTATTTCTTTTTGTTATTGTGATTTTTATGATCGATGGCTGAAATGAAGTGTTTTGCGGACTGAACTGTTTGGTTTTGATCTAGATTTGATGTTTCTTGTGCTATTCCATCATCTCATTGTAAAATATACGGCAAGTGTTTCTTGAGTTGTGTGCTCGATGGTCGCGATATCCAGTAATTCGCATGATACTAGAGAGTGAAGGAGAGGTTATTTGAGTTCTATTGGTGGTCCCTGTCTCCTCTTTTGGTTTTCTAACTTCTCCATACTGTTGAAAATGTTATGATCGCTTGATTTGGTATGGCGCCTATAGCAGGGTTAATATGAGGCCAGATTCTTGTTACTTGCTGGTTTTGTGATGTTTGTGCATTCAATTATTCCGTGTAGTCTTGGTTGAACGTGGCTTTAGTGCGTGAATATACAACCTTAGTTTTCTTTGACAACATTATGTCTTATGATATGTCCATTGCTCTCAATTCCTCCATAGTTTCTGTGTGCTGGTAGGCATGCCTGAATATTTTACCGCCTTTAGAAATATAACAATTTTTTGTGTGCTTAATTTGCTATATTTATTATTTTTTTAGAAGAGCGAATCATAAGTGGATGAATTTATGTGCCAATTTAAAGGAATATTGCCAGTCTTATTGTACTATTATAGGTGAAACATGATCAGAGATTATCTTCAGATTGAGTAATATTAGTGGTCACCTGAATACATTTCTATATTTAAAAAAGGTTAAGCAAAAAAAAAAAAAAGAACCTTAGCACAGAAAAATATGAGTTTATCATAATTGTGCCATTTATTTGTTTCCAGCATGTTTGAAATCTGAGGGCTTGAAACTTTTGTTGCTGCCCAGGAAAGATTCTCATGGATTTATCCAGTACAAACTAAATTTCTTTCAATGTTGTTTGATTTTTTATGACTCTTACTGGTTGCCAGAAAATTAAATCTTGTTTCAGCAGATGAAAGATGAATAGCTGACACTGAGCACATACATTATATTGTTGAGAGCATATAATTTGACAGAAGATCGCATGCAGCTTTTTTGATGAGAAATTAGGAAAATCAACTAAAATTTATATCTACGTTTTGCTATACTGGTTGCTGACAAATTCTTTTACTTGCCATTGTGTATCAGGTCCTGCACATGGACAGGAATGATTACTATGGAGGAGAGTCAACTTCACTTAATCTCATCCAGGTAAGGATCTGAAAAAAAGTTCATCTGGGATCATTAAATAGCTGATGCCTACTGCACGATATATGAGCCTGCCGAAATCGACCACCTTTATTATCTTACATTGTTCTCATGCCATCTGCCAAGCAGCTGCTAGACTAAGGCCCTGTTTGAGGGAGCTGTTAGTAGTAGAGCTTTTGGAAGTAGAGCTGTTGGAAGTAGAACTGTTTGAAGCAGAACATTTATAAAAAGCTGTTTACTGTTTGGTAACTACATTTCTAAAGTGCTGTGGCACTTTAACATGACCATAAAGGACATTACCAGTATTATATAATAGAGCATAATAAAATATAATATGTATTAATACATAAATATATGATATAGTATAATATTAATGTAATGTAATATAATATTATTATAATATAGTACTATAACATTATGTATTATAGAATAATAATTTAATATAATATTAAATTATTTAACATAACGTATCAATGTATTATGGTATAATGTAATATAATATTATATTTATAGTATAATACAATAATAAATATATAAAATATTATAATTATTAGTGTAAGTTAATTTTTCATCATTCTAATGATCATTTATCTCTCTAACAAATAGAGAGAAAGAAGAAGAAGATTGAGAGGGAAAGGGAGAAAGGAAGAGGCGGGATAAGGGTTTTGGAAAAAAAAAAAGTGTGATTTAAATGGGGGTATTTTGGTCCAAAAAACAGCTTTCCGACAAAGCTAAAAACAACATTTTCAGAAAGCTCCAAATTGGAGCTTCTCCCCAAAAGCTGTTTTCAGCTTTCCGCAAAAGCTGAAACAGCTTTTCAAAAATTTTACCAAACACTATTTTTTTATCTAAATATCTAAAAGTACTTTTGGAGGGCCAGAAAGTGCTTTTTGGCCGTCCAAAAGCTCCCCCAAACAGGGCCTAAAGCAAGCAGTGCAAGTTACTCTCAATAACTATGATTTGAGACCATATATGTAATATATGCTGAGCAATAATTTCTTTTGTGCCTTAAAGATGAATATCACTGTCAAGGTTTTTAAAGACTAAGATATTGATCATCTTGGTGGGTGACCGAGATTGAGATGAACTGAGATCTCAGTTAATCTCGGCTTTGATGGAAGATGAGAAAATTCGGAAAGTTCCAAGATTTTCTGAGATCTCAGCTGGTATATTAGAACCAAGATATCAAAATCTTGGCTGATAGGGTATGTCGGAAATTGCAAGTATTTTTGTGCATTGATTTTGAGATTATTAGTCAAAACATCTATTTAAGGAAGCAAAAAAGGTGATTGGAAAATATTGGATTATATATTAATATTGTATGAGCCAATATCTCAGGATTTATTTCTGATATAAATTAAGATGTTGGACAAGATGGAAACCTTGATCACGCTATGTATCAGATAATTTTTTTTTTTTTTCTGTTGAGGTACACATCCTGAGCTATGTCAACTAACTAAAGCGTCCTTTCTTATGCAGCTTTGGAAAAGGTTTAGGGGCAGTGATAAGCCCCCAGCAAATTTGGGTCCTAGCAGAGATTACAATGTTGACATGATTCCAAAGGTCTGTTTATTCTGCACTCTTGCTACTTATAATTTGTTATGTTATAAAGTAATACACTCTTGCTACTTATAATTTATTATGTTACGAAGTAATAAAAGCTGAACTTCACCTCACATGCATGTAGTCTACTTCAATAATTTGTTTCAATAAAAATGATAAATTGTCATGATGAAACTAGTAATATGAGCTGTTTGGAGTGATTGGCAATCAATTGTACTAATGTTCAGCTTGTGTAGTTCCAAATCTTTAACTTCCTGCTTTATATTGTTCCCTGCCTTCTGTTTCTTTCCTGGATCGTCTTATTACTAGGTTAAAAACTAAGCTTGTCCTGTTAGTTTATCAGAAAATTCAACTTCTTGTATTTTTGATAGTATTGTGGCATGAGGTGCCTGGTAAGGTCTTTGAGATTTTAAACTTTTGACCCTGAAGAACTTTTATTTAATATTGTCCATATCCAATATTTAAAGTTTCCTATTGAATTTGTTGCTCTGAAGGCTTTAAAATTGCATTGCACTTCAAGATGAAATATTGTGGTGGTGGGCATACTTTTACAGGATGAACCTTGTGAGTAAATATTGAATAAGTGGAATGTAAATAAGAGTGTTAATGAGTGTTGTAAGAAACAGAAGCTAGTCTGAAAGAATGGACTTTGCAGAAATAAGATGCTAATCTGCTCCAATCGTTTCCAGCTTAGAGTTAACCTGAAGCTGGTGGCAGCCAACTAAAATAGTCAAAACTGGAATATCCAGTACCATGCGAAATATTCTCATATACATATTTCAGAACCAAAAGATTTTGAAGAAAAAACTCTGTTAATCAGTAGACATCAAATAATTTAGGGAGCCATTATAGATGACTGAAGATATTTTGCCTAACAGAGAAATTATCATCTTATGCTATTATATATTTCTGTTGTAATTAGATGAGAGTCTATATGAAGAAAAGTAAGTATTACATGCTGCGCATACGATGGAAATATCCCAAAGATCCAAACTTATCAATTTTAAGAATAACTGTACATGAAGTTAATAATAAACATAAGCAATAAATGAAAGGAAAATAAAGAAAAGGTTATGCTATACTTTTTCATAACATTTTATGATCTACAAGAACCTAACCTTTCTAACCTTCCAAGCTGACAGCTGGCTCATTGGAACTCACCTGTGTGCATTTCTATTTAAATGATCCATTGTATTTTAACATCACCGATTAGAAGAGTCCTTGATAGAGATATTTGCATTTATTGATTTTTATCAGAAACGAGCTTAGAAACAAATTTAGAAATGGTTATATGTAGCAAATACTGGTGGAACCCTTTGCAATTCAACTCTGGTTTGTTGAAATAGTTGGGAAAGAGGGAGAATACATCTAAAGAAGCATGGATGGTAGTTGGAAATCTTTGTTTGATCCCAGTCTATCTATTAGTTAAGACAAACAGCAAAGAAAGGTTGATGAAACATTAGTCATAACCATCCATCCTTCTCTTATCTATTTGGAGTTAGTTTTATAGATCCTCATTTGCTAAGTATTCCTATTTAGGGCCACCTATAGTGTTATTTCAGGCTTCTATATAACCTTCCTCATAACCTCCATCCATGCTATCTTAGGTCTTTTCCTCCTTTTCCTCCAACCTTCAGCACAAAGTGAAGTAACTCTTCTTACTAGATCCTCTTTATATCTTCATTGTACATATCCATACCATCTGAATTGATTTTCCATTGCTTTGCCCATAATTTTTGCAACTCTTATGGCTTCTTTAATATATTCATTTTTCATATATCCATTTTAACATTTTCATTTCTGCCACACTCATGTACTTTCTTATTGCCATCATTCCAAACCATAAAACATTGCAGTCCTTGTCATTATTTTATGAAAGTTTCTCTTATGTCTTCAAGATATGTGCCTATCACATAAATTCCTGATGCATCTCTCCATTTCATCTAACAGCTCTAATTTTATTACAATATTTTCATCCACCTCCCCATTAATTTGTATGACAAATCTTAAATAATTATTTATATCACTTTGTGGCATCTTTTATCAATCAATCTTAATCAGAATCATATGTTAATTCCATTCTTGCTAAATTTGTATTTCATATAATTGTTGGTCTACTGGTTTTGAAGCCCTTATCCTTTAAAAGTGTCCTTCATAAGTCCAATTTAGTATTTAATCCATTTATCTTTTCATTAATCACCACTATGTCATCCGCAAATAACATGCACCATGGTACATCTTTCTGAATGTTAGCAATTTGTTTATATATATTAATGAAAAGGGTTGATGAAACATTGAAACCCCAAAAATGGATAGATTGGCTTTTGTTGCATATGTCTATTGTCTTTTATGTTTTGAAGATGCACTATATATAAGCTATGAGACAAGACTTGGTCTACATTTCGTGAACTAATTTTTTCATAACTTGAACTATGTGAAGGTTTCGATAACAAAACATAATACATGAATAAGTGATGCCACACAGTTCTAGGGTAACCTACTTGGAATACACAATAAACATGAACCTGAACCCAAAATGAAAAAAAATCATGCAATGCTAATGCAAGAACAACAAATAATTATGCAAAATTATAAATTTAAGCAGTATAAAATCATGTTAAAGAGCGCCCTAGTCCTGGGTCTGAGGAGGGTTAGATGTACGCAGTTTTACCCTAGTATGCGCAGAGACTATTATCTGTTCGAAATCCATAAGACCTAAGTCAAATGGAGCAACCTTACTGTTGCACCAAGCCAGCCCTCATAAAATCATAAAGCTGAATCCAAAAAAATATTTTAAAGATATAAACAAAATAAACATACTAATAATACACAAGATAAGCAAGTTGAGTGATTTACTTTAGAAAATGTTTTAGAAGTTTCACAACTATGAATTTATATCTTCCCAAATTGCAAGCAGCTACATGCCTTTTCAGTCAATCCTTATTGGGTCTCTTTTGAGAAAGCCAAAAAACAAGCCCGTTTACTTTGAATGTCATTCGGTACTTTGAAAGTCATTCAAAAATCCATTCACAAGTTACATCTTCCAATCCCTGCTTACTTTGAAAGCATCAGGAAACCCACGAATATGTGTACTAAAACATTGGGCAATGTAAAGTCACGTGTCATGAGATGTTTGATAAAGTTGAATATATTTAAAATATAGCAAAGCTAGGGAGCGTCAGCTCAGAAATTTGTATATTAGAGGTAGTCTTGGTATACCAAATTAATCTATAAAACCAATCATTCATAGATTGGATAAGGCTTAGTAGTTGAGGTATGAAGACATTTTGGATGGATTAAATGAGAGACTAGCATTCTAGACATGGTCTCAATCAAGGTCGGCGGAACCGTCCCGAATCGGACGATTCTGGTCGTACCGAGCCGTCTCGGCGGCGGACCGGGACGGTTCTAGCAACGAAAAAGAAAAGTCATCATTGGAGGGGGAGGAGAGCGAAAGAGAGAGCGAGCAGGGGAGGGAAGGAGGGAGAGGAAGGAAGAGAGAGGGAGGTGGAGGCCAGCGAGCTGTGCGGAGGCCGACGAGCCGCGCGGAGGAGACTCCTCTGCGCTCTGCGACCGGGTCTCCTATTTTGTTCGAAACAGAAGTCCGGGCGCTTTTTTAATTTCGCGATATTTAAGTGAAGTTGGAAAAAATAAAAAAAGCGGTCGGACCCCTATTTCGAATGAAATTGGGGACTCGGCCATGGAGGCCTCCTCCGCTGGCCTCCGCCCAGGTCGCCAGCCTCCGCCTCCTCCGTCCGGGTCGGCGAAAGCCGGCCACCCTCCTCTCCCCTTCTCTCTTTTCCTCTCTTCCGTTCGCCTTCTCCCCCACCTCTTCTACTGTGTTGGTACAAGCTCGGCCCAGCCCGGCATGGGCTCATACCGACCCATGCTACCGGGCAACCGGTCCAGGGCCTGGTACCGGCACAACAGACACTGGTCTCAATGGGTCTTTGGTATAACTTGAAAAGAGGGGGCAGGGGGAGGGGGTGGGGACTTGGGTGGAAGTGCAAAAAGAAATGGAAGTTTTGATCAACAGTGCTTGAATTTATATGCAAACTATGTTGAATAATAAATCGCAACACAAAACCAAAAGCGATTGTATGAGGCTTATTGCTTATGTTGTCTATCATAGCATGTGGGCACTTTGTCTAGGTGCGTACTATTATAACTTATAAGAGAGATCTTTGTAGGTGAAAAGTATGACTGGATGTCTCAAACAACTATATCTCTTTGTAACAAAATGCAGCGTATTTTTATGTTATGTTAGGAATGCTCTTCATCGGTCCAAGTTTCTGCTTATTTATGTTTTCAGTAGTGCTGTCATTTTGCATTTTTCACAAAATAGATGTCTTTTCAGAAGAATAGTTTAGGTTAACAAACTGCAGTTAATGTGGACACTTTATGATGCAGAACAACGTCTCGGACGATGCAAATCCTAGAAATTCACCAATAGGACGTCCGGAATTTACCGAACAATGGTAACTAAACCCGCGGAATCCACCAACGGGGTGGCGGAATCCACCAACAAAAAAAAATATGAGGAAGCTCTCAAAATTAATCATCCCTTTAACAAAGCCTTACAAGCCTTTATATAGGCAAAAACTAAAAAGAAAAGACAAACTAAAGTACCCCTACGGAAAAGACCAAAGTACCCAATACATAAAACATAAAAAACTCTCTCATAATCTGTCATCCAGCCAAAGTGTCACTGGGTGGGCTACCCTTCTGTGCCTGCGACTGTACACGTGTCTGATCGATGATCTAGGACTGGTGTTCGCACCACTTTATAATGAAACAATCAACTTGATTAAGCACTTGATTTTAAAATGTTCATTTTGGGCAAGCCTATGTTGGAATTTGCAACCATGAGTTATCAAACTATCATCATAGAATGTCAAGGGGTGCAAGCATCCTTGTCTTTTTGAGTTCTTTATCAATTTGGCAATTGACAGTGCTTGCAATAATCATTTTGATGTACATGTAGTCTATTTTAATTATTTTATTTTTTGATAATATAACTGATTAAGTAATGTTTGTTTGACTAGTTCATCATGGCAAATGGTACTCTGGTTCGTGTTCTCATACATACTGATGTTACAAAATATCTTTCCTTCAAAGCAGTGGATGGGAGCTATGTTTTTAATAAAGGAAAGGTATGCTTGTGTGCTTTATTAGTTGCTTCCTTGGTTAGGAAACATTGTCATTTTGGTAATTTGTTACCATTGCTTGGTGTTTGATGATGCTTATTTTTAATACCTGCTGTTCTTTTCTCATTGAGATAGATTCACAAAGTTCCTGCAACTGATATAGAAGCACTCAAATCTCCATTGATGGGTTTGTTTGAGAAGCGCCGAGCTCGGAAATTCTTCATTTACGTCCAGGATTACGATGAAAATGATCCAAAAACACATGGGGGACTGGATCTTACAAGAGTGACAACTAGAGAACTTATCTCGTGGGTACCTAATTAATGTTGCCTATCATTTCCACATTGTGGAGCTCTTCTTTTTACAGTATAATGTTTGACTGTGATATATTCTGTAGAATTCCTTATTTGTCTTACATATTGCTTTTTGATTTTTTTTTTCTTTTAACAAAATTGTCTTAGCTGAAAGAATAGCTTTACCATGGCATTTTAACGTGTAAAATAAAGGCTCAATTTAATAAGTCAATCCATATTCATTGAAGTCATTAATAAGCAATCATATATATATATATTATAAAAAAAGCCAAAAAAGCTCTAGAACTTGAGTTGAGTTTTGAAGGTTTTTATAAAAGAACAAGAAAAAACTGCAAGACTGCTAAACTTTTACAGTTGTCATGAATATATATTTAAATTAATCTACAAAGACTAGTATACTGATTAAAGGAAGGTGTGGAAAGTAATAGGGATTAAAAATAATATTTATATGAGAGTAAAAAAGCTTAAGATATGTTAAAAAGGATCAACTAGCAAATTAGAAAACTAAAGAAGGAATTGAATAATAAAGAGTCTTGAGGGAGACAAAGTGGATAAATAATGGTTTTGCTTCAGCTATGAAAACTGTACTTAGCATTAAAAGGTTTTACTTTATAAAACGACTTGCACCATGAAAGTAGAGAAGAAGAAGTTCTTGTTTTTAATCTGATATGCAAGTCTGGATATAGAGAGATGGCTAGCCGATTGCATATTGATTTGACTAGTTGGTTACAACAAAAGGGTTTTCCTAAAGGTTTAAATATTAATCCTACTGTCAAGAAAAATACCTTTGATCAGTCACTTTAGGTGGTGAACACCATGTTTCTTTCCCTAATAAGAGTTAGCCTTCAAGGACTATCAAAAAGATAAATATGGACAAGCAAATAATCATTGAATTCTGATGCACCTATCTTAGCATGGTCATTCACGACTCTTCCCTTAAGCATCCTTTCTAGTGTGAACTCATTACAGTCAACCATATAAAAAAGTTATGATGGTTACTGGTTACCATAGTTCCTCTCTAGAATCTCTTCTCATTTGAATTTTTCAAAGAAGAGAAAGAAAATGCAAGAAGATACTAATGAACTAGGATACTTGGAGCTGCTGGTGCATTTTGAAAAAAAAAAATGAAAGGAAATTCTCAGACCTTTCAGCTCTTTTGTTGATATGGGAGTCCTAGTTGAACTAGGATCCTCCAAGGCTGGCTAAATTGTGAAATTAGGAGACCTTTTCCTTCTTCGTTCAAGTCTTCTTTCATTTTCTTTTGCTCCTCTCTTCTCTCATAGATCATAATTCTTCTGGTTTTTTCACTTAGGCAATACAACCCCCCCCCCCCCCCCCCCAAACTTCTCTCTTCCTCCTCTCTAATAATTTGAGAATACCTCTAATGAGTAATTATTTGTCATGTCACAACGTTTGAACAAAACAATCATGACACAGGCCTTGCCTTTCCCAGCACCACAATTTGCTACTCAGCTGATATCATGTCGTGTCACCAAACGTTTCTTTAAATCCTGTATAACAGAACTATTCAGTGCACCTTCATGCATACACATTTTTTCGCTCTTGTTTGATCTCCATAAGATATCATAATATCATATATTTTATTAAGAATACAACACCCCATCCACCAAGCAGTTTTCTGCCCTTGTTTGAACTCCATAATATATTAGGACATCATACGTTTTGTTAAGCATGCAACATCTCCATCCACCACACATTCTTGACTCTTTTTGTTAACTGCTCTTAATGTGAAAAACAAGGTTCTGTCCTTTGCAATTAAATTCTTATTTGTGATCCAAGTCATGATTGCCTTTGTATGCATCTCTGATGGATCTTGCTGTGTTGTTAGCATGGGATTCCTGTGTGTTTTGTGTTCATTGGTGAACTTTTCTGTAAGAAGCATATGGTCAGGATGTTTTGATACCAAATATGATCTAGTAACATATTTAATGTTTTGCTCTTGCAATTCATTCTGTTTTCTTTTTTCCTTCCTATCTTTTCTTGATCAGCAAATATGGACTGGATGACAATACAGTGGACGTCATTGGTCACGCATTGGCTCTTCATAGAGATGACCGATATCTAAATGAACCTGCCCTTGATACTGTTAAAAGGATGAAGGTAAGGCTTGTTGCTAAGTGCATCCACTCTTTTTGAGTGGTCAAATGCACCCTGCCATTCAGTCAGAGGTTTTCAGATCCATGAAGATGGCATTTCCTTTATGTTGTACACACTCCCCAGTTTGTTTAATGGATATAAAACTTACCCAGTACAGTCAACCAGGTAAGCACTTAATTGTCTAGAAAGAGCTTCAAGAGGGACAAGAAATTTAAATGATGAAATCATATCTCCCAACTCTTAGTCCATTGCAATCAAGCGTCATGCGTGTTACCTGATTACAGCCTTTATAGAAAACTATTTAAGTTGCATATACCCTCTTTATTTTGTGGTATATAGGTGAAAATTATAAAAACTTAGTCCACTGAGTTTCCTAGTAGGAAAACAAGTTGTTTAGCTTTTGGACATTTCAAGACACAAAAGTAGCAAAGGGAGTGAATCTGTTTGTTGCATATCATAGTTAATGACCTGACATTCTTATTAAGAATGCTGTAACTTTCACCCATACAACCTAACTTTTTCTTTATATTTTTAATAATGTTTTCTATGAGAGTGGAGAACTGGGATGAAATGTAACTATCTGTGTATGATGCATAAAAAACGAACATTTTTCTTGTGCTTCCTACATATATATTTCCGTTCTTTACACGAGAATCTGCATGGATCATCTATGCGATTACCCTATAGTGCAGTCTTTCTCATAGTTGGAATGCTTTCTAAGGATATATTTTAGCTTTATGCCCTAATCTGGGTAGTTCTTAACTCCATTAGTTGCTTCTCGAGTTTCAGGGTTTGATTCATGAAATCTGTTACCATCTTATCTTCTATTCTCCTGGTTGATCCTTGGATGTACATTGGTGCTTTCTGTTTTTTAGCAAAATAGCACAGGAAGCCCTTGTCTTCAAACCAGTTGATTTAGCAAAATATGCACCATATTGGACTCAACTAAGCTGCCAAATACCTTCTTTGAGTTCGTCATGACCCTTTGTTCATGTTCTTACGCTCTTTGTAGGGATCAAACTTCTTGTTTCTAATCAGAGAATACCTTTAAATTCTCTACAAAAATGAATTGAATCTCTCGCCAAAGCCATTATTTCTGGGATAAAATTGGTGCTAATATTGTTGGTTGGTATTTGTGATAGCTTTATTCAGAATCTCTAGCTCGTTTTCAAGGAGGATCGCCATATATCTATCCTCTATATGGATTAGGAGAGCTACCACAGGTTGGTCATTTCCATTTTGAGACTTCATTATAATTTTTATAATTATCTCATCTACTTAATTTGAGGTGTTTGCTGCGCTTACAGGCTTTTGCACGCCTTAGTGCTGTTTATGGTGGAACATACATGTTAAATAAACCAGAGTGCAAGGTGCTTTACTACTACTATACATGCTTATCATGGTTTTTTTTAATGATTTATGAAAGTATAAATGCAGTTTTAAATGATCGTACAAATATTTTGGAATGCTACTGAATTGTCCTGTTTAATGAAGATTTTTCCTGATAGATTGCATTAAATTCACTTGTGCAGGTTGAATTTGATGTGGAAGGAAAAGTTTGTGGTGTGACATCAGAAGGGGAAACTGCTAAGTGCAAGAAGGTCGTATGTGACCCTTCCTACTTACCAAATAAGGTAAATGCCCATATTTTTTCGCGAACTCTATCTGATGGTATCTTAGAATGTATATTGTCTGTGATTTATTTAAAATGTCGATATATTTCCATTATTCTGGACAATATACGCTACTATATGAGTTGATCAGCAACATATGCATTTCAGAACATCATATTGTAGCAGAACTAATGTTAGATTATCTAGGAAGAGTTTTGAAGATAAATGACCACTCGCTAAAACTAAAAGACTTGTTTTCTGCAGGTTAGAAAGGTTGGAAAGGTTGCAAGGGCGATAGCTATTATGAGCCATCCCATCCCAAATACCGATGACTCTCATTCAGTGCAGGTTATTCTGCCACAGAAGCAACTGGGACGCAAGTCAGACATGTCAGTCTTCTTTCTTGAGGCACTAATCAGTTCATGTCCAACGCACTGAATTCTTCATGATATTTGTTTACTCTTTCTGCAACACCTATCTTGGTCTGTGATTTTCATTTCATATGGTTTTATAGGTATCTCTTCTGTTGTTCTTATTCACACAATGTTGCTCCAAGAGGGAAGTTCATTGCATTTGTCTCAACAGAAGCTGAGACTGATCGTCCAGAGATAGAACTAAAGCCAGGGATTGATCTTCTTGGGCCAGTAGATGAGCTATTCTTTGATACTTATGACAGATTCGTACCTGTCAATGAACCCTCTCTGGATAATTGCTTCATCTCAACTGTATGTCTTGATGATGTGTAATTACATATTCTAGCTTCAAGTTGCAGAAATCCACTGACAAGTGCACTATTTGCAGAGTTACGATGCTACGACACATTTTGAGTCAACTGTCATGGATGTGCTTCATATGTATCGCATGATCACCGGAAAGGTAATGACTTTGCCTCGTGTTTATGCCCTATTGTCTCTGCAATCCTTTTCCTTGCAGAATAATGCTGCTAAGCCAAGTCAAGCATGGCCAGATACATACAAATACTTGTCACACTATTGGCTCCTTAGATTTTATTCTCTGAGCAACTGTCTTCACAATTGTGAAAGCATGCACACGGATTTCCCTGTAATCCTTCTTTTCCTTACAGAATAATGCTGTGAAGCCAAGACAAGCATGGCTATGGCTGCACACACATAAATACTTAGTGCACTATTGGCTCCTTATGTTTCATTCTTTAAGCAACTGTCTTCGCAATTGTTATGAGTCCAGTATGTTAAAAGAACCGCCTTATAGGATGCATGATCTAGAACATTGCCCAATTATTGTTTGGTCATACGAATCTATATCCATATTAAGATAAAACTATACTAAATTTTATTCTCTGAGCAACTGCCTTCCCAATTGTGAAAACATGCACACAAAATTCCCTGTAATCCTTCTTTTCTTTCCAGAATAATGCTTTGAAGCCAAGCCAAGCGTGGTTGCACACATAAATACTTAGTGCACTATTGGCTCCTTATGTTTTATTTTCTAAGCAACTGTCTTTGCAATTGTTACGAGTCCAGTATGCCAAAGAACCGCCTAATGAGATGCATGATCTAGAACATTGCCAAGTTATTGTTTGGACATATAAATCTATATAAGAGTTATGCTAAATTTTCTATAAACAACCACAGCCAAAACCAGTAAGCAATATTTATATTTTATGCGGTAGGTTAGTGCCTCCCTGCTATTTGGGATATCTGTATCCTTTGTTTGTTCATCCCTATCAACTAGATCTTCTATCAAAGCACGTATTCTGTAAACTTTGATCCAGATGTTGATAGATCATCCCTTCTGTTCTACTAACAATCCAAAACCTATCCCCTGTCCACTGGTTCTTGTTTCATATTATACCATCTCAGGATGATGATATCTATTACTTTATCATTATCATCTTATTCCTGAGTATCTTCTTGCTTTTGCCTCACATCTACAAGATTTTTGGTTTCTAAAGATTCTGCTTTATTTTATAAAGAAGTTCTTTAGTATCCTTAGTGCACGTTGTAACATTCTCTTGTTCCACTTTATACTATAGTCTAATATTTATTCTCCATAAGTATGTGATTACCACAAGTTTGAATGAGTTCTAACGTCCTCTTATTACTGCAGAATGTTGATCTCAGCGTGGATCTGAGTGCTGCTAGTGCTGCTGAAGAATGATAACACGGCAGGAGTGACAAGATTCTGTCATCCCTGTAATATTTTCAGCTGATCTCTATATGATATAGCTAGCATTGTGCAGAAAAAAGTGCTCTTGCATTATGGTGTTTCTGATGCTTCTTGAATGTCTTCTACCACAGGCCATTTATTAACATAACAATCCTTTTAAATGTGTGGTATTACAAAGTTTTATCTGCTGTACATCAAAATTCACTGGCTTCTAGTTTGTATGTCATTGCGAAGGGTATTGTGGAGATGTGGAGTATTATGCCTGTGATATTGTGATTTGTTCAGGACAGTCACATTATTGCCCTCTTTCTTGCTTCACGGTTGCTAATATATTTGTTAATTTAACATGGTATCCCTTGCCCATGGCAGACCCCACTAAGGCACGGACATGCCAACTCGGCCACTAAGGATGTTGGTAGAATTCGGTGGCCGGCGGGGATAATGAGTTTTAATTGGATATGGATGCTGCCCAAACTGCCCCCGCCTTGCACATTCCAAGCCTGCTAAGCGTACATCTAAGGTTGCAGCATATGGCATCTACGGTCTTGCTTTTTCTTTTCTTTCTTTTTTTTTTTTTTTGTGGTACAATTGCTGCTCATACAGCCCTCATATGAGTATGGCCAGCAAAATCAAACGAAAGAAAGTGACGTAGAGGAGGGATAGCTATCACACTCATCCATAGGATCTTTTTAGAGTGCTGAGCTACGAAGGAGGCAATCTAGTCAGCGGCTTTGTTTATCTTTCGATACCCATGGGTAGCCTGAAAGAAACCCAAACTCATAACCACTCTGTGGATATCATGAAGCAGCGGGTGACCATCTCCAGACCAACCCTCATCTCGTATTTAGTCGATCACGGAGATGGAATCCCTCTCAAGGCATACACTGTCCGTGTAGAGTACGCGCCTCGCGAAGGTGATACTCTTCCATGCTGTCCGCAACTTCACCCCTATAATGGTCAAGTTGAAGGTGCACCGCCCCCTAGCTGCAACCAATCTGGCATCGTGATCCATGATCACAAAGCCCATACCTCCATAGGCTCCATCCGCCGATGCACCACTGTCGAAGTTCACCTTGAGATAGCCAAGGGATGGGGGCTCCCAAGAGACAAGGACAAACTTGGGCGCTGTCAGTGGAGTGGGGGTCACAGATGTCCTTAGCCATCCCAAATGAGATTATAGCAGAAGCCAAAGTGATCTTCGCGGCATGAAGAAAAGCTCTCTCCACCACTGTCCTCGGTATCGACCTCCTGCCTTCGAAGATACGAATGTTCATGTCCAACCAGATATGATAGGCCAGGTATGCACACGTGACCCCACTTGGCGGTGCTCGGCCTCCGTAGTGCATCCCTCAAGTAGCCTAGAAGGTCCTCTGCCAACACCAGGGCCCTTGGTAATGGAATGGAAACCATCATCTAGATCTGCGCTACCCTAGGACACTCGAGGAGGACATGGCTAATCGACTCCTTGGTGTCCGGACTAACCTTACAAAATGGCGTGGTCCGAACACCTCTCCCAGTAAGCATGCTATTAGGCAGAAGACAACTCCATGCCACCTTCCAAAAGAATATGGCCACGCAGGGATGTACCCGCATTCTCTAGATCCAGCCACCGTCAATCTGTCGAGTCGGCTCCCTACTAAGCAAAGCATAAAGATCTTTAGCGCGCATTCTCAATCGCCACGTCGGCGCCCAAATTAGTCTGTCCTCCTCATCTCCGAATGGAACAGGTAAGGCCAAGATCCTCTTCGCCAATTGCTCTCCGAAGGTCTCCCTGATGAAGCCCTCGCTCCACCTCCCCTCACCAGGGACGAGTAGATCGGTAACTCTGCACCCGGTAAGCCTTGCCGCATCCACCATCATCGGTAAACGACAGAGCGGCATCTCAGTCACCCAACTGTCCCTCAAGACTTCAATGAAACGCCCATCGCCAAGAGCCTAGCTGACTGCAAGGAACACCAACGGGGCTCGGGTGTAGATCTCCCTCCAAATAAAGGAACAATAGCGCCTAGCTTGGACATCTGTCATCGCCGAGAGGGCCCCATACTTAGCCTTCAGAAGAGTGCACCACAGGTTGTCAGGTTCTATGATCAATCTAGCTGCATATCTCACTACAAGAGCCTCCCGCCTCGCCACCAAGGACAAAACCCCCAAGCCGCCACACCTAGCAGACTGGCAGATCACCTCCCAAGCCATCAAATGAATACCCGCTCTGCCACCCTGCTTCCCCTAAATGAAGCTTCTGAAGAGCTGCTCAAGGGTCCTCAGTGGAGCCATCGGAAGAATGGCGTTGGATAGGAGATAAATTGGAATTGAGCTGAGTATCGACCTCACCAAAGTGACTCTGCCCATCATAAAAAGAGCGTCCATCTGCCACCCCTCAAGCTTGTGCCTGATGCTGACCTCAAGGGCATCACGGTCCCTGCTGCGGAGGTGCCGGCTGGAGATAGAGACGCCTAGATATCTCAGCCTACCCTCCTGCTCTTCCACCTCTTGGATCTCCATAATGGCGGTCTTCACCTATGGCCTAGTCTTGGGGCTGAAACAGATAGCAGACTTGGCCAGGTTAACTCGTTGCCCAGATGCAGCGTAGTAATTCCAGAGAATCCTCCCGATGACCAGAGCAGCCTACCTAGTTGCCCGAGCCAAAAACAAACAATCGTCAGCAAACAAAAGATGAGAGATCGGGATGGAAGACGACACACACCTATAGGCCTCCAAGGCTTGAACCTCAACAGCACGTCAGAGAGCTCTAGACAATGCGTCTGCACACATAATAAAAAGCAACGGAGACAATGGGCACCTCTAGCGGAGTCCAACAAAAGACTCAAAGAAGCATGAGGGCATACTATTCACCATGATAGCGAAGGAGGGCATCCTGACATACCCTAGCACCCGACCAATCCATGTCTCATAAAAACCAAAGTTCTCCGGCGCGCACCACAAGAAGTCCCAACTTATCCTATCATAAGCTCTCTCTCTCCATATCAAGTTTGATCCCTATCTGGCTCTTCCGGATAGGGGCTCTACCAAGATCAAACATGAATTTCTGGACAATGAGGACATTATCAGAGATGCTCCATCTGCCTACAAATGCTCCCTGCTCTGGGCTGATGAGCCTCGGTAGGATGCCTGTCAATCTAGCCACCAGAATCTTCGCCGTAGCCTCAGTAGCTTGTTCGCCTCATGTATATTAGCATGCTTACTAAATATAATGGCAAAAATTTCGATACTAGCTTACAATGCCATATATTTTCCAATGGTCTTCTAATGGCCTCCGTGTATTGGCGAAGCTGATCAGGTTGATGGGTTGAGATTTAGGGAGCATATCAAGCTGCTCGTGTGCAACATTAGACGACAAACACCATCAAGCAATTACTTGCAACACTCGGGGGAAATTCTTATCACCATGGAAGCTAGATGCAAGCAAGAAGGCCGAAAAATGAGGCAATTACAGACATGGATACTGGAACATGCATGGCCAGATGTACAAGTGAGCAATATAGAGTTCAAAGTAGCAATATAGAGTTAACATCTTATCCATAAAAGGCCAACAAATAAATGGTATAGTTTGAGTTAACCATTAGTTTTCCCAAATAATTGGCGCTACTTAATTTAGCTCTAGCATCTTGACCTCTGGGCAGGATCATGGTAGCACAAATCTACAAAGCAAACTTTTAGAAATGTTAAAGAGAGGGTGGAGATGTTAGCTTCTTTTATGATTAATATATGCTTGCTTTAACCCTAGTCGCAACTGATCCTTTAAAGATCTGGCAAGGACAATGATCTGGAAAACTGAAAATGGGTGGCATACTTGCTACGGTAGCTCATTGGTTTGTTATGTTAGAACGGAACAGATGTATTTTTCTAGGAGATAAATTATCTATTCTAGGTTGTGGACAATAATAGTTTCCTGTTCAAAGATTGGACCAAGGTTTCTTCACATTTGGTAACAGAGAATTTTTTTTTTTAAGTAGCAGAGAAGCTGTCTCTTTTCCTTGTCCCTTTTGGCTTGGAGTGAATTATGCCTTTGTTGGATGACTTGTTTCCCTTCTCTCTCTCTCTCTCTCTCTCTCTCTCTCTCTCTCTCTCCCCCCCCCCTCCCCTAAAAGAAAAAGGTGGCGAAGTTGCCAAAAATTAAACAAAGGGGTTCGAGTAACTAACGTAGGAAAAGGATATAAAGAATATAGAATACCTTATATATTTCTGTATTTATTCATGTGAAAAAACAAGCATCGAAGAGATAAAAACGATCAACAATGGCAAACAGATAATTTGTCACCATCAGCACCAGCAACATATTGCTTCACTAGTCCTCAACTCTCAAGTGTTTTTTAAATTAGTCATGAATAATTTATGAATAAATCATAAAAATTGAAAAATATAAAAATAATTTATTTACCAAAGAAAAATTTGGCTCAAGACAGTTACAAAAAAATTTCGATAATTTCGTGAACATTGTTATTAAGGTTTGGCCTCAAACTGGTGGAACAACTTCAGCTGCATTTCAATTTAAAATTCATCATAAAAAGTCAACTTGGTGGTCTGCAATAATACTGAATATTGAACTTCCAAGTCAAAACAAACAAATGAACACTCCGCATGTCCAAAAATAGTATGCATCAACCTTTAGGATCAGTAGCAGATCTTGTTTGTTGCTTGCTCATTTTCATTTCCACCATATGAGCCAGCATTTTCTCTGCCCAGTCGAATAAACAGAGTCAGTTTAACAAGTTGAATTTACCGTTATTTTCACTTGATGAAGAGGCCTGTTCGGTATTGCTTCTGTTTTCTGTTTTTGTCTTCAGAACACAGGAAGAAAAATGAATTAAACTGAAAAACATGTATGATGAAAACCTTATTGTTTTTCTAAACTGTCTGTAACATATTTATAGGTTTTGTTAGCAATGATTTATGGCTACCCAAAGATTTTTAGAGTTTTGTCTTCAATATCAATCTCCATGTAATATTTGACTAAATGGCTCAGAAACAAAAACAAAGCAGAAAAACAATGACACCAAACAGGCCAGATCTGACCTTCTGGTTTAGCCTGAATGCAAGAGATTTTATGTGATGCATATTGGGTTGCGACACTTCTGAAATTTCTACTCCATCTTCCCTCTGATATTTTTTGAGAATACAGCAGCATATGTTTATACTGCATTGCTTGTCCATCATTCTGCAATACATAAGCAGCTTGGATAAGAGCACAAGGAAGCAAAGGTTATAATGTTTTCCTTTTCCTTAGTCATATCTAATTCCTAGTCCCCTGGATTGGTAATCTGTGCAATTTGAACAAGAGACCAGCTCCCTGTACTTCTTTGAGAAGGAAACCACCCTTCCAAGTCATACTTCTCGGCTGCTGCATTGTTCAAAGCTCCAGAAACAACAGCTACAACTCTGACAGGAAATTTCAGCTGCAATATGCAAATGGAAGAAGAAACTCTATGGAACACCAGATGGAACAAATAAAAGAAACGATTAAGGTTTCACAGGAGCATACCTTCCTTTAGAACTCCTCTGATTTTATTTATTTATTTATTTATCATTTCATCATCCATATCCCAAGAGTCATTGCCATTTGGGCTAAGTGATTCAGAAAATTGATGGGTCCTGAATTGCCCAATGTGTCTGGACAGTGCGAACCAGCCTCCATCCAAAAGCAACTCGAATGCACAGCACATCTAAGTATGCACAGAATATATTGGAATAACGTAAGGCGATCCATTAATTCGCTCTGCAGTGATAGCATCCGCTGTTATATTGGTAACTCTGGAAGATGGATACATTCATTTTAATGATGAGCACGGTGGCTGTTCTCCTCAAATCTGGAGCATGACATGGCCGTGCCACCGAGGGGTATAACCCACGATAATACGAAGCCAACATTACATTTAACTTCCAAATCCATCTCAAACAAAATATAATAAATAAAAATCTAATTTCATTATTCATTAAATGCAACCAATACCGGTTCAGAGCTTCTAAATGCAAACATAGATACCAAACCCATAATTATCAAAATACTAGAAATTACGAAGCTACAAATTCATAATCAACTGTAGAACAAAAGTTTTGCTATGTAGATCACCAAGTTTCATATTATGAACTCCAAGCCTTGACCATCCTTCGTCCCTACTAGCCCTATTCGCCTGAAGAGAGAATATATCAAAATAGAGATTTATGAGTGACATGGATCAGCAAACAAATCTTATATTACTTTATTGGATCAAGAATAAGTTTTTCCATATTAATACATCATTTATAAAAAATAAATGCTATTGCGAAACTAAAACATTTCATAGTACAATGTATCAAAACAAGTTATAAAACAAATCATACATGGACAAACCATATATCTTTTATAAATATAGTTCCAAGTTTATATTGCAAATAAATTCGTAAATCATTTTTCACGTCATTTAACCCTATCATTGATCAAAAGCATTGCTCATAGATATTCGTGCTACGGTTACTTTATACCCGTGATAGGGCCATAATCGACTGCATGTCACAGTCTGCCAACTAGTATATCCGTTGGCGATGGCCGTATACCAACTATTATACCTGCTGGCGAGGGTCGTTACCAACTATTATACCCGCTGGTGAGGGTCATTACCGGCTATTATACCCGCTCGTGAGGGTCGTTACTAGCTATTATACCCGCTGGCGAGGGTCGTTACCGGTTATTATACCCCCTGGCGAGGGTCGTTACCAATTATTATACCCACTGGCGAGGATCGTACATAGCTATCTAAGAGCCTTTCAAATACTTATATATATATATATATATATATATATATATATATATATATATATATATATATATTTAAAATATACATATAAATAGACATAAAAAAACTAATGGCATGATCGGATTCATATTTCATAACAAAGCTATTTTATTAAAACAATCATGAAACTATTTTTCATAATAAAGCATGATTTTCATAGTACATATACTGATCTATAATTTTCAAAAAAAATATAATATTTTCACAAGCAAATCTTATATAGAAAAAAATAATAATTTGAAAAATAATAAGGAGTGCAAGATCTACGTATTTATCGATCAGGTCGACATGACCCAATACTGAATTTCATAGATCTTTTAGAGAGAGAAGTAGAGAGAGGAGAGAGAAAGAGAGAAAATAGAGAAGAGAGAAGATTCCTTCTTTCTGTCTCTCTTCTTCCTTCCCCCTCGACAGTAACAGGTGGCAGCCGTGGTGACCCTATTGCCCACCCGACAGCAGCCTCAGGTGGCTGCAACTCCGACCAAACCCGACAGCCGATGATGCTTAATCATGGTCTCAACAAGGGTACTCTGTTTTGTATGAAGCATCGGCGATTGCCGGCTCAAATCTAAGGAAGTGAAGGCCCAAAACTCTAAGAAAGAAAGAGGAGGAGATGAAGAACTCATATCTCAGTTTGGCGAGGCTTTCCAGCAACTCTTTTCGGTAGAAATTGGAGGAAGAATCTCAAGAAGGAAGCTTGAAATCGAGAGAACTCTAGCCCTATTTCTTGATGGATCTCAGAGGGGAATGATGGGGAATATTATATAGGCAAAAATTCAAGCTTTTCAATTTTCGGATTTGCTTGGAACACTGCTATTCCGATAGCGATTGTGATCAAAATCGGAGAGGAAGGAGACTCCCAACCAGAGTCCTCTCCCAATTCGTCATGTGTGACACCTGTGAAGGGCCGGGTTGGCCTCTTCAGGTCAGCCCACAAGCCCAAATCAAGTGCAGGTTGGTCAATGAACCAGGCCCACACATTCTTTTCCCCTTAAAAAAAATTCGTCCTCGAAATTAATATACCTAAAGTTTTGAAATCTGTGGATACTTGGCTTTCGTCTCTTCTTTGAGCTCCCAAGTAGCCTTCCTTTCCGAATAATTGCTCCATTGAATATTCACATAGGGAATAGTGCACTGCCTCAAATCTTGCTCTCTGCGATCAATAATACGTATGGGAACCTCTTCGCAAGTCAATCTTCTTCAACTTGTAATGGCTCATACTCCATCACATGACTTGGATCTAGAATATACTTCCTTAGTAAAGAAACACGGAGACATTATGTACACTGGATAGCTCAAGGATAGGACTAATATGTAAACAACCTCTCCTACTCTATCGAGAACTCAAAGGACCTGACATAGCAAGGACTTAGCTTACCATGTCTCCCAAATCTCATATCTTTTTAGGGTGAAAGCTTCAAGAAAACAAAGTCACCCACTTGAAATTCTATTTCTCTTCTTTTCTTATCTGTCCAACTCTTTTGTCTATCTTGAGCTACCTTGAGTCTTTTCTTAATCAATAAAATTTTCTCTCTAGCATTTTGGACTAACTCAAGACCCAATAACTTCTCTTCACCAATAACTCAAGACCCAGCAAAATTTAGTTCCCATGGCATCTTGAAAACTTTTAGAATCTGGACACAAAACGTGAATCTCGATCAGATACTATGCTTACTAGCACACCGTGCAGGCGCACGATTTCATCAATATACATTCGTGCTAGTTCATCAATATCCAAAATCACCTCATTTTGTTGGGTTAGTCCAAAAGGCATAAATTAGAATTCGTAGTGACCATACCTAGTTTGGAATGCAATCTTAGGCACATTTTATTTTCAACTGATGATAACCAGACCGCAAATCTATCTTCGAGAAAACTTAAGCACCTTGCAGCTAATCAAATAGATCATCAATCCAGGGCAAGGGATTATTCTTCATAGTCACCTTGTTCAGCACCCTATAATCAATACACACCCGCAAACTTCCATCTTTCTTCTTTACAAATAACAAAGGAGCTCCCCATGAAGATATACTCTGGTGAATGAATTTCTTCTCTAAAAGTTTGGTAGTTGGACCTTTAATTCTCACAACTCTGTAGGGGCCATCCTATGAGAAGGCTTGAGATTGGTCTAGCTCTTGGCATTATATCAATTTTAAAATCAGTCTCCCAATCACGAGGTAACTGGGGTAGCTCATCGAGAAAAACATCTAAATATTCTCTAACAATGGAAATATCATCTAATCTCGCTTTGTTTTGAGTGTCCACCATATAGGCTAGATAGGCTTGGCACCTTTTCTTAGCACCTTCCTTGAACACATAGCAGTAATGATGCGTAGAGAGGGCTCATACTACATAAGCTTCATAATAGGTGCATTGTCTGGATAGAAAAATTCTAGCTTCCTCAGTATTTGGAATGCTACTCTTTTTTCAAAACAGTCAATATGGGCATGATATTCTGACAACCAATTCATCCAAAAATAACATCACAATCATGCATATCTAGCTGCATCAAGTTTGCTACTAATTTTTCTCTCCAATCTGAATCATGCAATTCTTAAAAATAGTATCAACAACTACTATTTTCTCAAGAGGAGTGGCAATATACAAGGGTTCATCTAATTTTTCGGGGATACGATTCAAGGATGCAGAAAACTTGGCGGATACAAAGGAATACGTAGAGAAAGAATTAAACAATATAGAAGCATCTACTGAGTTGATAGAAATTATACCTGCCACTACTTCTTTGCTAGCACTGGCATCTTATTGTGTCAATGCAAAAACCCGAGCACCAGATTTAGCAGGTCCAGAGTCAATCTTCTTTTTTTTCGAGCAATCTTGCACCAAATGTCCTGGCTGACTGTATGCAAAGCAAGCTCCTGACTTCTTAAGACAAGGCCCAACATAAATACATGGCCGTGCTACCGAGGGGTACAACCTACGATAACATGAAGCCAGCATTACATTTAGCTTCCAAATCCATCTCTAACAAAATATAATAAATGAAAGTCTAATTTTATTATTCAATAAATACAACCAATACTAGTTCACAACATCTAAAACCAAACATAAATACCAAATCCATAATTCTCAAAATACAAAAAAATTACTAAGCTACAAATTCATAATCAACTGAAGAATTGAAGTTCTACTATATAGATCGCCAAGCCTGCTAGCACAAACTCCAAGCCTGGATCATCTTTCGTCCTTACTAACCCTATACACATAAAGAGAGAAAAATAAAAATATAGATTTATGAGTGACATAGCTCAGTAAGCAAATCTTACACTACCTTACCGGATCAGGCATAAATTTTTTCATATCAATGCATCATTTATAGAAAATAAATGTTATTGCAAAACTAAAGCATTTTATAGTACTATATATCAAAATAAATCATAAAACAAATCATGCATAAACAAGTCTTCCATCTTTCATAAATATAGTTCCAAGTTTATATTGCAAATAAATTTGTAAATCATTCTTCACGTCATTTAACCCTATTATGGATCAAAAATATTGCTCACAGATATTCGTGCTACAGTTACTTTATACCCGTGATAGGACCATAATCACCTGCATGTCACAATCTGCCAGCTAGTACATCCGCTGGCGAGGGCCGTATGCTGACTATTATATCCTTGGCGCAGCCGTATGCTAACTATTATACCCACTAGCAAGGGTCGTTACCAACTATTATACCTGCTGGTGAGAGTCATTACCTACTATTATATCCACTCGCGAGGGCCGTACATAGCTATGTGAGAGCCTTTGAAATACTTATTTTCTTTTCTTAAAACATACACATAAATAGATAAAAAAATACTAATGGCATGATTGGATTCATATTTCATAACAAAACTATTTCATTAAAATATTCATGGAACTATTTTTCATAATAAAGCATGATTTTTATAGCACATATGATGATCCATTATTTTAAGAAAAATATGATATTTCCACAAGCGAATCTTTTGCAGAAAATTATAATAATTTAAAAAATAATAAGCAGTGCAAGATCTACTTACTTTTTTTGTTTTTGACTGTCAGACTTCGCTAGGCCTATTTGAAATATTAACAGCAAAATTAATTTTTAATTGATGACTTTAATAAAATAATACAAGAAGATTTTATTGGGCGTATGGTTATTTCGGATGAGTTAGGTCTAGACAATTTGCTCAATGAATCGGACTCAATCAGGGCCAAGATCAATCAATAAGGTTCAGGTTTCAAGGACATTCGACAGGGTTGGAGTGATTGATCCAGTAGGCAGCTTGGGCACTAAAAAATTCAAAAAAGAATCGATTTGATTACGGGTCAGAGCCTTTTGCAGCGGTCAATTTGGATTCGTAGATCAGGTCGACAAGATCTGATACTGGGTTCCATAGGTCTTCTAGAGAGAGAATGTAGAGAGAGAAGAGAGAAAGAGAGAGAAAATGGAGAAGAGGGAAGAATCCTTCTTCTCGTCTTTCTTCTTCCTTCCCCCTCATTGGTAATAGGTGGCAGCCGTGGTGACCCAACTGCCCATCCGAGGGCGGCCTCAGGTGGCCACAATGTCGGCTAAACCCGGTGGTGGCTAATCATGGCCGAAATAGGGGTTTTTTGTTTCGAATGAAGCTTTGGAAATTCTCGGCTCACATCCAAGAAAACAGAGGCCCAAAACTCTAAGAAAGAAAAAGGAGGAGATGAAGAACTCATACCTCAGTCCAGCGAGGCTTTTTGGCAACTCTTTCCAGCAAAAATCGGAGAAAGAACCTCGAGAAGAAAGCTTGACTCTAGCCTTATTCCTTGATAGATCTCAAAGGGGATGGATGGAGAATTTATATAAGCAAAAATCCGAGTTTTTTGGTGTTCCGATCGCGATTGGAATTGCGGAGGAAGGAGACTCCAAGCCGGAGTCCTTTCCCAATTTATCACGTGCGGTGCATGTGAAGGGCTGGGCTGGCCTCTTCAGGCCAGCCAACAAGCCCAAATCAAGTGCGGGCCGGTCAATGGACCGGGCCCTCATAGTTTTTTAATAGTAGCAATCAGATACTTGTCATCTCCCCTACCTGTTACCTATTAAAGATCAAATAAAACATAGTTATGAAAACCTTGAAGTTGGAATCGATTAACATATTATTTCTTAACAAATATACAGACCACAACAAAGTATTAGAAATGCATGTGTTTTAGCTGTCAATGCAGTGAATAAAATGTTGGTGTTTCGTTACCCAAACCCCACATGCCTCCAACCCCAGCTTCAAATTTGCTTTACAAAATGAGATGCCCTTTCCTGTCAATTCATCATCTAAAATCACAATTATCCATACACCTCTTTATATATTATCTCCACTTCATGTGACTAGAAACATTTAATTATTGATGGAATCTTTCATTGAGTTAGTCATAATGGGAATCTTACATTGAGTTAGTCATAATGGCATGTTCCGTGCAACATTTTGGCAATTGATAAGGTTACTTAAATAAAGTTGCTCATGTTAATGCGCTAGTTGTGGTTGTGAATCCTTTTGCAAACTTGTGCCTTTGTGCCAACATGTGCCAAGTGTTGGCACGATATGGTACAGTACACATACTATGCCAGCCTAGATGGCTCATACGCATTTTCTCATGCTTTAATCCTTCTTGGAAACTTTGTCATTTTTTTCGCTTCATATATCGTATTTGATTCATATCTTAATCTCCAATCTTGTATCTTTATAGGTATCACATACCCACCTAAATCGTCTAGAGTTGATAGTTTAATGGTGTCCAAAACAGGGACTGGTAAGTGATTTTTCCTAAGCATTTGCGTGCATGGATGCATGTCAACAAACATGAATGTATATGTGCCTCTGTAACTCTGCGTGTATATACACATGTGTGAATATATGTATGTTAAGTATGTATCTACATAGGAAGATGGAGACAGATTTGTGCTACAATCTTACTGTTAGGATATGATATCAAAACCTATCACTACAAAATTAATGAAGAGATATATAAAATCAAGCACTCACACTATCAACTGGTATCTACAATTATTTTCAAGCCCACAAATGAAAAATTAATGTTTGGAAGTTTTTACCCAATGCATCAAGTGCACATAAATAGACAGCTTTCACTGAAAGGAAGCAATTTTTTAATTTAATTCACAGCTTGGAAACTCCAAACATATCAAATTTGGATCCACGTGTCATACAGTTTGTGGATCATGGACATTGGTGTGGATTTTTAATTCCTATGGCCCAAAACAAACTCTGCAACCTAGTTCTATCAGTATCACCTATTCTGTGTTCGCTTGAGGCATAAGCAACATGCAAAATACCAGGTTTGTAATTTTAGACACTATATGATGTACAATGTGCTTTCTCAATCAAAAGGGCTTATCATCAACTCCTGCACGACTACAAAACATCTCACAAAAAGATTTTACAAAAAACAGTCCTGGCTCAAAACTATGAAGAGAGCTCGCTAGATTACCTTGATCACAAATTAATGCAATGGGAAGAATTTCAGAAAAATTATTACATGGATTTTCTTTTATCTTGGACAGTCAAATGCCGCATTTTTCTACATGCTTATGATGTGCACTTCTAAAGAAAAATACAATGGAAACCAAAGAGGTCCCTTGCCCTTATTGACATAGTTAATCTAAAGTGATGTCGTTAATTACACTCGCGCAGGTAGGTGATCAAACTAAACTGAAAAAACTTGTTAGTCTTCAGCTAGTTAAAAGCCCCAATTTCAACATGAGGTGGCATAGCATCGAAATCTATGGCCAAATTTTACTGAAATGCTTTATGCACTTATGGAACAACAAAACACTTGAATCCTATAAGTTTCCAAAGTGGAAAAAGGGTCCCCCTCAAGAGTAAGTATGTGCACAAAATCAAGTACTTCATGGCTTGGTCGAGCACCATGAAGCTCCATTAGGCACATGTCGCTTGCTACTGTAGAATATAAGACCTTTGCTGCTGTGGCAAAAATGACCATCTTATGTGCTATGATTTATGTCATCAATGTTTGTGGTCTTTCCCTTTATCAATTTATTTGAAAGACACAAAGAAGTGTTTCCCTTATCACCATCTCTCTAAAAATTCCATGTACAGCTTCCCTCGAGCATAGTTAGGTGGCATGCCTTGTGCCATCCTGCGAGTTTCGTGATCATCTTACACCTGCATCTTGTTGTAGATGATATCAACTTCACAAAATGCAGTTAGGAATGTTCTCCACTCGATTAACGATCATTATGATCAACCATCATCATTTCGATAAATGTAGAAAGCATGATTAATGTTAGATATGATTCTTCCATTACTGCCCAATTAAAGCAGTAATTTAGAAGTTGCACTATGAGATTGGAAACCTTGGCTATTTTGCCAATCTGAAAAATATATGATGATGCCTTCTCTAACCAAGGATGTTTTTTTCACAGTAGCCGTGCACCAATAGTTTGAGCAGTCATGCATGTCTGTTTGAATTGCAGACAACCAATACCTTAATGGAGCTTCGACAAGATTTCATTCCACTAATACAAATTCCCTCTTCATTAGGCAAACAATCAGATAAAATCAAGCCCATGCCTACATGACCATGCACTACTATCTGTGATTAAATATGACATTATCAAGCTAGGCTAGCCAGAACGGAAAATACATGCCCCAACTTGAATTTAGGTGAGTTCAAGCAGTGCTGGGTCCATCCTGCTATGTTCATAGAAGATATATTTAATTTTGTGGATTTTTGTAAGTAATTAGTAGCTAAAAAAAAGTTGAGTGAGTCATGTGCTCAAGCTTGAGCTAAAACCAGGCTCGGCCAAAGCTCAAGGGCTAAGATGAAAAACTTTGTGCGAAGTTGGGGCATGCTAAGCTCAAATAAAGACACTGAAATTGTTAATTGGTGTAAAATTTCCTCTAGCTTAGATTGATTACCTTTCTCTGTCCCTACACTCAATTGTTGCTGGTAGTTTTTGCGGGTGGTGATACGTTCATAAACATCAATCGTCTGAAACTGCATGCATTATTGATGCAGTTTCTTGCTAAATTCATTATGCACGCCAATGATGCATTTACTGATAAATTTGAATGAAGAACACACTTATTTCTCTCAAAATTCTACCTTTCTATACCTATGATTTAAAGAATATATATCATTCATTGATGCCTTGCGGTATATATTCCTTTTAGCATTTTGCCATTTCAATACTTGCTAGCCAAGTTACAAAGTTTAAGCATGGTCTTCAAACTCTAAATTTGAGATTCAAACTCTAAATCTAACTAAAAGCAGTTAAAATGAGATTCAAACTCTAAATCTAACTAACAGCAGCTTCCCCTGATAACATGGATAATGAAAAAAAAAAAAGACTTTTTTAACTTTGCTAAAGTTTAATGTATTCGATGCTAAAACAGAACTGTTTGGATATCCTACCACAATTTCAACTTCAAATTTCAGGTGAACCATGAAAAAGATGAATGCGTAAGATTGAAGAGAAGCACAAATTTCGGTTGCACAATGGGAAGTACAAATATAAAACATTCAATGCTTACCTTGTAAACTTCTTCATAAAATTGAACCATCTGAGCACATTTTGTGTCTTATTCTTCATCATAAAACGTGGAGTATGTGTTGGTTTTTTTTTTTTTTTTTTTTTTTTTGCTATCAAAATATATATAGCAAAATACTTTAGTGAACAATGTATGCCGACACACATACCCTGCAAAAAATAACCTAATCCACATGCTCCCATAAAACCTACATGTACAAACCACAAAGAATGACTGTTTATATGTTGGATCACTTGATGACACCATTGGAACAAGTAATAAACTTACAACACATGCTAGCTGCTCAATGATCAATCACATCAGTTACAAATAATGTTTAGTCACCACCCCTGCTCCAATGTCTATCCAAAATCAAATGCTTGCTCATTTAAAGAAAAGGTCAGCGAAGAACGCTAAGCACATAATGTTGACAAGAATTAGCTTCCCTCAGATAACCTACAATAGTGGGGTTCTACAAATGGTCCACATGGCTGTATAAGTCATCAGCAGTCTTCTTTTTTTATATATATAACAAAGAAAAAATAGGTTCATTATGGCAACATATGGAGTTTTTCTTAACATCTGGACAAAGACATAATCAAACTATATCAATCCAAGTTAAGGCATACATGGGCTTTTTTATCCATGTATTTATCTATCAAAAGACACTACAAAGTATTTTCATGAGAACATGCAAGCTGGTGACGAACACTGCAAGGGAGAGAACAAGAACTCAAGTTAACCAACTTTTGATTGATGTCATCATAGTAGTTTTTAGGACCTGTTTGGTTGATTGGGCATAAGATTCGCGAGTTGGGCCAATATAACCAAAAAAATCTTATAATTACATGCTAGGCTAGATTTATATTCATAAATATCCAGGAATGACTTTAGAGTAAGTTGGTCCGAATCTCATAGAAAGAAAAAAACGTTCACTGGAATCTTTTTCCAACCCAACCCATGAATATTATAAGATTTTCAACTCAAGCCCCATTTGGCAGAGCTGTTGATAGTAGTGATTTCAAAAGTAAAGTTTTTATAAAAAACTATTTGTTGTTTAGTAATTATATTTCTAAATTATTGTGGAACTTTAATACGTTTTTGACAAATAAATTTAGAAAGTATTTTTGGTATGACAAAATGACCATAAAAAATATTTCATAGTATTATACAACAGAGCATAATAAAATATAATATGTATTAGTACATAAATATATAATATAATATGATATTATTGTAATGAAATATAATATTATTTTAATATAGCTAATATAATATTGTTTACTTTAGCAAAATAATATAATATAATTCGATATTATATAACCCAATATATCAATGCATTATGATATAATATTATATAATATTATATTTATAGTATAATATAATATTTTGATATAAATTATTATAATTATTATCATTATAATTAATATTTTATTAATATAATATTTTTATGAACTAATTTTTGGAAAAAAAAATATAGAGGTACACAATCGTACTTGCAAAAGTGAGATTTTCAAGATTCTTTTCTTGAAATAAATAGAGGAAAGAAATAATATCTTGATCATGGAGCAAGGGAGAAAGCCAAGGCCGATTAGAGTTTCTTATTTGTTGGGGCTCCTGCAGATTTCTTTTTTCGTGCATTATGATATAAAAGGACACTTTCTCTAATTATATGATTTTATTATAGATATTTTGGTCTAAAAAAAATTTTATACATCTGAAATAGCTTTCCGACGCGTACTAAAAGTACTTTTCTGAAGAAGTTCCAAAATGGAGCATCTCCCAAGTAGACATTTTTAGCTTTTTGGTTAAGCTAAAACAAATTCCCAATTTTTTTACCAAACACCCCTATTCCATCCAAAAGTATTTTTGGAAGGTAAAAAAGTGCCTCTACCAAATAAGGCCCCAATGATCTCGAAAAATTCAGGAGAATTAGGCTGGATTTTCTATAGGAATCGAGTCTGTTAGCATGCCCAACCCATTTTCTTCTAAAGGCTCATTCTAGTTTTAGCATATATCTTATCTATGAGCGTGTTGTTGGAAGGAAAAAAAAAACTTATGAAATTTTTTTATTTCTTATTACAGTATTTGGGCTAGAGAAGGATTGGGTTGATGACTATGTAATCTATAATCTTATGAGAAATCCAGATCAATTCTGTTTGGATTTTCCGAATAGACCCTTAGGGCAAACAAAACCATCCTTCTAGGTTTCTTCGTGCCCAATAGAGAGAGAGAGACAGAGAGCCTTTTAGTTGACGTCAGACTAGCTTAACGTCCCCGGTCGCCGAACTCGACTAGCCCAAACCCAATCGCGGTCCAAAATGTTTCGCTAAACAATTTGGTTGTGTTGAATTCGGTCAAGTCTGGTTGATTTTTTTTTTTTTTTTTTTTGGCGAAAAAGTCTGGTTGATTCAAGTAAAGGTCGCTTGCATAGTTGCATCTCCAGTGCCCGGCGCCAGTATTTGTATCAGCCCTAGACGACGCGGCGGCGAATTCCAATCCCCCCCACCACCGACTTCCCTGCCTTGGTACCGCGCCGCCACCACCGCCGGCGGCCATGAAGCTCGACGTAGACGCCCTGAGGTACCTCTCCAAGGACGATTTTAGGGTTCTTACGGCCGTTGAGATGGGCATGAGAAACGTATTCTTCTTGTCCCTTCTATCCTCTCATCGCTTTCCTCGAAAAGATCGACAGCAAACAAAAATCTTAATTTCTTCTCTCTCTCTTTTTTTTCCCTTGAATTTTCACCGGTTTCAGCATGAGATCGTTCCTGCGGAGCTTGTCGACCGGATTGCCGGCCTCAAGTAAGCTTCTTTCTTGCCTAAGAAATTGATTTTTTAATTGAATTAGGGTTTGAAACGGATTTACGGAAGTTTAAGATGATGTGCTGTATTCTTTTTGACCTAAGAGAAGTCTGTAATTATAGGCATGGAGGCACTTATAAGGTGCTGAAGAATTTGCTGAAGCACAAGCTGGTACATCACGATAGTTCCAAGTGTACGTTGCTGCTTTGCGTATGATTCTGTATGTTTTGATCTCAAGTTTAAATTTTGAACTCGAGATTTAGTTCTTCACCTGCCCTTTTCTTAACTCAGATGACGGGTTCCGGCTAACCTATCTTGGATACGACTTTCTTGCAATCAAAACACTGGTGAACCGTGGCGTGTTTGCTGCTGTAGGACGCCAGATCGGTGTTGGGAAGGAGTCGGGTATTCCTTCTCAAACTAATGCTCTTCTTCTGTATCATCAAAATCTTTGTTTTTGTGTTTTTTTATGTTAATGTTGATTAAGACCCATCTTTTTTGCAAAAGATATATTTGAGGTCGCTACAGAAGATGGGACAGTTCTGGCCATGAAACTGCATAGGTTGGGTAGGATCTCTTTCAGGGCAGTGAAATCTAAGAGAGACTATTTGATGCATCGGACCAATTATAACTGGCTCTACTTGTCACGGCTTGCTGCACTCAAGGAATATGCTTTTATGAAGGTTCTTTTGTTGTGTCAATATGTGCTTCCTTTTGACATTCAGCATGAGAAGTAGCAATCTTACATGACTGGTTATTATATTGTGTGAAGGCTTTAGGAGAGCATGGATTTCCTGTTCCAGATGCTGTGGACTGTAATCGGCATTGTGTGGTCATGTCTCTTGTCCAAGGCTATCCACTGTATGCATAAACTTAGAATCCATGAATGTTCAATGTTGTGCTTTCTTCTTCATTGTTTATGCTATAATTAGGAGCCTTTCTGCAATACTGATTCTTCTGATGCAGTGTACAAGTGAAGCAGTTGCAACACCCAGAGGAAGTTTTTGAAACAATTATTGGTCTTGTTGTTCGTCTAGCAGAGCATGGTCTTATCCATTGTGACTTCAATGAATTTAACATCATGGTTTGTGTGTTTCCACTATTGCTTTATGTCATTTTCTGTTAATATTTCTGGTCTGGCAGCAATTAGATCACTTGTTTAGCCAAGTTTGTTTGTTATCTATATTTTGCAACTTTTTGGTTTTACATGTTATACATTGTCCGAAATCCCTTCCAGCAGCAATTCTAGGTACTCTTGCATGTAATGTGGGCTTAGCAGTTAGGTCTAAGAGTTATACTTCAGTTACAGTTACCAGCTTCTGTAGCTTCAATGATAGTTTATTTTGAGCACAGTAGAAATCTATATTATTTACAATAGGGACTTTTTTTCTTGAAGGGGTTGTTTTCAAGATATCTGCTAGGCAAATTTTAAAGAGTGTTTAATCAGTCCTGGTCGATGAAGAAATTCTCAAATAATGATGTAGGCAGTCGCCTCTCTGGAAGCATGACTATTTTTCATGATCATTAGCATCATATTGAGTATTTTAATTCTCAAGATGTGGGCCCCACATCTTTTCCTTTTATCTTTACATTATCTTCTGTGATTTTGATCTTCAAATGTTGAGTCATTTGGGAGACGGGACTAGATCAAGTGGATATATGTATAAGCAGTTGCAGCTAGGAATCTTAATTATGCAGCTTTTGTTGGTGGCTTTTGTTATAGAGCTTGTTTACTAAATTATCATGAGTTTGAATGTTCTCCCCCTTTTTTAAATATTTTTAATGATTCACTTATGTTTAGTGGGTGGAATCTCTAGTATAGAAGATTTTTTTTTTCCTTGTTTTGGTTGAAGGGCATCTTGCATAGATCATTTTTTGTCCTCTTCACTTTAGATCTAAATCAAATGTTGAACTCGGAATGGGTGGTTACGAAACTATTTCAAAAGTAGATCACATTTAGTTGGCATGGTTATTAAGATATATCTGAATGATTGGCATTCTACATTTTGAAATCTTCTATCCTTTAAATGCTAATATGGAATTGAGATGTCTGTCTTGAATTTTAATGAGATTATGGAAGGAAAAGATATTCTACTACTAATGACCCAGTAGATTGAGCTGACCATTACAAATCTACTCATTTGCCATCGTAGGAAAGATAAGTGAAATGATTCATAGGAAAAGATTGCGGGATTCCTGAAGCAGCATCATGATCTTCTAGACAATTTTAGATATAATTACAGAATAAACATGCATTAACCTGATTCATTTATTGTATCTGCAAGTTTGCATTACAAGTGCTCGTAGATATTGCATATTTATTTCTTGATAATTTTATTTGAAATGGACATGCTACTGCAAATTTACTGTTACTAACTTAAGTTAATGTCAAAAAACACAATGTTTAAGAAAGTTTATTTTATATAATGACCCCTATTTTTAAAATATTCGTGTATAATATGTTCTAACTATTTATTTGTGTAAAACATAGTCTATTACATGCTGTAGTATCGAATTATATTGACTATGCTAGGCCAGTACACATTGACTCATGTCCTTCGAAGATATGCAAGTTTTTCTTTGCACTATTGTGGCAACAACATGGTACAGTAACTATTTAAAAAGCCTGCACATAAGCTTGCATGTCGAAGACATATTACTTGTCACGTAGTGTTGTTTTGATTGCCATTTTGCTCATTGTCTCTTCACTTAGCATTCCATTCGATGTCAAAACATCATTGAAGGTCATGACAACTGTCTTTAGCCTTCTTGGAGTTTCATTGCAATTACACCATGTCTCGTTCACAAACTTCACTTCTATTCTTGCCAAACTAGGATGCATAAGTTAAGGAAAAGGCACTTTCTTAATTATTTCCCCATTGCGCGTTAAGGGGAGAGGAAGTGAGTTGAATCTTACCTCGCTAAAACAAGAAACATCTACCTAATGCCTTCAGACTTTAAAAATCACACTTTGGTTAAAGGAATTCCATAGAAAAATATGCTTCATCCTATGAGCCTAGCATGCAAGAATTGAAGTGAACCATACCAGGGTCAATGTGTATTCATGCGGTGAGGATACCGAGAAATCATAACTGTGCCAATACCACTCTGAACTTCTCCAGATTCTTCATTTCTTTGATTTTGAATGTTGTACATGGTTATGCCTGCCACATCCCAATCTATGGCATCTCCTTCACGTCACCACATTACTACATGATAGAACCTGGTTTCTGGATTCTAGGCATATAAAACAATGAGCATCTGGATCATGCATCAAGGATCATATACCCATGCCCTATTCATGTTTTTTAATGTGTTGTAGTGTGTCGCTTTTAGATCTCCTCTTTGAATAGTATTATTCATTCTGCACGGAATCTCAGAACTTAGCAGCATGTTGTTCTATTAACCATGTGTTTATATTCCAGTTGCGTCTTTATTCCTATATCTATCAGAAACAATGATTTAACATATTTAAATATCATTTTTTTTGTATTCAATGAAAGAACCTCATGCGTTGCTGTAGTTTTATCGTATTGACAAAAGTATTCTTTGGTGCGGTTATGTGGATCCTTTCGTAGCATGCACTAAATTTGAACTTTGAATGTAAGATTGACTAGGATGCTGATGGTTAAATCAGCATACTGGAAGACTTATAAGTGTGAACCTTGCCCTTGGTTTCAATCTCTATACTGATTAGTCTTGATCTCCTTATAGATCGATGATGATGAAAGGGTCACCATGATTGATTTCCCTCAGATGGTATCGGTTTCTCATCGCAATGCACAGATGTACGTTGCATATTTATTTTGCTTTTGTTTGAGATGCTGGTCATTAAATATTATGACTGTTTATAAGTATACTATTGCCCCTTTATATTTGTATTTTGGTTTTGCATTCCTAAAAAGCTTCCTGTTTCAGGTACTTTGATCGTGATGTTGAGTGCATCTACAAGTTCTTTAGCAGGAGGTTTGTAGCTAAAAGCACTCAATTTATGTAAAAATGCATTGACTTCTCAGCGTTCAAAATTATCTGGCCATATTTGATTTAAGTTCTTTCTTTTTGTTTATTTAGCCCCCCACCCCCCCACCCCCCCCCCCCCCAAAAAAAAAAAACACACACGCACACACACACACACAAAACCCCTTTCTTCCTCTCTCGTTTTCTTTTACTGATGGGTGTTTGAAGGACTTTCTCTATGTATCATGAATACTCCTAAAATCTGGATAGGTTTTTCCAAGCACCCTAGGGTAGTGATCTTGGCCTGAAATTTGGAAACAAAAATGCCCCCTAGTAAGAAAAATTGGTATATTGATATACCATTAATATATTGTACCCATATTATGTATATTATATTTTACATATATAGTATTCGTGATATATATTATTAATCATATTATTATCATATAATTATTTAATTATCTTTTAATAATTATAATAGAAATATATTATTGCACTTTATATTTATATTATGAAAATATTTAATTATTACTTCTATTTTCCTTATTTTTCTAATCAAAATAAATATTAGTATTAACACAATGATATAAGCATAAACGAAAATATTAATTCTATAATAATAATTAATATATTTTTATTGGATTAGTAATTTTGTTGTCAAAATTATAACCGGTTTGTCTAAACAAGTCTATATATAAATTGTATGGACCTGCTGCTAGTCATTCTTGTGTTTTCTCATAATTTATTTGAGAATTCTGTTTAGCAGTTACAAAATATATGGAATATCTCAAGGGTAATTTTGGTATTATATGGTCACTGATCATGGATTATCATGGCATTCCAAATAAGTTACTCATAAATAACCAAGGATCTTTAATATCTGGAACATAGCATACCTAATGCGGTGATCCTAGATCATTAGGGATCATGTTACCCCAAGATGAGGATCACCGGGGATCTATGCTCACCATATTGATACCATTTGGGTCACCGAACACCACCATACAATGCTTAAATTTTGTGATGTACATGTTTTGTTGAAGCTATTCCTTCTTCCTGATATATTTTCTGATGCACTTTTCTATGCCATGGGCACTGCAGACCTTTGGGTTGGATCCTAATTATTATGAGCATGTGTGATTCTACTTTTTCTCCTTTTCCAGGTTCAATCTTTCAGATCAAGAGGATAGCGAAGAGGGTGATAGATCAGAATCTGATACTGAGGAAAATGGCAGGCCCTCCTTTTCTTCCATAGCAAAATCAGCTAGATTTTTAGACAAGGAACTTGCTGCTAGTGGGTTTACACGAAAGGACCAAGATGAGATAGAGAAGGTATGCTGGATGTATGTTTAGTACCTGAGTGGGCTTGAGTTCGTGTAGCCAATATTTTTAAATGCAATTTTGTGACAATTAATCTTGTTGTGCGCAACACTATTGTTGCTTAATGCTTCCAGGTTAATATGGTTAACAGCTTCAGTTGGTAACTGTCTCATCCTTGTGAAACAAATATTATCTAGGTTTTACATAAAATTGTGAATGCATTTTATTGCATTCCCCATTTCACAATTGAAAAATATTGCATAATTTGTATACCATTCATGTGTCACTTGTGCAGATACTTTACACTCGCACTTGTGTATAGGTTGTTTGTGTTTGTAATGTTCAATGAATTTTCTTCCATCCTATTTTGTGTTGGCTATATAGTGTTCAGCCCTTAGCTGCTGTACTCTTCTGCCTAGGATGTGGAACACATTTTGGAATCTTCCTCCCACTTCGGGTCGGTAACAGCTCACCTTAGGCTGGGCTTGCTTTGTGTTACCATCAGGCCAGGCCTAACCTGTATCAGATTGTCAGTGTCTGGTTGTCTGGAATTGGCTTGTGATCCAAGAAAGCAAAATGGCATGGTTGGGTTGTGGATTCCTTAGAGGCGCCGGCTGGCAATAATGGGGAGGCAGTTCAGGGCTCAATGGGGATCGCATGATGATGGTAGTTTTTTCATGAAAATGCTGTGGCAGGCAGGGCAGCTGGGTAAGGATGGGGTTATAGCTGGTGGGGGATCGCCATGGTCAGTCAATACTGCAGGAACCTGTCAAGATGGTCAAGGGATGAGGAGGAAGAGTCGAGAAGAGATCTGGAGTGGAAGGAAGAAGGGGCAAAGAGGAACCAGAGGAAGGGAGATGTACCTGAGGAAAATAATAAATAAATATGGATAAATATGGTCACCACATATATAAAAAGTCCATATAATTCTAAATACTATAGTCATAATGTGTTATCTAGTCAAGCTTTAGATTGCACCTAAGGTGGTCCATACTCATTCTGAATTCCCTTTTGGCTCATCAAAGTTTGGCTCAGGTTTGTTAAAGTTCTGGTACTTTCAGACTCAGAAACAACCTGCTGGCATTGGGAAAAAAGTGCCGACTCTTGGCACTTTTTTTGAAGTGTCATGCAGAGGACTCTTTATTTCTAATATTGGATGTTTTAACTGAAGCATAATTGTGTCATTAGTATAAAAAGCTATAATGGTTGCTTAAGTATCTTCACAAATCTTAAGTAATCTTGATGTACATGTGGAATACCTTAAACAACTTATAAACTCATGGGTGTTTTTCTAGTTTGTTTCTTAGATTTTATGTACCTCTCTCCTTCCCTTTTCATTTTGCCTTCTTGGATAAACAGCAAGACAGACTTTGTTTGTGAGAATTAGGACGAGAAGAAGCTCAGCGAAAATCAGGGCGAGTGATGAATCAATCTGTCACCAGTATCCAACACTCCATGACTTTACCAACTCAACCAGTTGACACTCTCAACATCAAAATAATGACCTATATATATATATATATATATATATATATGCATATATTCATGTCTGCCATCTTCTTTGCTGGAATGTAGAGACTGCAGTGTCCAGCACTTGAGCATGCTTAGACACTTGGCAGCGTGCTAAGTATCTAGGTAACACTGTGGTCAGTCATACGTACCAAACCATATCATTCCAAACCTAGTTTTGGTTAGGCTCATACTTGCATGCCTTGGGCAATTGGGCGAACCCATTTTTATCATGCACTGGCTGCCCTATTTCCCCTCCTGCATCATGCTTCCACCTCTCCTCTTCAAATGAACATATCTTATGCTGCCAGATTGTATCAAACTAAAGTTGGTTTAAGCATACTTCTAGATATTTTAATTAATATCATTTAGTTTTAACAATACAATAACCAGATAAGTACGCTTCTAATATTAGTTTATACCAGTGCTTCCTAAATGTTTCCACATCATAAACCTTTTCTGCTTCAATACTCACAGCTGAGGTTGTACCATTTGTTCGTAGTTTGGTCCTTTAGATTTCCATATTCATAATAAGCTTCTTCAAATTTCTTCCACAACTTTGGAATCAGGTCCTGTGAAGAGCCCCCTTTCACAAATCTTCAGCTCAAATCTGAGTCAATCTGTCTGCCAGGCCAGCCTTTTACCTTCCTTTTTCATGATCAAATCAACCAGTTCATCTCCATCACTTCATACCTCTTTTTAAAAATGGCGCCATATTTCTATTTACTTCTAGATATGCCTGTAATAATTCTTGTAAACACTGGAAGGGAAGAACCATTTTACCTTATGCTGAATGTGGCATTTTGATATAGCGTAGATTGTTAATGTGCATTCATTTGATTATATCCTGAATTCTATTTCTAATGACGTTTCTAATGGTCAATGTTCTAAATCCATTCTGCTGCTCAGCTCTGTGGAATTCTCTTTCAGATTATACATATTCAAATAGCCATTTTATGTGTCTTCTAAGTTTCTGCTTGCATTATCTTGCAGTTCATTGAAGGAACTGGGCAAAAGGATACTCTGAGCTCTGATGACGAAGTGCTTGCAGAGGAAGAGGGAACCAGCAATGAAGTCAATGATGCTGTAGCTACAAATTTAAATTCCTTGCATTTGGCAGATCAGGTACCAAGCAAGCTTGGACGACTTAGAAAATAGCTAAAAATTTCATGAAATTTACTGAAGTGCCAAAGAGATGACCAAACCCAAACTAGTAAATGGTATTCAATAACCTGAATTTAGAATATAATCGGGTTTGGTTCCCAAATTGGACCGGGCAAGCTTATTGCACCATATTGTTCCTGCCTGTAGGATTTGATTTTAATTTGATTCAAGTTTGGTACATGTAACATATAATATGACACAATTTGTGAAAAACTTGTGCTACATATTTTTATACTGCATGGCGGGTTTGTAAATTATATTAGCTATTAAGTTAGTTACTGATGACTTATATTAGGAGAATTATTAAAACAACAGCACTATAAGGGCCTCATGTTTGCACATAGAAAGTCCTTACATTCCATTTTGCTGAAAAACTGTAAGAATCAATGACTGAATACAATCAACTTAGGATCTTAATTAGATTGATTCATGGTGAAAAAAGTGCTCAAGCTAAAAATTTGGAATTCTTCAAGGATACAAAAGAAACAACAATATTGGAAGCAAGATCGACAATCTCGATGCTTGGTACTATACCAATACATTCTTATGGTACGTATATAGTTCATATCGAACAGCTCCTGGCCCTTTTTTCACTTTTTATTACAATGCAGCCCAAAACTAGATGGTACAGCTACATTACACTCCGGTTTTGGGCAATACCGGGCAGTATGGGGTGGTTTCATTTGGTTTGGACCGGAATGGACCAATTCGATTCATGTACCAAATCGAATGTTGGTACCATCATGGTATCTTACTGGTAGAGTATGGTATGGTCGGTATGTCAAATCTTAATTGGAAGATTTGTTAAGGATTACCATTTAAAACTCAATAATGGATCCAAACTTAGATCAAACCTTATAGAGAACTGCTCTAGATTGCAAATGTTTGAAAAATTTAGGATCCAAACCCAAATAGGAACCTGATAAATTTTACAGGTCTGGATGTGGATCTTCCATAGATCCAATCTGAATCTGACCCATGTGCAGACTTGCATAAATGTAAAATACATTGATTTAGCATGAATGATATGAACTAAAACTGAACTGGAAATTTAATGTTTGCCAAAGAAGTTGCTAGAAATTTGTTTGGAGATTCAGATTGATTGTTGAGAACATTTCTAGTTGTCACCAGTCACTACTCATACTCATATTTTTTTTCTTCTTATAAATGTTATTTATTTATTTCTATATGAAACATCATTTGCATAACATGGATCGTGCAGCATGAGCTCTCGGAGAGCTGTGGTGACAAGGCTGCTGCGGGGGCACTTCTTCATTCTCCTAGATTAACTGATATAAACAAAGATGAAATTTTCCATGCAAGAGAGGTTTGTGAATTGTGATGTTGATCTGTTATCGAATATGGAAGTGTTCTTGTGGTCCTGTTTTGTCACATGCTTCTGCAATTCATGGCTCATGTTACTTTTACAGCATGAAACCAGTGTGAGTTACAATGATAGCAAAAGAACAGAGGATCCTGTTTTATGTAATGCCAGTATAAGCAACGAAGATAAAACTTTGCAATCAGGAGAGAAGGTGCTTTCTTTGATGCTAATACTCATTTATACATTCATAACTTGATTCTTCTTCTTCTAGTTTTTCTTTTTGGGTTTCCTATCAAGTTTAGATGTCTGGCAACTGTATTCCCAGTTTGGAGCTTTGCTGCTCTGTTGCGAGTAAACACATTGGAAATACACTGGCATGTGACCAGTGGCATGTGCTTGAGGTCAAATTTGCAGGCGTTTTGACTGGAGCATTTCTTTTGTTTCATACCCATTCCTGCTCTATCTTGTGTTATTGCTAAGTATAGTTGGAGTTCTTTATCGCTTAATCCTGGATCTCATTACGTTTATGAAGAATGGCAATTTACAACAATGATGTTATAAATTAATATCATCTACTTATTGGAATAAATAAAAAATGATTAACAGATGATAATATCTTTGCCCATATGCATTTTCAAGCAATTACATTCTTTTCCCATGAAAAACAAGTGGGAGATGGAAGTAAAGCATATTCAAATAAGAATATTTTGGAAAATGGGTTCTTATGCTCAGTGAAATTAGTCCTTTTCAAGGATATTTTAGAATTTCTTTTTGTGTTTACATGAGAAAATGCATATTTTTTCAATTTATAAGTCATCTTTTGCAAGATTTGCCTCTCACACATATTCTGATATTCTGTTCCAGTAGTTGTATTGAATTTTTTTCCAATTACATCCTCTCCTTGATGATTATCGATAAGGTGTTGTTGATTTTCCTTTTTTTTCCCTAAATGGCTCTAATGTTCTAAAACAACTCTTAAATTTTTTTGCAACAATTCTCAGCTCTGTACGTCCTCTCCTGGGCAATTCTTGTTTGTCTCACATATTATATCTTGTACATGCATTATAACAACAAAGTTGTTTTAAACAAATTATCTTCTTAAAACAACCTGCACTTATATTCAATTTTTTCTACACTTCCCAATTCTTTACATAAACTATTTTCTGTTGGTTGCAATGTGCATAATCTATTTTCTGTGGGTTGCAATGAGTATCACCTAGAAACGTGGAGAAGTTGGAAAATCTAGTTTCCTGGGCTCCCTTTATCAACTCATCCAAAGTAAAAAAAGAATATAGCCAATAAATGAGTTAAAATTGCTGTCAATTGTCACATTTAACTAGAAACTAGTAAGAATCATAAGAAAAAATAGATTATTATGAAAGTAAATTCTTTACAATTTTGATTATTCATACATATGTAAGGTACTAGATTGAAAGCAATACTACTCAAGCTTCACATCATAAAAGTTGAAGAGGAAAATTATATAAGAAACCATAATTTTGGATGGTCATAAAAGGGGTTGATATGTTTAATCTCTGTAATGGATTCAAACTAGAATTAGACTCAGTAAGAGAAAAACTCCGAACTAGATCCAAATCCAAATAATATAGGATTGAAACCCAAAGTGGAATATAATTAACTTTAGGATCTTCTGGTTTATGAACTTGGATTCCAAATGTCAAGCCTGAAATCTCTCCATTTATAAGCCTATATATAGAGATATATATCTCTGTGTGTGTGTGTTTCCACCATCAACGGTATAAATTGCCCATGCATCTGGGCGTATGTATGAAGTTTTTACTAGATTTTTTTTTTAATGGAGATCCATGTCAATTATTTGTGGCTGACTTCAAATTCATCTGCGCTTTATCCATGGAGCCTTGCCTAGTTGAGTTTTGTAGTTTTTATTCATGATGTCATTGTTGGATATACTTTTTTGTGTGTAACTTTAATTTAGATATTTGGTGAAAATAAAGTTTGTTGACTCCATGGGATTTCCTGGTCTGTCTAAATTGGAGAGTGTACATTGTTCCAGGAGGATAGTGATGAGCCAGATGAAAGTGATCCTGTACTGATGAAGCGCCTGAACAAGCAGAGGAAGCGGGCTATATCAGCTGCTCACGGTGGGCGGAAGGCTTCGGCTTCAAGAAATTCCTACAAGGACAAGGGTGGCAAGACCTCCCACAATTCAAAAATTCAGAGGCAAGCATTCAAGTGGTAACATATGGATTTTGATGAACCTCAATTGAATCAGAGTAAAAGACCAGCAGATTGGATCAACCAATGGCATCACAATATAGCGGGAATTTGTAGAGTTAGGACTTGCACCGAGGTATCACTTACAGTCCCTACAGCAGGAATCTCCTGTATTTTTACCAGAGTAAAGATGCAAATATTCAATTATACATAAGCATATCTCTTAGGGAAAGAGGGTATGTGTAATGTTCAGGTTTGTTGTCTGTAACGTCTGCCGGACCAAGGGAAAAAAAACCTGAATCATTTTCTGTTTGGGGACCATTTTAAGTAAATTGTTTATTTATTTTACTTGCATCGCGTATAACTTCTGTATTCTTTAATTGTTGCCAGATGGGTTGATTATTTTTTAACTGTGCATGAATAAATTATTTCGTTACTTAGATATGAAGATTGTGGATGTTATTCGTCAACTATGTCCGAGTACGATACCTTCCATGGGAGGCTGGAGATGTCATGACTCCCTTCGACTCTCATGTCAAAAGAAAGATGTCCCAGGGCATGGGGTTCTGTTGATTCTCATGGTGACCAAGCTAACGTTGGAATCATTTGATGATAGACTCATTAAGACAAGATGGGGAAAGAAGAGGAGAAGAAAATAGAGGAGAAACAATTATTTGGAGCTATTGTCATTTGAGTTTTCAACACATGCTTGAGTCTCTTGTTCGGTTATCGCTTCTATCTGATATTCCTTAGAAACGTGCTTTAAACATGGCATTTTCACAAGTAACCAAGAAATCTACTCTCAGTTGTTCCTGGATGCCAGCTTTCCTAAATGAAGTCAAGAGTAGAAGTTAATAGATGACCAAAAGGTCAAGCTCATCAGGATGCTTTCCATGCATGTGCCTTCAAACATATCTCGGTGCATACGCTGGTAGGGGATGTTTACATGCTTTGCAGGGTAACTAGATTAATGGAGAATCCAGACCTGTCCTGGAAATCCAGACAAGAAACTAGTTGAAACATTGATCCAATTATATTGAACATATTTTGGTTGGAACATGGACAAATGTATGATGCCTATTGCATGGGGTATGAATTTGGTTGAATTGGATTTCATGCCATTGCATCTGATCAGTCCAGACACGAAATTAGTTGAAAGATGTGGAGGATTTAACGCCCAAGGTTGAAAAACAGGACCGACCCAACCTGCCATCAGGAGACAATATATTTTGTTGGGAAAAGAAAAAAAAACACAAGCCTTGTGTCACCTGTATTACTCTATGCCATCTGTTTCTCTGCTGAAACTGAATACAAATGTAGGCATCCGCATCACGCATGCTTGTAAATTACATCGATCTCGGAAGAGAACTGAGCAATCAGCATCACCACACGTAGTTGCTCGAGTGCATTGCATGCATCAGGATATGCAATGCATGTTCTGAATGCCCAGATCGCAAAGGGCATTCGGGGAAAAAAGGCTATATTGGCACCTTAAGTTTGGCTCTATAATTTACAATATCATAGCTCCTTTTCAAGTAAGAGATCATAGGAGTAGTCAGTTCATGCGTATATCTGTGTCAGCATCTCCACTTTTCCCCTCTTCCTTCTGCCCAACCAGTTTCTGCATCTGAATCTTGACATAAGGTTCTGCTGAACTGTGGCTTGATCCAGCAGATCCATTGCCCATTTTTGTCCCCTTCCGCCTCTTTACCTTCTGAGCCCAGCCGACAAGACCCTCTTGCACATGCTCATCAAATATGGCCTTCTTGAAGGAACTCCCCATCTTAATCCAAAGAACAAAATATTCAGCATCGCGTCAAGTAATTCACTAATGTCAAACAATTTGATAACATGCTCACCTGGGTTACAATAGCATACAGTGGTAGAGTACTGTAGCTGCAGAGAAGCTGGATAATGACCCTTGCCATGAAACAAGAACCGTACAAGTTTCAAAAAATGGACCATGTTTGCTTATAATATTAGCACTAGATATTAAAGAGAGAAAAAAGGTGAGAGGTTGCTAGCTACCCAATCACAAGTCTGGAGATGATAAAACCAGCATGATCCATGATGCAGGAATTAAAGCCATAAGTAGTCTGAAGAGGAAAAATATCATTAGTAGTCTCTTTAAGATCTGAACTGTTAACAGGTTGTGAGGTTGATCTGAAAAAAGAATAAGTGTGCAAATGTATACACATACAAAGTGCTTATTTCTGTGTAATATAACAAGCCCAGCTTGTTTATCCATTAATCTCAATAGCAAATGAAGAATGATTTTATTTTTCATGCTGCTTACCAGTATCCAGAAGAAAAATGCGAACTCGAAGGCATTTTGAAAGAGGATGAAGTGAATCAAGTATAGAATAACACGTGGCCGGTGGAACCAAAAGTGATCATCTGATGGCTTAACTATTAGATCACCTTCAATTGCTGAATGTTTTTCAGCAACCTCATGCGCCAACTGAGTAATGACATGCTCCAACTTAGTGCCAACAGCAAGCAGAAGCTGAAAATATAAACCCGAGAACACTCATCAGTATCTTAACAAGGTTCAGCATAATGCAGACACTTGTTCATAAATAACATGTTACATGTATCTGTCAAGAAGTGCAAGGAAATATTATTATTAATGGTGCAATCCACTTATCCACATTTAATTGCACCTAGGGAAGCGCTGTGCATCCCAGCTAGCAGTAATGCATGCTAATCAGCAACATGTACACATAAGGCTCCCCGGCAGGGAAGCGTTGTTAGAGAGGGTTTTTCCTCTTCCTTTATTTTCCCCATTTTCTGATTTTTCTTGGGAGCTAAATCATCATGCTAATCAACAGCATGTACATGTGGGGCTCCCTGGCAGGGAGCACCTTTTTCATTTGGTGCTTCTTTAAGCATTACTCTTCTATGCAATATTTAAAGGGATTAACTTGTTGAGCCTTATGATTGGCCTTTCCAGCCCCTTCAGCAACAGCACTACAGCAGATCACATTATTATATTAGCATCATTGGCTTGGGCTACCTTAACTCTTGAAAGTTAAGACGAGTTTATGGTAGATGACAGGTTTTGCCCAACTCCACTGTTGAAGAATAAGTATGGAAAGGAGCACTAGAAAATAAAGATGGTCAAAAGAGATGAGCATCAGGCATGAAGATGTCAAAGTGGCCGTGTATCACAACGTGGAGAGCTGAAAAATCAGGAAAAAAGGGGGTAATCTATAGGAAGGCAATATATCTAACAATTTGAATTGACTGGAATGTAGAACAACAAAGAGTCCAGGCAAGAAAAGCAAACATCCTATAGGTGCGGAACTCGAGATATATGAATGACAAATTGAAAAGATGACTACATGTGCAGTGATGAAGAAAGACACTTCTAGTGTTAGGGAAATAAAAGTACTAAAGAACAGATTGAGATAAGTATGGACACGTGCAACAATGATACTGCATGCCCCTAGAGAAAGAAATTTGGATTTCTAACAAAGGGTCAAAATGAGAAGAAGGCCTGAGATAACCAGGATGGGAATCATGACTCATGAGAAATGGTGATTATTTTCGTTTGGTGCAATTTTTGTTCAAGTCCAATGGGCATAGAAACAAAACACCAAAAAAAAAACATGATTCATTTTCTTTTTCTAAGAATATCAACATGCATATCGAAAATAATCCAGTGAGAATGTTCAAGTAAATTTACTTGACCATCACAAGCCTGAACATATGCCACCTGGAAAAATTATAAAAAGGAGGGCATCATATTCACTATATTTCTGAGCATATTCATATCGCTTTACCACCACATAATCAATTTTTTTTTCAAGTCCACTTTGTAGTTTGATTATACTAAGGTTCAAGGAGAATGCTTAGAATTTTAAAAGCAAGCAATCTTACTGAAGATAATAGCTTATATTTTTAAAGCAGCACTGCTGTAGATCCATTAGGCAATGGATAATACCATACTAGATTCTCCCTGGATATATAACTTCTACACACTAATTAAAGATAGGCATACTTACAAGCAAAGGAATGAATGCTATCCAAAAATATGTATGCCAACCTGCATAGTGAAATAAGAATGGCATGAAATGGTATGATATGAAATACCAATACTCAGGTTAAACTAGAAATTTTCTATGAGAAACCTGGCAGAAGTAACAGCCATAATTCTATAAGCACATTTCTGTATAGAATGAACATGTCTTGACAAAACCTTGGCTAGAAACTACAAGCAAAAGCTTTGAGATCACATGATAATAGCTATTATTCTGCAGTTTATTGCGTATTAAGAAAACTCTTAGTCTTGACTGTCCTATTGAAAAATACAATTTTAACTAAGGAAAGAAAGGAAATGTTACATTCGCAAATTTTATATGAACAACTTCTGAGGCCTGTTACAGATGTTTAAAACAAATTCAAAGAATCCAACTGATGAGCCGTTATATGAGAATAGTCTACCTAAAATTAGACTGACTAATTATTTGATTCCATTTGGATAGTTAAAAGCTAGGTCAAATGATGGTTCCATCATCCACCCATATAATCTTTTAGCTGCATCCAGTCAGAGAGGTGATGCATCAAACAAAAGACAATAATAATTAACATTGTTTCTTACAAACAGTTCATATAAGAATCACATTTGACAGAATAGTGAAATTAAAAAAAAGATTAAAAAAGTTACTTCAAATATATCAGTATTCATGTTTGAACTTCAAGTTATGTATTGCACAATTTCACTTGGGGGGAAAATGAAATTTAGTGTCGATGATGTCTTCAAAGGGATCAAACTTGAGCTTACCATTAACATTCAGCAACAAGAAAATGACCACAAAGATCCAAAGATACCAACTGAAAGAAAGAAAAAATGTCATTAATAAAGATCGCGTAAATGGGCAAGGATAATCATACAAAATGTTACATGTTCTTCAATGAGGAACTACAAGGCCAATGCCAAATTAAGACCCATAACAGCTAACCTACAAATCGAATGAATAATCTAAGTTTAAATTACCTTATACCAACAACTTTCTTGAAATCAGCTTCCATGGCTCGCACCATATACCTGTGAAAATCAAATTTTGGGTTCCCCCTGCAGTGTGTCTGAAAGGAAAGGGTCTGAAGAGTAAGAAATAAACCGATACGATTGTTCAAGACAACAACTGAAGGAAAGGAAAAAATGTACTTTGACAACTATTTGATTACCATAATAAAACCCAGTCTCATTGTGGTGTAATCCGATTGCGTGACAGAACCATAGAACTGTTTAACAAAAGAATGCTGAAAAAAACATGTAATAAGATTTAAAACAAACTCTGAATCTCTAGTTATGTCAGAAAGAAAGTGTATTCAAAACAAATTAATAAAAAATAGAGAAAGACCAATATTGAATGATCTGAAGTCATAAGGAAAACAAGAGTACTCCAAAACATACCATCTGGTCCCAAATATCTTGAACAGAGCAAGATGCAGTACACATACCATATGCTTTGTAAAACTAGATGACTACATTCTGCACGATGACACTTAAAACACACAGCAAATTTTGTCCTCGCACAACTCATATTACTGATAAACTGTAACAGCTCTTTTTGAGTAACCTAATTGCAAGGAATCATGTGGAAAGTTAACTTCTCAAATATTTTTAACTGAAAATGGTTACTATTATGGGAGAGGAATGTATTCAACAAAGACAATCTCTAACAGGAAGGGAATTGTTGGTATCTCTAGATTTGCAGTAACTCTGAAGCAAAAACTAAGGAAGGAAAGCAATGATTAAGATAATCATAGTTGGATAGACCTCATTCTGCATGACGGTGGCACAAGGGAGACCTCATTCTGTATAACGGTAGGATTCAAGCAGGATGGTAGTAACAGTTACCCTTGATAATGAGAACTAAAACTAAGGAGACTACCTCCCCTTACAAGGGAGAGCTTTTAGTGTTTACTAGAAGAAAGAATTAAAAACAGAAATGCACCTAGATGAATACATCTATAAGCAAGAGGAAATAAAAATGAGGCACTCTCACAATAGAATGCAAGAGGAATAAGATTCATAAGATCAGTGGATGCAAGGATGGTCTGGCCCTAAACTGACAAGGTATGGAAGCTAATGATATATTATATACAAGCTTTTTGATATTTTGACAATGCTTTCTCTAGATAACATTATACTCTAGCACGTTAAGGAATTATTGTTGAGAAGGGATGTGGCATATGAATATAATGCCAAATTTTCAAAATAAATGTATTTGGATGCATCATTTGATCAGTAGTGTAAACAGGGATTAAAGTCCAAATACTAATCCTCAATGGATGAGACAAACATCTGATTAATGACACAGTCTTGGCCCAAGTGAGTGAAGTCATTTATAAGCATGTTAGTAGGTGCCTCTACCAACAGGAGGCACAGAAGCAGATACCAAATGTCAAATCAAACTCAAACATATCTCACACAACAAAGATTTGTCCCCCTAAATTTGTATCTTTAGAAATTTAAATATCTACTATCCTTCTTCTCATACAAAAAAAATAATAATTGTGATTGAAGGATGTGGTAAATTACGCCTTATGTGGTGATGTTCAGTCAACCAGGCCTGATTATTTAATGAGATAAACAACCACATTCTCTAAACTAGCCTTTTAAGCCAAGCCACCAGGCCATATATTAAGCATGAAGAACCACTCTCTCAGAGCAATGATCCATAAAACAATCTGCATTTTGATAATTTAGTTCAATTATCATCCATTTTAAAGTAGTGTGGTCATTATTCAACAATATAGCACCTAACATCCATCATAACTTTATCCATATTATTATGGTTTAAATGTATAGTAGCCCAATCATGCCACAACCAGTGTTCTTTTCTTAAAAAGATTTCATATATGATTACAGGAAAAGGCTCAAACTTAAATTCTGAATGCGACAAACTATACAAACCACTATTATTAAAAAAAAAAATCCTAGGTTCACTGTATTTCAAACATAATTGCATAACATGTATCACTCACCAACCAACTATGTATTAGCGAATCTTTGCCAATCCCCTTAAAATGGTCCCTGATAAACTCAAATTGATGCACATGGGTAACCTTCCTGGGAGCTGTCCATATTAACAGACTCAGATCAGCACATCAATAAGAAAAATATAGGGCAACTTTTGGCTTCTTGAGGACAAGTAGTTTGACATCAATATTTATTACAAATCACTATAAAGATGAATTCATACCATCTCCTACAGCTTCTTTCTGGATTGAACCTTCCCAGTGTTTCCACTGTCTTATCTGAACCATGAAGAGAAAATATGGTTAGACATAACACATGTTTGAATACATATAAGCATATGCACCAAAAATCAAAAAGTAAAGAAGAGTCACCCATTTACCTTTGCTCCTCCCAAAAGCATAGTAAGAACGCTGAAAACCACATGACTGATTGCCAAAACAAATATAAAGATATGCAACTGATGTGTTGCTTCAAGAGATAGCAATGGAACTTTTCCCTGAAAAGCAGAAGAAATGCATCAGTATATAGACAGGGCCAAGAGTGGCATGCCATGCTGGGTAACTAGCAGCAAGTAACATACAGAACGCAGCTTAGGATTATGAAATCTCTTTCCAAGGAGGACAATATTAGCAACCACAATATATAAGTTCCTTTGTTGGTTATCATCAACTTAACTTCGAAAATACATAATGAAATTATCCTCTATAGTGGACAATCATAAAAAGCTTATCTCGAAATTTATTTGAATACAATAGCCAATATTCATCAAAGGAGTTGGAGCAGACATCGGTACAGCACAATGGAGCTTGATTCATACAACTAAAAAGTTATTTGTTCTGTGATATTAAAAGAAGGGCAAAAATCATTGTCCTACCTGTAAACGTGTGTGCTTTCTTTGCTGTCAAGCCACCAGCTAAAGCATTAAAATTTTACAAGAATTACCAAATATGGAAATCATCTCGGTGACAATGCTCTCTTTCAAAATATAATTAATTACAAAAATGGCATAAAGCTTAACAGCATAGTTGTAATTTATTCATTCCATACAGGATGCTTCTAGCTGCTTTTAAAATTATTCAAACAACACAAGTAGGAACATGTCTTCTTTACATACGAGGCTTCTAAAAGCAACAATAAAATTCAAATACCATGGGCCGGCATCGCCAACTAGCTTAAAGTTCTAAACAAAAAGCCACCATGACACAACATTTTACTTTTGTCATTAGAGATGAGACCTTAATTTGCAGAGAACTAATGCAAAATGGCATGTCAATGACAAAAAATCAACTTTACTTTGCAGAATGCAACAAAAGCAGAGTTTCTCATCCCTGCAAGAGAATAACCCGAATATAATGCAAATTGTTATTTTAATCTCATATTTCTCAACCTCCATAAAGGGCATCGCACGAGGCTTCTGCCACTGCAGGATCTGGGGAGGGTCAGATCTACGCAGCCATACCCCTGCCTGCGGAGAGGTAGTTTCCTTGTCTCGAAGTCACGATGAAGCAATCTTGCAGTTGCACCAAGGCCCACCCTCTTATTTCCTAACCTCTATCGAAGACTACATTTTCCTTTTTCTTGAAGAACCATCAAAGTCATAAGACTCCTTTCGGCAAAAATCCGAAAATTTCACAGCGAAGTGGAAACTTTACGCAGAAAAAGGGGCAATGACAGCAAAACCAACCTTCCTTTGGCAAAATTCCTCCCCGGATCCACTTCCGGAGAGCAGCCGCCGGCCGCCGCTGAGAACACTAGCAAAGAAGGCGGAACTGAAGTGCTCCGTCGTGGCGGCCTCCTCCAACTCCTCCTTGCAGGGAAGCATGTGGTTTGTCCACCCCTCGGGAATGCAGATCTTCTGGATCGCCCCCTGGGACACCGTCAGAAGCAGCGATATGAACCCCAACAGCATCAACTCTGTACTCAAAAATTACAAACCCACCAATCCTTGATCCTTGAGAAACAACAGAGATTAGAATAAAGAGAGAGATGGGACTGAGAAAGGGAGGCAAAGGGAAGACCTTCTTTAATTTTCAGCAGCGCTTCGAAGAGGGGCTTCTGGTTCTTCTTCTTTAGGGCCTGGCCGATCACCAAAGGGTGAATCGTTCAGAGAATGAGAGAGAACAAAGAAGAGAAGGAGAAGTAGAGAGAAAGGTCGTACCTTTCCGAGGTAATGAAGGAAGCGCTCGGCGACCAGGGATATGAAGATGATGATGGAGCAAACAGCAGCGACGATCCATGTAGGCGTGAACTCCAGCAGGATATTGGGCTCTTCGCCTCCTTCTCCTCCGGCCATTGCGCTACCTCCCTCTTCGAGAAAGCGGTGAAACAAGAGAAAGAGATCAACTCTTATATATAGAGATCCAAGCCAAGAGAACGAATCGAAGAAACCTCGAAGAAGCCCAAATGCCCGAAATCTCCACAGTGATAAACGGAGAAAGGAGCAGAGAGGGGAAACGAAGTGCGCGGTTACGTGCGCGGGGAAGGGGTTGTATCCTTCGCGAGAAAGAAGTTTAACTTTCCTTCGCGCGAATCCACCGTTGATTCGCCCTTCGCACAGATCTCGAATTACTCCGAACTCCGTTATTCATCCCCGCACAGTTTCAACTTCCTCGCGCGAAAGATACAACCCCTTCCGCGCGCGAGAGAGAGAGAGAGACGTTGGGGTTTGCTTGGAAATCTCGGGTTGCTTGATGAGGAGAAGGTACAATTATTATTAACCAAAATTGTCTGGGAGCCTAACATAATTCAAAAATACTATATTAATATTATCGCGTTCATATGGTATGGTATTAGTTTTTTTAAAAAAAATATTTTTAGACTGTTTTTTTTATTAAAAATATAATAGATATTTTATTCAGAAAGTAAATACTCAAATAAATATAAGTAATTATGAAATGTGCTATTTTTTAATCAACTAAATATACCAAAATTATTTTTTGAATATTATATTTTAAAAATTATTTTAAAAAAAATTAAATAAAAAAAATTCATGCAAACCAAACGAAAGTGTGATTAATTAGTTTAAGACATTTCATCAGACAAGAAATCGAAGTGATTCGTAAGCGATGTAGGTTTGGGCGTTAACCGCGTGCGGGCTTTTGTGGCCGAGCGCATTAATAGCGCGCCGCGGCGGTGTTTCTGGAAAGCTCGGGAGCGTGGCGAGAAAGACGCGTCGGGCGTCATGGTACCCGATTCTTGTCGACTGTGGAAATAGTACACGTGGCCGCATCCGAGAGTTATGGCGAGCACGTCGCGGTAACCCAGCGTTAGATCCGATGTCCGGTATGCTAACAGCAACCAGCCTTATCTGATGGCGTGAATTGAAAAATCGTTAATTGATTTGCGGGCCCCACACATCCCTGTCGCCCAATGGAGTTTGGAAAGCGGAGTACACTCGTGTCAGCTAGCAAGTAGCCAAGACGAGGGTCACATGGGTTCCGGTTCGGGTGCTGTTTCGAGATGAGCGGATTATGGGACCCACGTTTTGATTAATATTTCTTTTAGTACTGGCTTGGGGGGGGGGGGGGGGGGGTGCAAAAAAGGTTTACGGCTGGCACCGACCGCTAATAGCGGGCCCCGCCGCTCTTTGTGACTTCGAACGACCGCCAGGAAATGGAAAAAGTAGGGGACGACACTATTTAAGGGGGAAGGGAAGGCGGATCTCGCGTCACGATAACACTATTTGACGGATGTGATTTGATGGAGGTAGCTTTCCCGATCTCCCAGGCAAATTGGGCATCCCACTGGGAAAAGGATCGCGGCTGTATCTTTCGCGCAAATCCACCGTTGGATCACATTGTGCATAGATCTCAACGGGAGCAGTGGGTGATCCAACGGTAGATTGGCGCGAAGGAAGGCGTATCCTTCTTTCGCGCGAAGGATAGAACGGTCCCTTGGGGGAAAAAGGACGGTGATGATGTGAAAAAATGGATCTCCATGATATGAGGGTGTGAAGAGGGGCTGCAGAGAGGGGAAATATAAATCTCATCCCATGTGCACATCGGCAGCCAAACGCATTAATGGACCCCGTTTTACATCATTATGCATTAAACAGTGAGATTTCTTTCCACCTCCTCCTCCCTCCCTCCTTCCTCCCTCTCTTTCTTTATATGCAGTTTAGTAAAAAAACTAACGGCACTTATAAGTATCAATATAGATAATAAAAAATATCGATAATATCTATTTTTTTTCTTTTTGTAGTGATGCATAAGTCATGTTCTCTATATTGCCTAAAAAAAAAAAAGTTTTTTATCCATATATGAACACTCCACTTATGTTTATAAAAGAATAAAACTTTTTTATTGGAGAGATTAGGTTAAGAAAGCTTTCAAACATCTACCAAACAAGAGCGTGGCATAAATCCAATGCCAATGTTTTAGAGAATAATTTTAATTAACTAAAAGAGGGAAGAAATTGATTACTTTGGGCTTACTTCTCTTTTCATTTGCTTGTTTTCTATACCCTCATGTGTGCATTTTATGCAAATACCAACCTCTTTCATGGTTCACTATCGTCAAACAATTTTGTCCATCATGTAGAGCATTAAACTCATGAGTTGCTTGTGTTCTAAACCCATGAGTGGCCTTTTCTAACACTATGAATGGTTTAGGTTTCTTTCCTCTAATAATGGCTGCTTGGATTGGCAAGTTCGGTTGTTCCGGATGATAGATAGGCTGGTCCCAAGTTTCAGCATAGAACTAGGGCCAGCTGACCACAAAACCAAGTTAGGTATTTTCACAGTATCTATTGTACAATATATAATTTTTTTATTGATATAATGATATATATATATGAGATCCATGCGGACATGCATTTAGTCCCTCATTAGTTATTCGTTGGGTGGATCTTGAGTACTTATATAGAATCAAGAAATGCAAATAATATCTTTCAGTTAGTTTTTTTGGATGAGTTCCTAAATTATGACAATTGGTATTAGAACAGACATAACCTATGACTTATATGGACACTGAAACATTACTGCGTGGGTATATATGAGCCAGCCATATAGGACTTAAATGGAGGAAGTATGTGAGATAGATGCGGGCGTGTGTTTAGTTCGGTTATTTGCTGGATAGATTTTGGGTACTTAAAAGTATTTGAGCTGCCAATTGAAAAGTTTTGAGGCCGAGTAGGTCAGGCCAGATCAAGATTTTGCATCAAACCTAGCCTCACCTGACCTTGGCTTAGCCGATAGTGGATATCGTATAAAGAGCAGACATTGACCGCATACAGTATAATATGATATTAGACCACATATTATAAATAATAAAGAAAATGATATAAATAAGTGGGCTGAAGTCAGGCTGGGTTGTGCCGGGCCCCAACCGAGACAACAGTTCTTGTGGGCCAGATTGTGATGACGTCTACCCAGCCCATTTGCATCCCTGTAGAAACAATTTAAGCAATGGAGTGATTAAGCAATTTATTTTAGACCCAATTAATCCGCAAGTGGTTCGAATTGGGTTGGGGAGGAGGATGCATGATCTGAACCCAAACATGCTATATTGCAAACCAAATCCGATCCATCATCAAAGCAAACCTAATTGAGTTGGGACTAGACCATGTCCCACCCAAACTACAAATCACAAATGTTTGTCAAATTCTTCATTTACTCTCCTTTTGAGATATGGATATCACCTAAATATGCGATATACATATATTGAATACTAGCGTGCATTTTGCATGCTATAGATTTGTTATACATAGAAACATGTAACACAAATGATTTTGTTTTGGTTATAGGTGCTTCAAGAGGGACCGTTTATAGTTCTTGTTATAACTAACCAGATTTTGACAGATGTTAAGCTCTCTATTTTTTTTTTTTTTTGTTGGAATTGAAAAGGATTCTAAAGCATTGGTGTTATCAAGGTATAATAAAGAGATCACAAATTATATTAATACTTGTTGCCCACAATAAAACATAGAAAAGATAATAGAAATCCTTGTGCTCGGAGATAGATAGCTTTGAATGGTCAAGATAGTTGTAGAGAAATTGAGTTGTAACAGAAAAATAACTTATAAATCACATATATAAAGAAAAAGTTATTTGACAAATAATAACATACCAGTCAGCTCTCAAAATTGAAAAAGAAAGAAAAAGGTAGGGCAATATCTAAAAGAGACAAGCATAAATACAAATTTTATCATTAGGTGGGAGGATTTCTTACGATGTCAAGTCCATTTGAAAAATCAAAAAAATATTCTGAAAATATAGTTAAATATTAGATTTTCATTTAAGATTTTTTTGCATGAATATCCTTCTAAAAATTTGAATTTTCAAGAATACCCTCTTAAAATTAGTATTTGCTTATGTACCCTCCTAAAACACTGTTTTTACACAAATGCTCCTAACATAACAGTCCTTCTGACGACATTAATAAAAACTATACTTATTTTAATTAAAAATTAAATTAATTTTGAAATTATCTTTTTATCTCTAAAATAGCTAATAGGTCAGGAAATCCAATCTGCTCGCGATTACCTTCCCCTCCCCCCCGATGCTCTGCTTCCATGATCCCTGAAACATTAGTATTTCATGGAAAAAAACACTGATGCAGGAGCATCCTCCTCATGCCTTAGTCCATGAACATTGGGTCAAGGTGCATGAGGAAATTAAGTCCCAAGTTGTTGAGTCCTCGTAATAAGTGAATTAATTCACGATTGTTTAGTGTCTTTGACGCCTAGTTAGATTGAGTCCAAGGCGTCGAGTGAGTCATTGGTTAATTAGGAATAACCACATGACATTTGGATTGAGTCCGAAGGAATTGGATTTTGATTTCATGCGCGAGGAGGATTCTAATTGCTTGCGGCTGAAATCCTTTTCCTTCTTACGCCAATAAAGGCTTCCACGTGTGGATAAGCCTTAGTTGGTAAGTTGTTTAGGTGATTGATTAGAAGATTGGATGTTTAGAAGAGTCCTTATCTGGTTTAGATGCCAGCAAGTTCTGTTTTGGAGTCTTTATCCTTTTCTAGCCTCCCTCTCTATATAAAGAAAGGTTTAAAGAATAAAATGCAGAAAAATATTTGAGTTCATTCAAAATAGACCCTTTGTTTTATGAAGAGAGACTCTTCTTTTTTGGTGTGATGCCAACAGGCTGAAGGAAAGGGGTGAGACTCCTCTTCTCCTCCTGCCCCGTTGATTTGATTTGGGTGAGACTCCCACAACCATCTCTTCCTTATCTTTCTTTGAATCAAGTTTTTTTTCTATGTTTAAATCTTCTGGAATCATTCTATCATTATCTAGCCTTTCTTCCACATCTTCCATAATCCAAATCCCATCAATTTTTCCTAAGAATTCACATTCGGATCAAGTTCCACGAGATCAGCCCATCCGTAAAGTTCAGGAGTTCTGAAAGAGTCGACTCCTCCCGATCTCGAGTCGACTCCACGTCGTCTCGAGTCGACCCAAGTCGACCTCCAGAGCCTCTTAGGTCGATCCGTCTGGTACAACAGAGAGCTCGTTCCCTAATACGTCCAGTAAGTCGACCCCTTCAGAACTTGAGTCAACTCCAACCTTGCTCAAGTCGACCCCAAGGAGCCTTGAGTCGACCCCAGCTGGAAAACCGAAGAACCCGTTCTCTGAATTTTCTGAGAGAGTTGATCCCAGCCTGTCACGAGTCGACCCCGACCTATCTCGAGTCAACCCCAGCTTAGCACGGGTCCCCAGGTCTGCTGATAGCAAAGAAAGTCCTCTACATCTCCTTCTGCCCTTGGTATTTCATGAAAAAAACACTATTTCCTATTCTCCCTTGATTTGATTCTCCTCCACCATCAGCCTTCGTTCTCTCTTCCCTTCACCGGCCCTTTCCTCACCACTCATCGACTGAGTCCCTCTCATTGCCGATCTCTTTCTTTCGTCAGAGAGATCATCGCTACCACCTTCTCTTCGCTAGGGATCTGTTCGCCACTCTCTTTCCTTCGCCGAAGATCGAGTTTCGTCATTGCTTTTAAAGAAGAATAAAGGGCTTCCCTTGGCTCTTTGCTTCGTCTACCCATCATTCGAAAATAGTCGAGTCTCAGCAAAATTCATCAACCCGTCTCCTCGCTGCTGGAGCTCTTCATGGACTTGATACCCATCTTCCAAATCTTTCCTCTCCATCTACCCATCTTGGCCATCGGAGTTATGCGAAGATCAAGTCTCTATGGAGTTCATACGATCACTGGACTCTAAGTACATACCTAGCTAATACTTTCAAGATAAAATATTGTAGCTGATTTTATTTCATTCCTATTTCTCACTATGAACCTATTGAAGTATCCTTCTTAGTTTCTAACTGCATACCCATATATCTTATTTGATGGTAAGAGAGGCGAAGTGCCCCTTGTTTTTGATTGCTGAAATAGAATATGGCTGTGTAGTATTTACAATAAATTGGTTTGTCTCTTATGTCTTCTTTTGCTTTTAATTATTACTTAATGAGCGTTTTGGAAGAAGTGCTTTTTGTAGGCCCAACAAACAAATGCTAAATTGTTAACAAGAAATCTTGACTTCAACATAAGCTTCGAATGATTTTTAGTTTCATGGACGAAAATATTATTCAGAAAATCATATATAGTGTAAAGAGATGATGATTTGTTAACATATTAATGCCATATTTCTACATCATAGAAATAGCCATTGTCAATTTTATCTCTATATTTTTTGTGGTTAGGATTACATGAATTGGTAAAAGCATTATTCTCCCTCTTCTTTTATTCTGTTAGTTTAGTTTTGGTTAATAAGCACTCTCTCTTACAATATATATCGTGCAAATTTATTTATTCTATATACAAGTTTCTTAAAATGGAGCAGCAACTATTCAAATTGAAGGTGAAATTGGAGGATATTTTAAGAAGGTTAAGAATTTTACAAGGATGAAGTACTAGTTTTGGGAGACAAAAGAGGAGGTCAGTTGATGTTGACTACTATTGCTATAAGGATCTATATGATGACATACTGCATACCTTCAATTTGAAACTTGAAGATACTATAAAGATTTGGTCTATGATTAGACATTTATTGCCTAAATCTTACATGATATTAGACACAGATCACAAATTGATCAGTTTGTTTGAGGAGTACAAGGATTTGAAAGAGTGCTTCTATTTGTCACAAAAGAGGTTGATATTATATAACTTTCTTAATTAACACTAGACAACCAAGACCAAATTGAATCATGTAAAAGTATTGCAACTATAATGGGAGAGGTTCGAGTGAATGAGGTCAAATAGAACCAAAGGCAGAATGAAAGTTAGTGTCTAGCTATAATAGGTATTGATACCTTAACTACTGCTATTGAAAATAATGACTTATTGGGGTAAATGGTGAAACTACATTTCAAGATGAGTAGAAAACAGTTATGATTCTGAGAGTATTATCACTATATTTATAATAGTGATTTTGATGATGAAAATATCATAGACTATGAGGGAGAGACTATAAGATAGACAATGAGAGTTCTCAAAATATGCAAGTCGAGAATAATTCAAGGGGGCACTAAGTCAATATATTATATTGAATGAATTTAGTGTAAGAGTTCTCAAAAGTGAACCAAGCAGTATGATAGTGAGTTGTAAAGATGAATCATGTAATTGGAGGCTTCATGCTTCGCTATTATGTGATGGTCATGCATTTCAAGTATTATGGTTGAGATATCGATCCTTTACATTACAATGCTAATGAAAAATATTGCATGTATTAATATATTGTCGTATTTGTATGTGTAGATCAAAAAATTGAAAGAGCCTCATATGTGCTCATCTATGAATAAGTGTGGTAACAAGATGGCCACACGATTTTGGATACGTGACAAGATGATTGGTTGGCTAAGAAAATAGGGTGGTATGTCGCTTATTGAGCTAAGAAGGAGATTGTTGCAATTCCATTATATTGAGCTTCCATATTACAGAGTTTGGCGAGGAAAGGAGCTTGCCATGTCTATGATTCATAGTAATTGGGCAGATTCTTTGAAGAGATGGAGGATTTCAAAGAGGAGTTTTTGAGAAGAAACTCAGGTAGTGTAGTAAAGCTGAAGTTAGATGTGGTTGGTCACAAGCATTACTTCCATCGCTTCTTTATCTGTCTATGAGCTTGCAATAAGGATTTTTTAGCTAGTTGTAGACCTCTCATAGACCTGAATGGTTGCCACTTAAAGGAGAAGTTTGGGGTGTGATGATTGCTGCTATATCACTTGATGGAAATAATGGTTTGTTTCTAGTTGCATTTGGTATTACAGGATCTGAAAATTATGATAGCTACACTTGATTTTTGGAGATACTTAAAGAATCAATTAAAACTCCAAAAGATCTAGTATTTGTATTAGATCGACAAAAGGGATTGGAAGAAGCAGTACAACGTGTATATCCCAAGCGATCGAGAAAAAGGGCACCCTCGGGAAGAGATCTCCAACTGTCAAAAGTCGAACATAGAAAATGCATGAGGCAATTGTACAAACACTTTCAAATAAAGTTTCCAAGACACTGGCTTAAAATTAAGGTATGAGGAACTACAAAGGCATACACAAAATTTGAGCATGATGATATCATGAATCAAATTAAGGAGGCTAGCTTGGAGGCATTCAAGAATCTTAGTGCTAAAAGTTTGGTTTATGGAGTAGATCCCAATTTGGCATCATAGCTAAGTGCTACTATATAACGAATAATCTTTCAGAGTCATTCAATACTTGGATTTTTTAGGCTAGATATAGACTAGTTCTTAATTTATTGAATGTTGTAAAATAAAAAATTATGGTGAAAATGGAAGCAAGAAGGAGAATAGTTGCTCGATGGAAAGAAAATTTAGTTCTTGTGGTAATGAAGTATATAAGAGACATTAGCCTTAAGCTTGGTGATTATAATGTTTATAGAATTAATGATTACAGAGCAGAAGTAATTAAGAGTAATGAAAGACATGAAGTAATTCTAAATGAAAAAAGGTTCTCTTCTCATCTGTAGAAGGTCTCAGGCATTGGTTGTATGCATGCTGCAGCTTTTATTTATAGTATGAGAGGTATAGACTGGAAAAAATATGTCTTTAAGTACTTCACTGTTGTTAAGTACAAGACTGCCTATATATTAGAAATTAGACCATTACCTGACAAGGCCCAATAGATAAATGTTGATATTGGATACATGGTGCTGCCTCCTAAGCTTAGTCTAAGACCTCCAAGAAGGCCTACAAAGAAGAGAATTAGGGGTACGGATGAGCATACATCGAAGAAGATGCACAAATGTAAGCTTCAGCATCCTTATCTTCTACACTGAAGAAGCCTGGGAGGTAACATAGTGCTACTCTAACTTAACAATGTTTGTCCTTTATTTACTTGCTTATCATTGAAATATTGCAAGCCTGGAGAAAATAGTTCAAGAGGAAGTGTGTCAATTACAAGAGGTACACAAGCAGTGTTTGTAGTACCAAGAGGAAAAAAAAATGAAGGGTGACCCTACAAGCAAGCTAAAAGAATAGAAATTTCATTTGGACAAAATAACACCTACCCACAATCTTGATTGGTATGTGATTGGATATACCTATCCCAACTTTTGTACTTTATTTGCTTTCAAGTTATTTAGATCACTGTTAGCATATTACTGAACATAATTGATTGGTTGATATAAAGTTGATTCTCATACTTAATTTTTTTGCTAATTGCATATTTGATCGCATGTTTTGTTGGAGTAGTGGATATTATGTCGGATATGGATTTGATTTGTTTTTCTCTAGTAATTTATTTTGTTCTATAATGATCAAGATGAGATTCTTGCAATGAGATAATATTTTTTGATTGTACAAATATGAATAAATTTTTTGATCTAATAGAAACATTTACTTCTCCACCTTATCTTGTTTTCTAAGATTATGTGAACTGATATGCCTTTATACAATACAAAAGTTAGAGAAGTACTTGAATTCAATAATGTGCTCCAATTTTTGACTTCCTTTGATAGCTGAGTTTTCACCAGGTAGCTCATAAAGGAGAGAACCATCATGTGGAATATCCATATACCACTTGCGAAGAGGGACAATAATGACTAGGCAAACTTCTGTAAGAGGGCTTTCTCTAGGCTGTGTGAGTACAAAATTTTATCGATCTATGCTTCTGTTTGTGGTCTCCAGATGCCAAGAAATAGATTCAGTAATTTGCTTCACAAACTTTAGCCTCCCAATATATGCCATCGATACAAGAGTAGCACTTAAGATCTTGAGACATGTTAATTTATGATATATTAATTCATCCTACTTGTGTAGAAGCATAAATATATGACTCTAATGTCTACGACAATAATTAATAAATGTAGAATTCTAAAAGCTATGATATTAATTAATAAATGCAGGATTTTGAAGGCTATCACATTAATTAAGGTGTTTAAATTCTTTGGATTCTTTTTGCCTACATTTCCTACTAAATATGCAAAAATGCATGAATACCTTCGTAAAGTTGCTATTTGCATGTATACCTTTATATATGTTTCTTTTTGCATGACTACTCATTAAAGATATTTTAGTTATTTTAATTTAAAACCACTAATTTTTTAATAGCATTAGATGATGTAGATACATATGCAAAAAAAAGGATAAAGAATGATAGAATAGCAAAATAAGTATTTTATAAGGGTATACATGCAAATATCAATTTTGGAAGGGTATTCATGCAAAATTCAATATATAGAAGGATATACACGAGAAAAATCCTCTCTTTTATCATGTTAGTATATACACATACAATGCACTTGAAAATCATGAACTTCATATTTATTTTAAAAATTACTAAAATTTATTATTTAATAAATCTAAAAGAATACTTAACAAATATATCAAATTTTTTATTGCATCACCTTAGTTTCCAATTAATTTACTCCTACCTACATAATTTATATATGAAATGTAAAATTGGTAAGCATAGAAATTCTTGATATAAATCTTTTGTGCACAAAATGTTTGCTAATTACATGCATGTTCCAACAATAGTGTGGTCATTCATATGTTAAAGATATTTTAAAAAGTATGACTTATCTTAAGATTAAAAAGAAAAGAATAAAGTAAAAATATGAGATATTATTTATGAAAAATTAAATTAGATTTTAATCCATTCCATTCATAATCATGTATGTATTACATCTAACTTTTGACTAAAAGTTATTTCAAAAATAAAATCATAACTAACCTATTTCCATAATATTAGAAAATAAAAACCTATTCCTAGAATTTTAAAATCTAATCTTTTTTCTCATCAAATACCGCCTAGATTTTATATATGTGTATCTACAATAGATTTTCTAATTTATTAGTTAAATTTAATCATCATTTTTATTTTTTTTTTGCCTTTCCCATGTTGTAGCCTACTTGGTACATTGTTTATTACAAACTTTACAATTTTAAAACTAGAAAATTAAAATTTAAGGCTTTTTAAAACATTAGAAACATTAAAAAAGGATGAAAACCCAGTTATTTAAATTCAGACTTGATCTCACATTTTAATGGTATACAATATGCTATTGGATAAAAGACATGGATATATCTAGAAATAAAAGATATGGAAAAAAAATGAGAATTTGGATACATGCATTGTTACAGTGCAAAATGAATCTCTATCCCCTCATTATTCTTGAATTACATCAATCCCCTTGTAACATGTTGGACGGGTGACTAGATGAGGAATTGCACATTAACTTGCACAAAAAACTCATGCAATTATATATAATAATAAAAAAAATAATTTGAGCTTGAAATATAAAAGTGAGTCATGAATTACAAGCATGATATTCCGGTAGTAAATTTGCATATCCTAGTCTATGTACAACATATTTGCATCAATGAATTCTTGGAGATTCTCCATAGGTATCTGCCAAAGCAATTCCTTTAGAATGTAATAAATGATAAAATTGTAATGCAGTTTAAAGATGGAATAAATAAGAAGATTAACAAAGAAGAAGAGGGAAGAGATTATTTCTCTCTTAGTTCCCGCTATAGAAAATCATTGTTTACAAGCATATCCTTTTTAAGAGGGTGCACAAGCATATCCATTTTAAGAGACTACAAAATATACCAGAAAAAATAATCATGTATCTCAACTCTCTTGATAACATGCGACCCCTTATTCACCACAAAACTAATATCTAATCATTTCTAAGAAAATAGGATACATAACCATATGGACTTTCGAATTTCTTGAGCCAGCTTCTTGGAGATTATTTTCTTGGATGAAGATTATACATACTTGCTAAGTTGGGTAAGGATAAGGAGAAAACATCGATCAAGATATGAAGGATATATATCGATCTCTCCTCAATAAGTTAAACTCTTGTTAGAGAATCTTAAGAGTGTGAAGATATTCTCTTGAACCTAGTGTCCAGCTACTAAGGTCGATAGAAAGAGGGGCTCCCAAGGTAGTGAGGATGAGAAGTGAAAAATGACAAGTGCGAAAACACTGCTTGCCATGAGATTGAGAAGATGATGACCAAGAATAGAGTAAAAGGAGGCAAGATAGGACTATAGAGTTAATTCTTCCCTTCCCCCCTCTCTTGTATCAATTTTATTGTCTCAATAAATGATTGGTGCTTTGAATCATGTTTCTCAAAAAAAAAAAAAAAAAAAAAAAAAAAGGAGAGCAAAAGATTGTAGAGTTAATATGCAGTTGAAGTTAAAATTTAATGAAGAACATGAGAAGACATATTTTGCTTTTCTAATAGTTAAATGCTAGGAAGCATAGGAATGGCTTTTGTACCATACATAGGACAATTTTGAAAGAAGGGCTATAATGCTTAAATTAAAACCATTAGTTCACTGATGAACAATAGAAACTACTCACCAAAGGTTATACAACTAACTTCATTATTAATTTTATCATAAAATAAATTAGCATAGAAAATAATAGCTATTAATTGACTGATTTTAGGATATTTGAGATGTACAATATCTTTTTGTTTATAGATATGAACAAGCATGGACTATATTTTCTTAAACGTTTGTTTTTTTTTTTTTTTGATATGACATGGAAAGTATTGTACCACATCAATGTGCATGACTGCACGACAGTGGTATAATTGATTTATAATTTGATGTAAGGAGATATTTTATATTCTATCCATCCATTTGTAATATTGTCTAAAAAAATAGAAACTATTGTCATTAAAATATTGTACATAAGCTATGTATTTCAAAACTTGTACCATCCTTATTATTTTATTTATGGCCATTTAAGTTACACCACCATTACATTTATAGCACAAAATAAATTAATTTATAAGTGAAGATATTTAAATCAAAGATATTTTAATTAATTATATGGGTATGATTTATTTTTATACATTTCCTTTGAAGAAACAAAAAAAAAAAAAAAAAAAAAAAAAAAAAAAAAAAAAAAAAAAAAAAAAAAACTAAATGGTAAGCTAGTAAAAGCAAAAATAAAGACCTGCATTCCGCCTCGCCACCTTTCCTCCTGCACACGAGGGTAGGGTGTACCTGTACAAAACAGACACGCAATACTATCTTCCAGCCACTCGCATACAAACATAAATGCGGATCAACATCTGCCGTCCATTCTCCCCGTCACGCGCATGTCATCTCCTTTCAGCGTGAGGGAATACATGGACCGGTTGGATTAATTTTAAATATGAAATTGGCGGAGGATATTGCACCCGCATAGAACTTTCTATGCTACCCTATAGAACAAAAGTTAGCTTATTCTGTGCGAGAACCCTTAAAAATATCAAGACAATTCTGTTCATCGCTCCGCCCTCCGCTGCTCCCTCCTCCCCGGTCCGCTCGCCGGTCACCGTACTTCCCTCCCCCGCCCCGGCTTGGCCCTGTCTTTCCCTCCACCTCTGATACTCTCACTGGTATGCACTGTGATGTCATCCTTAGAGAAAATAGACAGGATTATGTGCTCGGGGTTTAGTTGTTAGTTGGATTTTTACCGAATTTAGCTAGGACCCTCTGAGACTTCCAGTATTTCTCTTGTTGTCGTTTTCTAAACAAAATTCATTTTCCAATGTATTGGATTTTCCCCTCGGCTCCTTGCTGCCTGAGATCAGGGTGTCTGATAGGCCAAGTTGCATACTTGCATGATTTTTTAAAGTTGGTTTCTTTAAATATTAAGCTCGTTTTTCTGGTTTCATATGGCATGAATATATTTAAATCGAGTTCAAGATTGGGTCTTTTCTTTTATTTCAGGTGATTTCTTCCAGCATAGGTATCTTGAGACTGAGTTCCAAATTTAATCTTTTTAATTCGCATGGTGATTTGATATGGCGTTGGTATCTTCAAATATGATTAAAAATTCGATCTTTTTGTTATGTGAGGAATGAGTCACGGTGATACTCTTGTAGTTGTTGCGGTGTTCTAATGGCTACACTTGGAGAGACTGCTGCTACTGAATTCCTGCGGCAGCAAGCTTGCTTGATTAACGGAGTAGCCACCCACAATCCCAGTCCTTACATCATGTTATACTTGTATGTTAATTGTTCTGCAATATCTTCTTTATATATTCCAGGGGTCAAGGAGGCCTCATGTTCTTCTGCATACAAGTTCTCGTCATGTGACTCGGAGCAGCTTTGTCCACCAAAGTCATCCTGGATTGGCTATTGGAAGAAGTAACACCAAGGTTCCCACTTTTGCTGAACACGAGAGCAGTGGTTTCTAGAGGCTTGCAGAATGAAGTGGCTGAAGAATCTGATGCATTGGAACAGTCCTCTGAGATCGTGCACTTCCACCGGCCCCCCTGCTTCAAGACGATACTGCTGCAGAGCTCCTCAGGAAGGTCCAGGCAAAGATTTCTGGTCAGATCATCGATATAAAGACCAGGCAGTGCTTCAACATTGGATTGAGTGGTGCGCTACCAAGTGACAAGCTTACAATACTTGAGTGGCTTCTGCAGGAGACATATGAGCCTGAGAATTTACAGACAGAGAGCTTTCTAGAGGAGGAGGTCTGCAAAGGTGAATTTGGTGTATTAGTTGAGGTTGGTCCGTTCATGTCCTTTACTACAGCATGGTCAGCAAATACTGTATCAATTTGCCAAGCTTGCTCCTTGACAGAAGTAACACGCATGGAGAGGTCAAGAAGATATCTTCTGTATCTCAAGGCTGGGAGCAATCCATTAATGAGGGCCAAATTAATGAGTTTGCAGCTATGGTTCATGATAGAATGACAGAGTGTATTTATCCCCACAAGCTCATATCGTTTAGGACTAATGCAGTTCCAGTCACTGTTGGTGTGGTTCCTGTCATTGAAAGGGGAAGGGAGGCATTGGAAGAAATAAATTTGAAAATGGGTCTTGCATTTGATGAACAGGATCTTCAGTATTACACAAGAATTTTTAGGGATGATGTTAAACGAAACCAAACAATTGTTGAACTTTATGATATTGCGCAGTCCAATAGTGAGCACAGCAGGCACTGGTTTTTCAATGGGAAACTTGTTATAGATGGGGAACGGATGAGCTGGACATTGATGCAGATTGTGAAAGGCACTTTGAAGGCATATCCAAACAATTCTGTCATTGGCTTCAAGGACAACTCAAGTGCAATTAAGGGATTCCAACTAAATCAGTTGCGCCCAGCATCACCTGGCTCAACATGAGATCCTTATCCAACTTAAGTCATGAACTTGATGTCTTGTTCACAGCAGAGACACATAATTTTCCTTGTGCTCTGGCTCCTTATCCTGGTGCGGAGACAGGTGCTGGAGGTCGCATTAGGGACACACATGCAACTGGAAGGGGTTCCTTCATTGTAGCTTCTTCAACTGGATACTGTGTTGGCAACCTTCACATTGAGGGCGCATATGCTCCCTGGGAAGATTCAAATTTCACATATCCATCAAATTTAGCTCCTCTTCTACAGTTATTAATAGACGCGAACGATGGTGCATCTGACTATGGGAACAAGTTTGGAGAACCTCTGATTCAGGGCTTCATGAGAACTTTTGGGATGAGGCTCCCAAATGGAGAGCGGCATGGATGGCTGAAGCCTATTATGTTCAGTGGAGGGATTGGGAAGGTCGATCATGCTCACATATTAAAGGCAGAGCCAGAAGTAGGGATGCTAGTTGTGAAGATTGGAGGTCCAGCATACCGGATTGGTATGGGAGGCCGTGCAGCTTCGAGCATGGTCAGTGGGCAGAATGATGCAGAACTAGATTTCAATGCTGTACAGCGAGGAGATGCTGAGATGGCATAGAAGCTGTATTGTGTGATCCGTGCTTGTGCTGAAATGGGAGAAAATAACCCTATCATCAGTATCCATGATCAGGGAGCTGGGGGGAATTGTAGCATTGTGAACGAAATAATCTATCCTAAAGGAGCTGAAATCGACATCCATGCTATAGTAGTTGGTGATCAGACCATGTCAGTTTTAGAGATATGGGGTGCTGAGTACCAGAACGGGATGCATTGTTAGTGAAACCTGAGAGTCGGAGCTAGCTATAATCATTATGTGAAAGGGAAAGAGTGTCTATTGCCAGTCATCGGTACCATCAGTGGCAGTGGTCGCATGGTCTTAATTGACAGCTCAGCTATCGAGCATTGTAAATCAAATGGACACCTCCTACAGAGGATCTTGAAAGGGAAAAAGTACTTGGTGACATGCCTTAGAAGTGCTTTGAGTTTTAGCGGATGGCTTTGGTATGAGAGCCACTTGACATTGCCCTTGGCACCACACTAATGTTGAAATCATACTTGTCCCAAAAGCGGATGAGGTAGATTTATTTATATATTTTAATTTTCTTACACTTCTCCTTACATGTGGGCCGGACTTTTCTTTTAATGGGTGAGCCCAACATGTGAAATTTTTTAATAATGGGGTTGAAGAGTGTGGAGACAGGATTCAAACTCAGGACCTCTGCTCTAATACCATGTTAAAATCACCACTTGTTCTAAAAGCTTAAACTGATAGGATGAAGTAGATTTATTTATATATTTTATATTTTCTTACAACTAATGGAGACTCTAAAGAGAGTATTGCCACTTCTATCAGTTTGTTCCAAACGCTTCCTGACAGCAAAAGTTGACAGGTGTGTAACAGGTCTTGTGGCACAACAGCAAACGGTGGGGCCTCTCCAACTTCCGCTGTCTGATGTTTCTGTTTTTGCCCAGACATACACAGACTTGACTGGTGGTGCTTGTGCAATTGGGGAGCAGCCAATCAAGGGTTTACTGAAGCCGAAATCTATGGCAAAACTGGCTGTTGGGGAAGCCTTGACCAATCTAGTCTGGGCCAAAGTCGCATCTCTCAGTGATGTCAAAGCTAGTGGTAACTGGATGTATGCTGCAAAGCTTGATGGAGAAGGAGCAGCAATGTATGATGCTGCAGTTGCATTCTCAGAGTCCATGATTGCATTGGGTATAGCAATAGATGGGGGAAAGGACAGTCTTTCTATGGCAGCTCATGCAGGTGGTGAGGTTGTCAAGGCTCCTGGAAATTTGGCTATCAGTGCCTATGTCGGGAGATAATAACATTGACAGTGACTCCAGATTTGAAGCTTGGAAATGATGGTGTTCTGATGCACATTGATCTAGCTAAAGGGAAGCGTCGTTTAGGTGGCTCTGCTCTTGCCGAGGCTTTTGACCAAGTTGGTGATGAGTGCCCTGACCTTGATGATGTCCCTTACTCAAAGAAGGTTTTCCAGACCATTCAAGAGCTTCTTAGTGAAAGACTAATTTCTGCTGGTCATGACTCAGTGATGGTGGGCTTATAATTTGTGTTCTTGTAATGACATTTGCTGGAAATTTGGTGTGCAATTGAACTTGAATTCCCGGGGTAATAATCTTCTCGAAGTACTCTTTGTAGAAGAGCTTGGCCTTATTATTGAGCTCGGCTTGCAGAACATTGATAGTGTCAGGTGGAAACTTGAAGCAGCAGGCATTTCTGGCGAGATCATTGGAGAAGTTACTCCATCACCTGTGATTGAGTTGTCTGTTGATGGAATACTGCAGCTGAAGGAGGCAACATCTTACCTTAGAGACTTATGGGAGAAGACTAGCTTTCAGCTTGAGGGGCTCCAAAGGTTAGCTTCTTCTGTCAGACTTGAGAAAGAAGGCTTAAAAAACAGTGAGGCACCTTCATGGACACTGTCTTTTACTCCCAGCTTCACAGATGAGAAGGTAATGGCTGCAAGTTTGAAACCAAAGGTAGCTATCATTCGCGAGGAAGGGAGTAATGGGGATAGGGAAATGTCAGCAGCATTCTATGCTGCAGGATTTGAACCCTGGGATGTTACAATGTCCGACCTTCTGAGAGGGCAAGTATCTTTAAATGAGTTTCATGGGATTGCATTTGTTGGCGGTTTCAGCTATTCTGATGTTCTGGATTCTGCTAAAGGATGGTCAGCATTGATAAGGTTCAACCAGCCTCTTTTAGGGCAATTTCAAGAGTTCTACTATGATGGCACGGTTCGCTTGACCGGCTTGACCCGAGCTTTGGCCCATCCCATGTTTCAAAAAGAAGAAGAAGAAGAAGAATTTCAGCACGTGCTGTGCACATGCTTGGAGGGAAGAGACTCCCGATCGGAGTCTTCTTCCTCTCCGAAAAGGTCGGCTGGAATCCGGCTCTATTTAGAGCCCTCCCCAGTCCCTCTTTCGCTCACTGGAGATTGCAGCCGAGATCAGAGCCCACTGCCAGAGATTTTCCTCATTTTCCTCTTTGAACGCCGGTCGTCCATCGCACCGTTGTTGCGACCAAATGCTGCCAGAACCAGGTGAGAACCCAATCTCCTTTGAGCCACTCCTCTCCTCTTCCTTTTGGATCCTTTGAGAGTCTTGATTCTGGCTGGTGATCGTCGAATTTTTGGGCGGAGAGAGATGCTCTGCATTTCCTTTTTTTTCGGCGCATCTTTTTCTTTTCTGGGCCATCGACGTTGCTACCTCTTGACATCGGACCTGTTAGATTTTTATTAAATAATGATTAAAAGTTTTCATACTTAAAATATATATATTATGTATATGGGTTAAGAAGGGAGTGTGGTGTGGATGGTTGGTGTGTCGGTTTGAGGTGCATGAGGTTGTTGGTTCGAATCTCTCTTCCCTCCTTTTTAAAATTCTCATATGGAGGATTTATTTACGTGAAGGAGAGGCAGTTTGGTTATGTTGCTCGGTTCTCTGTGCCTGTGCTCGTCCGACCCGAGGGGCCCTGCTCGTCCGAGGTTCCTTGCGCCTCACAGGCCCTGCTCGTCCGAGGTTCCTTGCGCCTATGCGACCAGAAGTTTGTTGCGCCTGTGCTCGTCCGACCCACCTCGTGCATGTACTCGTCCGAAGCACGAAGAGCCGAGGTCGGACCACAAGTGCAGTGAGCCAAGAGGTGTGTGGCGAAGAGCCACGTCGTTTCCTCGCTTGCATCTCTTCGCAACCGACCTCGCATCCGCTGACCCTACTCCCAGTGTTATTTTCAAACTTTATTACTAGTTTTGACCGTTGGACCGGTTTTTGGTCGCGTTTGTCCCGAAGAAGTCTATAAATAGACCTCTTTGAATTAGACAGAAGATACAATCGAAAGCAGAGAACTTCTATTCTCCCTTTCTGCTATTTTTCTTTCAATCAACGGGCTTGCTGCATACTGATTCTGGGTTCGAAGGCTTCTATGATCCGTGCAAATCATTGAGGCAGAAGGAACAGTGCGAGAGGCTGTTGTATCTCAGGAGTAGAATACCATCCAAGCCTAGTGCACTGTAAGGCGGCGAAATCTACTTCAAGGAAAGTGACCAACATATCACGCCTCAGCATCTCGGGTTCCATTTTTTCACTTTCTCTATTTATTTTCTCTAAGCCTATTTCTGCCTATTATTTGTTGAAGTAGAGTATTTTAGATTTAAAATTTTCTGGGACAGTTTATTCCCAACATTCTTGAAGTAGATTTTCCTACATATAATAGGCTAGTACTTAGAGTTACCCCAATGGCCAATGCAAGTGACCCGGTTTCTCCTGAAAAATTTAATGGAAATAACTTTAAGCGTTGGAGACAGAAGATGGAAATCTTCTTAACCACACTTGGGTTATTTTCCATAATTTTTGACTCTCCTCCAAATGAGGAAGAGAATGAACCGGCTAGAACTTATAATTTGGAGGAATTTAAGAAGAAAGACTACCTGTGTAGGGGAAGGATTCTGTCCTATCTTACTGATCCCCTTTTTGATGTCTACTGCACTTTTAAAACCTCCAAGGAGATTTGGGATGATTTTAATAAGAAATATGGTATCCAAGATGCCGGAATGGACAAGTATGCTGCTAGTCAATTCCTGTCTTATAAGATGGTTGACACCAAGCCCGTAGTTGACCAAGCCCATGAGTTAACAGTGATTTATCATGAATTAGGCTTAAGGGGAATGGGTATAACTGAGAGCCTTCAAGTTGCTTGTACCATTGACAAACTCCCATCTTCTTGGAAAGACTTTGGATTATCCCTGAAACATAAAACCGAGGATATGACAATGAAAACTCTATTGTCTGCCATTAGGATCCAAGAACAACACCTTGAGAAAGATAATGAACAACTCATGAATCCTGAGCTTCTAACCAAGGTGAACTTTGTAGAAGGCCAGAATAAGACCCATAAGTTCAAGAACTCCAAGTTTGACAAGAGTGGACCTAGAAACAAAGAAAAACCTATGAAGCCAAAACACCATATCAATAAGAATGATCGAAATCCGATTTGCTACAACTGTGGGAAACTTGGTCATATGGTTTGAGTATGCCGGATGAAGAGGAAGAATTATCAGAACTATGAATATGTGCCTTCTCAACCTGCAAATCCACAAACCAACATGGTGCTATCCAGTACTGGTCCTACTAGTACTGATGATCGGTATGTAACTTTAAGTCCAGAATTAAATTTGGCAATTTGCTCTACCGATTGGTTAGTGGATACAGGTGCGAATGTTCATATGTGTACTGATCATACCCTTTTTACTACTTATTAGGTCCGGAGCGGCCTAACAGTAACTATGGGGAACTCCACCTTAGCACGAGTGCTTGGAACTGGAAAAGTACTTCTAAGGCTTACGTCTGGGAATGTGCTTACACTATTTAATGTGTACCATGTGCCCGATGGAAGGAGGAATCTGATCAGTGGATCTCTTCTAAATAGGAGTGGTTATTCTTTGTTATTTTAATCTAAGAAAGTGATTATAACAAAGAATGGAACATTTGTAGGCAAAGGCTATGAGTGTGATGGCTTGTATGTAATAAATAATGTATCTTTGGATTTTTCTTCTGATAACAATAATAAAATTGTGCTTTCAATATGTTCTTCATCTCTTTGACATGCTAGATTAGGACATGTGAATAATAATACTATTAAAAGAATGATTAGCTCTGGTTTATTGCCTAATGTTTCATTAAATGAAAAGAAAAGGTGCCAAATTTGTGTTCAATCTAAACAACCTAGAAAACCATTTAAAATGGTAAATAGAAATTCAACTTTATTAGAATTAATACATTCAGATGTATGTGATCTAAATGGAACTTTGACTAAAGGGGGTAGAAGGTATTTCATTACCTTCATAGATGATTATTCTAAGTATTGTCAAGTTTATTTAATGAAATCTAAAGATGAAGCATTTGAGATGTTTAAGACTTATAAATCTTTAGTAGAAAATCAACTTGACAAGAGAATAAAGATTCTCAGGTCAGATAAAGGAGGAGAATACACCTCTAATGACTTGAATGAATTCTGTAGAGTTAATGGAATTCTACATGAAGTTACACCTCCCTATTCACCTCAGTCTAATGGAGTGGCTGAAAGAAAAAATAGGACTCTGCAAGATATGGTAAAATCTTTGCTTGCCAACTCAGGTTTACCTGAGGTTTGGTGGGGGGAAGCAATGCTTACTGCATGTTTCCTACTCAATAGGGTTCCATTTAAAGGTTCTAATGAATCTCCTTATGAACTTTGGAAAGGAAGAAAACCTAACCTAAACTTTCTAAAAGTGTGGGGTTGTTTGGCTAAGGTTAATATTCCTTTAATCAAGAAAAGAAAATTAGGACCTAATACTTTTGATGCTGTGTTTCTTGGTTATTCTCTTAATAGTGTTACTTATAGGTTCTTAGCCATTAGTTCTGATATTAATGGCATAGATAAGAATACTATAATTGAATCTAAAGATGCTTCTTTCTTTGAAGACATTTTTTTCATTTAAGGATAAAATAGAAAATCATGTAATAGATAGATCTAATGATGCATCTTGTAGTTCGCCATCTAATTCTCTAATTATTCCTAATAATGAAAATGAAAATGAACTTAATGATATTAATGAACTTGGTAAAGGAAAAAGAATTAGAAAAAAGAAAGATTTTGGATCTGATTTCTATACTTTTATGGTTGAAGATGATCCTAAAACTTATAAAGATGCTATGAACTCATTAGATTCTATGTTTTGGAAGGAAGCTATTAATAGTGAAATGAATTCACTTATGACTAATAAAACATGGTTTTTAACTGACTTACCACCTGGTAGTAAGGCTATAGGTTGTAAATGGATATTTAAGAAGAAATTAAGATCTGATGGTTCTATTGAAAAATATAAAGCAAGATTAGTTGCTAAGGGCTTTTCTCAGAAGGAGGGTATTGACTACTTTGATACATATTCTCCTGTGACTAGGATAACCACAATTCGTACTTTAATTGCACTGGCTTCAATCCATAATTTGATAATTCATCAAATGGATGTCAAGACTGCCTTCCTTCATGGTGATTTAGAGGAAGAGATCTATATGGATCAGCCAGATGGATATGTGGCTCAAGGACAGGAAAGAAAAGTTTGTAGGTTAGTCAAATCCCTCTATGGTTTAAAACAAGCTCCTAAGCAATGGCATAGGAAATTTGATAAAATAATTGTTTCTTATGGCTTTAAAGCAAATGAATCAGATAAGTGCTTATATTCTAAGTTAGAAAATGATTCATGTATTATCTTGTATTTATATGTTGATGATATTTTAATTTTTGGTACTGATATGAATATGGTGACTGATATCAAAATTTTCTTGTCTAATAATTTTGATATGAAAGATTTAGGTCAGACAGAGGTAATTCTTAGTAACAGGATTACCAGAATACCTGATGGTATAATTTTTGATCAATCACAATATATTGAGAAAATATTGAAGAAATTTGATAAGTACAATTGTAAACCAGTAAGTACACCTTATGAGCATGGTTTGAACTTGAAGTGCAATAAAGGTGATCTAGTGGCCCAAGAGAAATATGCTCAAATTATTGGGACACTGATGTATGTTGCAAATACAAGTAGACCTGACATTTCTTATGCTATAGGAAAGCTCAGTAGGTTTAATAGTTGCCCTAGTCTTAGTCACTGGGAAGCACTGGACAGAGTACTTAGATACTTGAGAGGTACCATGTATTATGGTTTACATTATTCAAGATTTTCCACAGTACTTAAAGGATACAGTGATGCTAGTTGGATCACTGATTCAGTGAACCGAAAAGGAACTAGTGGATACATATTCATGTTGGGTAGTGCAGCTGTTGCTTGGAGATCATCCAAACAAACTGTGATCACAAGATCCACTATGGAGGCTGAGATTGTAGCCTTAGATTCTGCAAGTCAAGAAGCAGAATGGTTTAAGAATCTTATGTCTGAAATACCTATTATGGAAAAGCCTATACCTGCTATCTCTTTGTTATGTGATAATGAAGCTGTAATTAATATTTGTAAAAATACTGAGTATAACAAGAGAAACAGAAGACACATTAGTGTGAGACATAAGACTATTAGATAGTTAATTAAAAATGGTATCATAACTTTGGAATTTGTTAGATCTAAAGATAACCTAGCAGATCCTTTAACTAAAGGACTGGCTAGAAGCAAAGTCATAGAAACATCAAAGGGGATGGGACTGAAACCCATAAGAAATCATTGACAATGGCAACCCAACCTATTCTGACTGGAGATCCCAAGACGAAAGGTTCAACGGGAAAAACAAGTTGTTTAATGATTAGTTAGCACTATTATAAAATGACTTTATGCCATTTGGTCTCTCCCTATGATATGAGTGCTAAACACAGCAGAGGTATACGGAAGAGTTTAAAACTCTGAATGAGTTCGAGTCTATGGCAAGGTGCTGTGCTGCGAGCACCCTTGGAGGACTCACCTATGTGAGTGTGACTATGTGGCTGCAGTTTATGGGGATAAGGGTATAACCCCTAGAGCACTCATGAAATTGAGATATTGGTGCATGAGGCCAGGAAAAGCACCACTTGTGATGAACCTAGTATTTGCATTTGTGATGGTTGAAGTATATAGAAATCTGAACCAAAGGATTTGGTTCAAAGCTTTTAGCTACCACTATACCTTTCAGATGAAAATATACTTTTACTAGGTAAAGATTCAAAGCCGCAAGCTACCTTTATTGAAGTCATGACATAAACAAGCCCGGTTTGACTATTTTTATTTTATAAAGTTTTGAAAACATTTTAATCAGGTGGGGGAATGTTAGATTTTTATTAAATAATGATTAAAAGTTTTCATACTTAAAATATATATATTATGTATATGGGTTAAGAAGGGAGTGTGGTGTGGATGGTTGGTGTGTCGGTTTGAGGTGCATGAGGTTGTTGGTTCGAATCTCTCTTCCCTCCTTTTTAAAATTCTCATATGGAGGATTTATTTACGTGAAGGAGAGGCAGCTTGGTTATGTTGCTCGGTTCTCTGTGCCTGTGCTCGTCCGACCCGAGGGGCCCTGCTTGTCCGAGGTTCCTTGCGCCTCACAGGCCCTGCTCGTCCGAGGTTCCTTGCGCCTATGCGACCAGAAGTTCGTTGCGCCTGTGCTCGTCCGACCCACCTCGTGCACGTACTCGTCCGAAGCACGAAGAGCCGAGGTCGGACCATAAGTGCAATGAGCCAAGAGGTGTGTGGCGAAGAGCCACGTCGTTTCCTCGCTTGCATCTCTTCGCAACCGACCTCGCATCCACTGACCCTACTCCTAGTGTTATTTTCAAACTTTATTACCAGTTTTGACCGTTGGACCGGTTTTTGGTCGCGTCTGTCCCGAAGAAGTCTATAAATAGACCTCTTCGAATTAGACAGAAGATACAATCGAAAGCAGAGAACTTCTATTCTCCCTTTCTGCTATTTTTCTATCAATCAACGAGCTTGCTGCATACTGATTCTGGGTTCGAAGGCTTCTTTGATCCGTGCAAATCATTGAGGCAGAAGGAACAGTGCGAGAGGCTGTTGTATCTCAGGAGTAGAACGCCATCCAAGCCTAGTACACTGTAAGGCGGCGAAATCTACTTCAAGGAAAGTGACCAACATATCACGCCTCAGCATCTCGGATTCCATTTTTCCACTTTCTCTATTTATTTTCTCTAAGCCTATTTCTGCCTATTATTTGTTGAAGTAGAGTATTTTAGATTTAAAATTTTTTGGGACAGTTTATTCCCAACAGGACCTCCAGTTAAGTTCCACGGCCTCCCTACTCTCTTCCCTGGCGGAGCCATGATCGCCAATGAGCGGCCGCCGCCACTGATAGTCCACCACCTCCAGCTACCGTCCACTCCGTTCCTTCCCTGTTTAGCAAGAAAGAAAAAACAGAAAGAAAGAAGAGAAGAAGAAGAGGAGGAGAGAGAGAGAGCCATCCCTCTTTTGTTTCTCTCTCTTGTTTTCTCTCTTCCTTCTCTCTCACCTCCCTATTTCTCTCTCTAAGAAGACCTATGGATCTATGAATCGAGTCCTATCTTTCTATCTTATGGACACGAATTGACCGATGCAAAGGGTTATGATTTACCCTGGTGCCCGGGCAGCTTGCCAGACCAATCACCCCAGTCCTGTTAAGTGCCTATGAAACCCAGTATTGATGAACCCTATTAACTGACTTTGACCCAACTTAGTCCTTGCCCCATGATTCATTGATCGTGTTGCTTAGACCGGATCTAACCGGGCCACCATTATCCGACCAACCGTTTCTTTTGTCTTGTTATTTCAATACCATTAAAGTTATTGAACGGGAGTTAATCTTACTCTTAATATCTTTAATAGATTTAGCTGGTTTGCTTAGTGAAGTTTGAAAGTCTAAGATGAAAGAGGTAAGTAACCCTAACACTCCTTATTAGTTTTCAAATTTTTACTTATTTTTTGGTATTATGAAAATCCAAAAATAGTATTAAATATTGACGGTATCATGTTTTCTTAAAATCAAGAATTAAGCATATGATATTATGAAACTCAAGATTTATTACGAAATAATGGTTCCATGATTATTTTACCGTTATGCACTATTTATGAACTATGAATTCCATATTTATGAAATTTGTATTTTGTTTAAAAAAAATAATTTAATGATTATTCTACTATTAAAGGTTTAATTATGGACTACAAACTATATAGTCTTTTAACGATTTATTCTTGCATGATCTAAGATAATATGATTTAAGAAATTATGACTTAAGAAAATCTGTTTTAAGAAATAACTATGGGCTCTCAGAGGGCTATGTACGGCACTCGCCAGCGGGTTACATAGCTTGGTATACGGCCCTCGCCAGCGGGTTACGGTAACTTGGCATACGACCCGGCCAATGGGTTATGGTAGTTGGCATGATATTGATTACAGCCCAGCGACGGGTAGAGATGTTTTTTTTTTGGTAAGTGTGGGTGGGTAGAGATGTTTTTTTTTTTTTGGTAAGTGTGGGTGGAGATGTTTCACAACCCAAGTTCATCCACAATGAATCCGGTCGCTTTGAGTGTCGCTTTACAAGTGTCAGAATTGGAGACTCTCCAGCTATTATGTTCAAAGGAATGGAGGGCAGTTCATTGGGTGTTTGGGCAGCTCATGGGGAGGGGAGAGCATATTTCCCTGATGATGGCATCCTAGATCACGTCCTAAAGTCTAATCTGGCCCCTCTACGGTATTGCAACAATGCTGGCAGCATAACAGAGGTCTACCCTTTCAATCCAAATGGTTCTCCTCTGGGAATTGCAGCCCTTTGTTCTCCTGATGGGAGGCACCTTGCTATGATGCCCCATCCGGAGTGTTGCTTCATGATGTGGCAGTTCCCATGGTATCCAAAGGAATGGGAAATTAACAAGAAAGGCCCAAGTCCATGGTTACGGATGTTTCAGAATGCTCGTGAATGGTGCACTTAAAACAGGTACTTTGATTTATGTCTTCCCTTAGTGTTTTGTTATCTTATCTTTTTATATTTTGGCTAAATTTTCCTTTTCTCCATAATTTTCAGGTCTCTAGTTGGTGACATTCATGTCACCATATTTTTGTATGAGCGATTGAGAAAACTGCTTAAGCCTTGGACTAGATTAAATTCTGTTCCTCATAAACGTTCTGCTTTTAATATCCCAGACTCTAATTGGTTGGAATTACAACTTTCTGCAGGGAACTCATCTTAGACATGGTATTGAGGCTGAGAACATTGGCGTCTGACTTCAAGCTCTTAAACTTCTTGCCGTGTATTCCTGTTCTGGTACTTGAGAAAGTGGGAGTTCACAGGAGATGTATGCCAAGGATACAACAGGAGGATTTTTTTTCATGGAAGAAAATCTTGTTTTTTCACTGGGTCCCCGACAAATATAGTCATGATAGATTTTGAATTCCTTTTTGTGAAACTTCTTATTAATCTATGTAGAAAAAGACAAGTTGACAGTTTTTCAGATGATTTGCTTCTGTTCTGTTTTTTCGTTTCTTGGAAGTAAGCCCAGGGGTTTCAGCAAAAGTATGAGCTTTGAGATACAATAACAGAAATATTTCCCAACAAGTTTTGCTGTTATTTCCTTTTCTGTATTCTGAACTCGAACATTTTAGAACATAAGAAAACAGCGTCTGATTAATTTTTGTCCTCATTGGCATTATTGTTGCTGCTTTTTTTTTTTTTGAATCTAACAGTTTCTTTCTTGTTCCTCAGATGGAACGGAACCTGTTTTCTTGAAAACAAATGGAGCTGACAAGAAGGTTACTTATGATTTTTCCATGATAGAAATGATCTTAGTTCTCAGAAAATCCCATTCCAATACAGTGAGAGATGCTTTATTATACCGAGTTCCTAGGAGAAGATTGAAATATGCAATGTATAATGATGGACAGACAGAATGTATTAGTCATGATGCTTAGTGAATGTTCAAGAGCTTATTTTATGCTTCTAAATATTATCTACTTATCTGTGGAACTGTGACAAGTTGAATTGAAGCTTAGAAAAGTCATCTTTTTTCTGTGATGAAGAAACAGCGTGTTGGATTGGTAATTTTACTTGACTTGAGAATTTTGGCAATATCATATAATTGGATGGATTCAACCGCAAAACTGTTACAGTATTTTCTAATATTGAAAATCTTCTAGTTGATCATGATAAATCTGTCCTAACAATTGAATTAATTGTTCTTAAGCAATAACTGTCAAAGCCTGTTCAGTAATATTGATTATTTATGGAATATACGTATATATTATATTATTGGTGTTATGTTTATCTCCCTCTCATGCTTGCTGATGTTAAATGCACTTGCACATCAATATATACAATTACTTGGATTGTTTCATTTGCTTTATTCTATTTTTCAACCTTTCCAAAAGTTTCGGAGGCTTTGACCAATATTTTGCATTTCCTCGAATTAGGTTCTTTCTCATGCAATGGATATTTATTTGCATGACACTCTGTAATGAATGCTAAACCCAAGAACCGTTTATGGAGCTGTTGTCAATATGTGAATACTTATCCTGAACAGCTATTGTAGTCTAGCCAGTGTATGAAATGATTATAAGTTTTGATTATCTATTTCATCCGATCATAAATAAAGATCTTTCTACTATGTGTGTCTTCAAGTACTAGTTATGAGGATCTCTTTCAAGCTTAGACAGTCTATTGTGTTAGTTTTTCTCCCACCTTTTTGTATTTCTACTTCTTTTTACTTTGTTTCATTTGTAATTTCAGTTAAAGCTTTTTCTGCAGTCATAAATGAAACATTTTAAAATAAAAACACTGGTCATGGCATATTGGTAGGAGAATGAAATTATTAGTAATAATCTTTAAGTTGATCTTGACTGCTATAGGTTAAGCATAATTATATGCAAAATTCCATGATGGCCATCAGGTGCTGTTTTGTTCAATTATGACCATGTAACTTTAAAATGGACGATAGTTGAGCTAAATTATTTGAATGCAGATTGTCTAATGGGTCACTACCATGAGAATGTGGGTTCTTCATGCTTAATATCAGGGCTGGTCGACTGGCTAAAAAGGCTAAGTATAGAGAACATGGTTGTATGCCTCATTGGATAATCATGCACAGTTGACTGAAGATGCCTGCATAAGGTGCAGTTTACCACATTATATTGTTGATATTTCTGTTTTTAGTGGGAGCAATAGGGGTATTTTTTGACTTACAATCAATTTTTTTGACTCACAAACAAATTTAGGGGGACAATATTTGTTCTATGAGATATTTTGAGAAAATATACAAGTTATGAACTGCCTTTAACTGAAACACTTGAATCTACCTTTATGTAACTGCAATGCAGAGTCGGAAAGTTCTGTTTGAGTTTGATATGAAATTTGGCACCTGATACTGTGGCTTTTGTTGGTAGAGACACTTACTTTTAACATGCATATGAATGGCTTCTCTCACTTGAGCCTAGACTGTGTCATTAATCAGATATTTGTCTGATCCGTTGAGAATTATTATATGAACTTCAATCCCGATTTGCCCTCCTCATTAAATGGAGCATGAAGATATCTTTATTTTGAGAATTGGGCATTATCTTCTTGTCTGGCATCCTTTCTCAACAATAATGCCATCACATGCTGGAGTATAATGGTGTTAGCTAGAGAAAGCATCATCATGATACAAAAAAGCTTGTGTATAATTATCATTAACTTCCATATCTTTTCAGTTTTGAGCTAGACCATCCTCGCATCCACCAATCTAATGAACCTTACTCCTCTTACATTCTATTGTGCTAGTGCCCGTTTTTGTTTTCCTCTTGCTTAATGATGTCTCTGTGCACCTAGTTGCATGTCATTTCTCATTCTTTCCTCTAGTGAGCACCCAAAACTCTTCCTTATAAGGGCAGGTTGTTTCCTTGGTTTTAGTTCACATAGGAAGGGTAGTTGTTGCTATCATTCTGCTTGAACCCCAACATAGTTTGTGGCATGCCACCTTTTTAGCTGTCTTTCCAATTTTCTTTAGTATAGAACAAGGTCTATCCTCCTATAGCCTTGGTACATGGCTGGTATGGACCCCAATAGGGCTATCTGAAACGCAATGTTATCTGGACTCTCAAATTTTGGGTTTTGGCCATATCAGACACTTCGACCCTTGGGACAATTGATGACACTCCTTGCTTGTTACCATCAAATCACAAAGCCATCATCATGATGCATCTACTTTTGTCACTTCTTTTTTAATGAACATAATGAGCATAAGTCTAGCTCTCTCTCTCTCTCTCTCTCTCTCTCTATATATATATATATATATATATATATATATATATATATATATGCATATTTACACATAGATATATATAATTGATATGTGTCCCTGTCAAATTTTTAGAAGATCTCTATGTTGGATTCTTCTTGGCACTTGGATACTTGACCCCCATGTCATGTGTCCAGCTAGCATTGCTGAAACATGGCTTTCCTTCTGAACATGTTAGTTTTGTTTGCTGTAAATAAGTGTCCTTGCAAATCTAAAGCTACCAACAAATCCCCTTCAGCTACAGACTTGGTCTACATTCTGAATACATACCTCTATTGTAATCATGACCAATTTCAATTACAATATTTAGAGATGATGCCTTTCCAAATGATTTCTAGCAATTAGGTTCCTGAGATAGAGCTGTTACAGTTTATTAGTAATATAAGTTGTACAAGGAAGAATTTGGGCTCTCTCTGTTTTAACTCTCCATGCAGGATGCAATTATCTAATTTTACAACACATATGGTTCATGTACTGCATCTTGCTAATATCAAGATATTTGTGGTAAAATGTTATATTCTATGGTGCACCCTTGTTTCCATTCTGCCTTCAGATGATTCATTATCAGACCTTTTTTTTTTTTGTTGATAGCTTGTAGGGATCACTTTCCTTTCTACATGATGAGAGATTCATACTCAGTTTTTTCTAAAGCTCATTATTTGTTTTTTCAGCATTCTTTTGTTAAACGGTCCTATGCCTCTCTGACTAAATCAGACCACCAAAATGAGATTAGGATTTTATAATGGTAAGCAATTATTATCAAAGTATAGTTTTTTTCTGTGTATTTTCTTCCTTCTTATCTTGAATATTCTTATTAGTTAATGTCTTACTTTTTAAATCCTTTCCTTGCAGATACATTGCAAGGGAACCCAAAAATTGATTTTCACAAGTATATGGTGCAAGCCTTTGAAGCTGATTTCAGGAAAGCTGCTGGTATAAGGTAATTTAAATTTAGTGTTTAGATCATTCATTGAGCATGGAGGTTAGTTTTTATTAGATCTAAGTTGGCATTTGTTGGGGAAAAATGGAGAAATATTACCTGAGATTGTGTAGAAATGGCCCCGAAATAGTCTTAATTAAGAAAGGTGGCAGAGTTGAGATGCGGACCAGGTGACTCCCTTGAGATGATACGTGCTGTTTCGGAATTTTTAGGTGCAGCAGATCACTAATTTTTGCATGCCATCCTTAGGATACAAGAAGCCTAGCCACTCAGCGGTATACCTTACAAGTTCGCACCACTTGTAAGGTGCAAAGCTCTTCAAATAGCACCTTCTTTACCAAAATAAAAATGCTTCACTATTGATGAAAAAAAATAGGAAAAATATTTGACACATGTCCAACTCGCATGATCATGGTTGTTGAAAGAGAAATCAAAGTCTCTTGGACTTTTCTCATGAACAGGTTTAGAAATATATTGATTCTTAAAATTTTGATAAACCATTACTTTGTTTGATGTCTATGATAAGATCTACAAGGCAGATCTCACCGGTGGATTGTTAGAAGAAGAGGGTGGAGAGAAAGAGAACAAGAGAGAGCGTGAGAAAGGTAGAGAGAGAGGGGGAGAGAGAGAGTACATAGAAAATTTTTGGGATTGTTATTCTTTTCTTCAATTGAAAACGATTACAACTTTTATAGAGGTCGGGCACCTCTATGCCAACTAGACTCCTACCTAACTAGGCTCTTATTATAATGAAAGACAACCAAATAAAAGACAACTAATTGACTAAATAAGAAGGACAAGTGGAGGTGGCCTAAATAAGAAGGACAACCAAATAAAGACAACTAATTGACTAATCCCGAACTAAGGCAATTAATCTCTAATTCTGTCCGAATAAGGAATCCGACGCCTCCTATGGTAGACGTGCACAAATGGAGGTGGGTGCAAATCTTGGCGTCTATCATTTTCTTGCCCTTCGAGACGAACCTTGTCCTCAAAGTTCCAATGAGAGAACTATAACTTGAGCTTGTCAAACTCTTCTCAAGTAGCATCTTTCTTGGGTAGGCCCATCCATTGAACGAGGGCCTCCTGCACATAGACCCCTTTCTTTTTAACCTAACGGTAGTCAGAGATCGCCATTGGCTCCAAAACCAGTTTTCCTTGTGGAGAGAACGTGGGCAACTGAGGAAGCGCTCTACCTGCGTCTCCTATTTGCTTCTTGAGCTGTGAGACATGGAAAATTGGGTGGATTTGGGAGTCATCCGGCAGCTTAAGCTTGTATGCCACTGATCCAATCCTCTCGATTACTTGGAATGGTCCATAAAAACGAGGTGTCAATTTCTTGTTAGCATGGATCTGTATTGAAGTCTGTTGATATGGTTGGAGCTTGAGGTAGACCCAATCTCACGCTAAACTCGAGCTCTCGACGATGCTTGTCCAATTGGACTTTCATCCTATTATGAGCAATCACTAAATTATCCTTAAGCAGTCGTAGGATTTCATCTCTAGCGGGCAACTCTTGATCAACCAGTGCTGCTGATGTGGAGCCCGATTCATAGCGGTGCACTGAAGGAGGTGGCCATCCAGTATGGCCTGCCATCATAATGTACACATCGACTCCTTGACATAGGAGTCGCTGGATCGAATGCAGGGTACCTGGCAGTATTGGTGCCTTCGAGTCGCCCTCCAACTGGTACCGACGCCCTGCACCTCAAACTGCATAGTGAGTTTCTCCCAATCACAAAGGACCGGTCCTAAGCTCCCAAGCCACTAAATGCCAAGGACGATGTCTGACCTTTGGAGACCCAAGGGATACATGTCAACCTAGAATAGGCACCCTTGAATTTGAACGTCTACAGCCTTGCAGACCTCCTTGCATGTTAAGCGGTTGCCATCAGCCACCATCACCGTGAAAGGTGTTGTGGGTGCGATCTTACAATGAAGCTTCTGAGCTAATTGATCATTCATGAAATTATGGATGCTACCGTTGTCTATCAGAATCAAAACCGGTCGAGCCTCTACCATCCTGGCTACTCACATCGTCTGAGGTGAGGTACATTCCGACAAGGCATGAATCGAGATCTCGGGGTGGTCAGGCAGATCCTGCTCTCCCTCCATAGTCATCTCTTCCTGCACCGACGCCTTCTCTTTTGTCTTCGATATTAGCAAAAATAATTGCTAAAACTTATAGACATGTTTCCGTACGAACTTCTCCTCACAGTTGTAACACTAGCCTTTCTCCCTACGAGCTTGCATATGTTCCCAAGTCAGGCGCCTGAGGCTAACACTTGTTGGAACCTGCGACGGGGCCATTGGGGGTGGGAGTCGGCTTGGCCCCACGCTCGGGGCCAGTCTGAGTGTTGGCAGGACCGGCGGCGGCTTCTACACTGGTGTAGGAAGTAGATCCTAACGAGGTGAGTTACATCTTACCCGAAAGATCTTGTCTTTCTGTAGTCATGCCAAACTTACTGCATGTGCGCCATCATCTTTGGCCGGAAAAGCTTAACCTCCAAACGAATATCCTTCCGAAGGTCGCCTATAAAACTTTCAAGAAGAGCCCCTTCTGGCTAGTCCTGAACCCGAGAAGCCAGCCGCTCGAACTGGCTTTGATAATCACGCACCGACCCCGTTTGTTGTAGTTTGGCGAGAGCTTTATCAAAGTTTTCATATTCAGATGGCCCATACAAATGCAGAGGGCTTGTGTGAACTGGCCAACTCGCTTGGGGATGCGTAGTCTCATACACTAGAACCATTGTAGGGCTTCATCATGGAGATGGAAGGAAGCCAACAGTACCTTCTCTGCATCTGGGGTGCCTTGTTAGCAGAAGAACTGCTTGGCCTTACATCCCGTCGGATCTTTATCCGTAAGTTTCCGAAAGTCCACCCGTGCGAGCCATGGTTGAATTGTTCCATTGTCACCCAACAGAATCCGTCGAGTCGAGCTCCCTGGAGACTGAGGAGGCGGACTCTCCCTGTCCTTCATGAGGAGAGCCACATTAGAGGTAAGGGTCTCTAGGTTAGCATTGATGGATTCGAAAGCGTTCGCATGTCGGCGTATGGTCATGTTGACGCTATGGAGCTCGACCTCTACCGTCGACACGCGATCTTCATTTGTAACTGAGCGTGTGGAAACCATGCTAGATGCCAATTAGATACTGTAGCGAATTGGCTACCGTAGTGACTCGACTACTGCAGCAAATCGGCTACTGTAGCTTTGATACCAAGTTGATAAGATCTGTAAGGCAGATCTCACCGGTGGATTGTTAGAAGAAGAGGGTGGAGAGAAAGAGAACAAGGGAGCGTGAGAAAGGGAGAGAGAGAGGGGGGAGAGAGAGAGTACATAGAAAAATTTCAGGATTGTTATTCCTTTCTTTAATGAAAATGATTACAACTCTTATAGAGGTCCGGTGCCTTTATGCCAACTAGACTCCTACCTAACTTGGCTCTTATTATAATAGAAAGACAACAAAATAAAAGACAACTAATTAACTAAATAAGAAGGACAAGTGGAGGTGGCCTAAATAAGGACAACCTGAATTAAGGCAATTAATTCAGGCAACTAATTAACTGATCCTGAATTAAGGCAATTAATTCCTAATTCCGTCCGAATAAGGTAGAAGTGCACAAATGGAGGTGGGTGCAAATCTTGGCGTCTATCAGTCTAAAATATAAATGTATGATTCATTTACTACTAATTTTATTTTACCAGATCGAAAATTTTTTATGCTCAAAACTGGAATTTATAGATCCAATGTCACATTCAGTAAAAATTTATGATACATATGAGGGAGAATAGTGAGGAAGGAGAACTAAAGATGAAATTTTTCTAGAGCGTTTGTAGATTCGGCCTTGCTCTATCTATAGGCTGATGGGGAGCATCTCAATTAGACAAGTTTTAATGTGTATTTTCTCAGATGTATAACTGACCAATAAATGAGATTTTAAAAATATAAAACTGAAATCATTATGAAAATATTTTCAAATTTGTAGCAGGCCAATGAATGAGATATAAAAACGGAATTATTCTACATTAATGGCTGAAATTTTCAAACTGAAGTCTGCCAACTTTAGTGTAATAATTGATACTAAATGGCTTATAAAGAACTCATCCATTTTTCATTTTTATAAAATATACCAACAGCATTTACCCTGCGGAGTCAGAGTAGCTCATTGAAGATCATGTTGCATTTTGTGTGATCAACCATGCATATATATGCAATCCTCATTAACTTCAATTTTTATTTCTTTCAGTTGGTATCTTTGGAACTTTGTAGTCATTTTCTTGTTGCTGAACGTTAATGTTATGCTCGACCTCAACCCCCTCAAATAACATCATTGATACTATAGTTCTTTTGTCTCCCAAATGAAGTTGCTACAACTTATGAATTGATGTTCTAATGTGTACTGATTATAGATTTGAAATATATATATATATATATATTTTGATTGCTTGGCTTTTGAATTTCACCGTGTGAAAAAGATGTCAGCCAGTTTTGTCTTTTGATTCGATGCATCACCTCTCTTGCTGGATGCAGCTAAATGATTATATGAGTGGATGATTAGTCAACTCTGCCAGAAGCATCATTTGTCCTATCCTTTAACAATCCAAATGAAGGCAAATAATTAGTCTAGCTTTTGGCAGACTATTCTCATATAACAGCTTATCAATTGGATGCTTTCAATTTGCTTCAAACATCAATAAATGGGGCTCAGAAGTTGTTCAAAATGTGACACTTCCTGGTTTTTACTGCTTGCCGTTTTTATTCAAGGTTTTGTCAGGGCATGTTCACTGTACACAGAAATATGCTTCTAGAATTATGGCTAATGCTTCTGCTATGTTTCAACAGAAAGTTTCTGCTCGTACTTTGGTGTCTGTATATCATATAATCTCATATTATATCATTTCATATATTTCACTGCGCAGCTTGGCTTGCATATTTTCGATGGCATTCACTCTTTTCATCATATTCCCTCATTTGATTGGAAGTATGCTTGTCTTTAATTAGTGTCTAGAGGTTGTATATCTAATGAACATCTATCTAGTGTGGTGTTATGCATGGTTAGTGGCTCTTCAGCAGGGCTGCTTAGTTTTAGAAATCTGAGCTTTCTCCTCGAACCAGAGTACAATGGACCTACAAAGTGGCCTTGACAACAATCAATTACTATTGCTACCAAAGTAGTGAAGCAAGACACATGCTTAGAGAAATGTTCTTATTAGTGAAAATGATGATGTCCTTTTATAATTTTCCCAGATGGAATATGCTAAGGCTTGTCATGGGCAAGTCACATTATTTACTTGAACATTATAACTGGATTATCTTTGATGTGCATAGGTGATATTCTTTTTTTTGGTTTTCCCCTGTAGGTCTTGAACACAAATTGTGCCAAACAACCTATACAACTTATTTAAAAATGTAAACGAAGTCCAACCATGACAATGCATTTACGACTTCTGAAGCAGTTACAAACATGGATCTTTATAGTGTTTCCTTGTGCATCAGTTTCTCTGGGTGCAATGAAATGTAGATTGATCCCTCAATTATAATGTTTCTTTGTGCATTCTGACAACTTTTTCTAGATGTGCTATGTGCTATTTATGAACTAACATTTGCATTGTTGGGCATAAATGCTAAATCTTGTTAAGATACTGACTAGTCTACCTGGCTATTGGCAGCTTCTTCTTTCTGTTGGCACGAAATTTGAGTGTCTTACTCAGCTCATGAGATTGCTGAAAACATTCTGCAATTGAAGGCAATATGGTACTTAAGGTATCAAATGATCACTTCTGGTTCCAGCTTATGGATCTTCCTGTACTTGGTTCGCTTCATACTCTTTCAAAATGCCTTGGAGATTTCATTTTGCTTCTGGATACTGGTAACCAACATGGAAAGAAAATAATTTTGCGTCATTCTTGAGCTTAATGCATGGAAAGCTGAGTTTTTATATCCACCAGAAAAAAGTATTGTAAGCCCTCAATTTCCATAAAAAAACCTTTCTTGAGGATATGATAAAACTAGATCTTTTTCGATCCAGATGTAAAAACATTTGTGCATAATTATTTGTCTGTTCTATTTCTAGTGCCGGGTCTAGGGTTTTTCTGCCAGTGTTAACAGGAGAACCTAGTAATCTGTTTCTAAACCTGTGCAGGGTTCAGGACACACACCGCTTTGTGTGTTTGTCCAATAAGTTGGTTGAGGTATTGGTTGCATTTCTTTCTTTTTGCTTTCAAGGAAAAATTAGCGGTAATCATTCAATTATTTCTTCCATTCTCCATAAAATGATGAAGAATGAGCATTACACACAGGGGCCTAGCAAGCAGAGCAACAAGCACTGTGCTGTAAAATATTGGCAGTTTCATGTGATTCATGAATTGCGGCTTTGTACTAAGACCACTAATGACTGAGAGGGCCCTTCTTTGTTACAGATGATAAAGTTGGAAAACTCTTGTTAGGAATAACGTTTGCTGCAGGTTGTGACACTTAACTATTGGCTAATGCCTGAACGGCCTTGGCCTAACATAATCTGAGTCTATCTACTGTTCGTCGGTCGCATGCATGGCATGAGAACTGCTGTTGATATTATAATCAGGGCGTAAGACATTGCTTAAATTAAGGTAGGTATTATCAACTAAAACTGATATATTCTTATATTAATAAAAGAAAAGAGATGCATCCTCTGCATTTTGGAGTCGTAGGTTGGGTTGGGTTTTCAGGTCAGGTTCCTGGGCATAGGCAGGTTGACTGTGGGGCAGGATTTGACCAACCTGTTTTGCACTTTGCTCAGGCTTGTTACTCTTAGACATCTTAAAGAAGACAAGCATTACCCTGCCTATTTATTTGTAGTTCGGGGAGAAGAATTAGAACTATCAAAGTTACAGAATTTCTAAATGTGATTTGTTTTTTCTATTTTTGGGATTATCAGTCAAATTATTATACCTATTAAATGAAAAGGAAGGAGGGAGGGAGGGAGGGAGGGAGAGGGAGAGAGAGAGAGAGAGAGAACTCAACTCCTCTCCAAAATTCAGAAAAATTAAAAGGAAAATCGTAATAAAATCATCCGAAATATCTACAAAATACAAATATCTAAATATATTGAGTTTTTTAAATATGTCAGAAATATCATGCATTGGAAAAGATTATTTTAGAAAGCCATGTATATCTAATATATTAAAAATAATCGCGCATAGAAGAAAAATATTTTAAGGAGAAAAATTCAAAAATAAATTTTGAATTGGAGGTATGAAAAGATATTTCAGGAAGTCGGAAAATTTTCTTCCATGCATGTAGAAGAAAAATATTCAAAAACAAATTAAAATAAGTTCCAATATGAGTGGAACTCTTCTTAATTACTTTAGAAAAATAAATTATTGGTCATTTAGAGTCCACACACACAAAAAAAAAAGAATTTAGAGTTTTTTTGAAAGCTGTTGACTAATTCCATAGACTTGGAAGAAAAAAATATTTTAGAAATTGAGTGGGACTCTGCTTAATTATTTTAGGAAAGAGTGGGACTCTTCTTAATTATTTTAGTAAAAAATATTGGCCGATTAGTATCCATGCACATATAGAAAACAAATAAACCATATGTAGAGGTATTTTAGAAAGCCATTATTTATTTTAGGAATTTGTTAGTTATGAAAATTTTCCTTTCATAATTTCCTCCGCACACGTAGGGAGAAAAAAAAAATTTCATTTTCCTTTCAAGAATATTTCTTTCCAAGCACGTACAGAGAAAAATTCTAAATATATTTCAAATTTGAGTACGAAAAATATTTTAGGAAGCCAAAAAATGGAAAATAAATTTCAATTAAAGTAAAATTAAATCTAGAGTTCTTTTAGAAAGCCAATAATCTTAAAAATTATTGCCCATTTAGAGTACACGCATATGGAGGAAAATCAAATTTAAAGTTATTTTAGAAAATTGTTAATTATCTTAGGAAGCCATATTCAAGATAATTACGAAAATTTTTCTTTTAGAATTGCTTCACACACAGAGGGAAAAAATTTGAAAAAAATAGTGTAAGAAGTTGCTTAGAATTATTTTAGAAAGCAATTTAGAGACTCAGGTATTACTAACAACCTACATTTACTAACAACCTACATGAGTGAAATCCATAAGTTAATATTATGTTTAAGATCTGTATCTAAGTGTGTGTTAGCTCTATGGCAGGCATACAAGTTGCTAGCTATTCATGTAGAAAATATCTTGCAAATTGATATTTATGAGTTATTAATTATTTTAGACGAATTGTAATTACAAGAATGAGTTCTCATGCTAAAAACATGAATACTATGTCACATATTGCATGGCAACCTTAAAAGAGAAGGTATTGGAATCTTTTGGATCAAATAAATAAGGATATAAGCAAATATTTGTTTATCCTACCACAAATGTTCAATTATTTTATCAAATAATTATCTTTTCCATGAGTGCCGATGTTATCCTTAATAAGATGTTGGAACCAAAATGGTCATTAGTTATTAAATATATTCCACTTATAATTTGTTTTTCCTTCTGTCTTCTAAGGGATTATATTATTTTATTATATAAATTAGTATTTATATTTTCGATATCTCTCAGTGAGTCAGACTGATATCATTCTTACATTCACTAATTGATTGATTTTGCGACAATTCAAGAGTAATTCACAGCCTAATCAGGAAATACTCATGGTTTTCATTGAGGCTATTCACTGCTGTTGTAGACTAGTAGCCTACTCCACACTGCATTTCCTTTTGTACATCTTGATTGTAAGGTAATAGCCAGGGGCACAAATAGGTTGAGTCGGGCCAAGTCATGAGTGATCCTGACCTAATCCAGTTTCTTGTTCGGGTCCCAATTTTGAACCTAGATCTAACCCAATAAAAAATCGGATCCGGGTGGTTCGGGTCTACGGCTATAATTTTTGACCCAACGGGTCATTTGGATCGGGTTGGCTCCATGTATAACCTGGCCCCAACCCAAAAAAATTGGGTCCGATTTGAGCCTGGGTTGAGTCCATTTCGGGTTCGGAAAGAGCTTCAAGGGGATTAAGGAAAAAAAATGCATAAAGAGCTTTTTTTTTTTTTTTTGCTAGACCGGGTGGTTCATATAACACGTGTACGGACGCACCCAATAAAATTGAAAACAGAATATCATGGAGCTTCCGAGGTAGCTCCCTATCTCCCATCCAAAAGGTGCTATCGGAATGGTTAGCCAGGTAGGTGGCAAAAATGCATAAAGAACTTCAAGGGGAAAAACTGGCAGTAACAAAAATTAAGGGAATGGAAAACTGAACTTTCTATTTCCTCTTAGTCTGTTGGGCAACGACGAGTAACAAAGGAAATATGTATTTATCATCAGAGCTTCTTGGTCTGTTGGGAAATGCCTAGCCTACCATGCATCAATATAGAAAGACTAAAAAACTTTCATAAAATGAAGTTGCACCAATGTTACAATAACACCATTATCTGGCAGCTTGTGGCCCATGATGCAGCCTATCTAGACCTTCCCCCAATGTTACAATAACACCATTATCTGGCAGCCTGTGGCCCATGATGCAGCCTATCTAGACCTTCCCCCCCCCCCTCTTTATGTTAAAATCTTATCAACAGAAGTAGCACAGCATCAATAATAGTAAATGATTAAAGCGAATATGCATTTAATATCATTTTACAACAAATACAGAAATTGGCAAAGCCGAATGCCAACAAATACAAAGGTTGGCTCAAGCAAGAAAAAACATAGATTCGGGTCCAAATAATTTATGTTCAGTAAGAGTGTAAGCCAATAACTTCAGTTGTTTGGTTTGCAACGCTGCAGCTCGTGGTACCAAATAATTTTACAGATTCAGATCGGAGCGGATCGTAGAATTAGAAACCCAAAATTACCTAAAATTTAAATGGGTCGGGCCGGGTTTGAATTCAGCAAACCCAACCCGACACAAAAAATGGAATAAGTCCAATTTTAGATCCTAACTCCGCCCCACGGGTCAACCTGACCCATTTCCAGCCTTAGCAATAGCCGGTAATATTCTGAAAATCTAAACCTTTGAATTTGGTAGCTGCTTTAGCTGCAACCATGCCAACCATATTCCTTTGTATTTCTCATCAAACAAATAGTCTCTATTTTTGGAAATCCTAACTAATGCAATGTTCTGAAAATCTGAATACTTGAATTTGTTCAAGTGTTTTTTTTTAAATTTTTAAGCAATATTCTGAATTTGATTCCCGAACTTTCTGAAGGACAAGACCTCAGAAGGGAAACGCCAACCAACTGTGCTAAAAATTGTTCGCTTGCTTAAGTGTTACTTGAATCCAAAGGTGTCCTAGCCAGGAGAGGAGTTACTTGTCGGCACTCTTGCATCTTGCATCTTTTTTTTTTTTTTTTTGTTCTGGAACTCTTTTTCATCTTTTTAAATAAAGGTGTTAAACCTCATTTTCAAACGAGTCATCATCTACAATAACAAATATCGATGTGATGGTAGTTGTACAATTCATATGCCTAACAAAGATGGATTAGTAACGTAACGTACCAGGATGGCAAACCAAAGCAACCGTTCTCTAGATTATTTTGAGATTAATCCGTTCTATAGATTATTATCTGGCAAAGGACTGAAACAAGTAATTCAAGGTGGCCTTTGAGTGAACACACTATAACAACCTTATCTATGGAACAATCTCACTAATTGAGGGTTTCACAGCCATTTATAGCCTTCGCCTTCCTGGCTTATGTTGTCAGAAGTTACTTATAGTATTAGACCTCGATCTTACTTCAAAAAAGAAGTATTAGACCTCGATCAGATGATTTATGGATGAAAGTACTTCGATTGACATGCAGTTCGCCACACTTAAACTGCCAAACCATGTTGAGAAGACTAATCTGAAAATCCATTCTTGGTCAAGAGATTTTAATGAGCATTTAACCAATATTTTAGCTAATTTATGATCGGCTAAGAGATTTTGGGGAAGCCAATGGAAACCCTGGTTGTCCCTGAAAGCATAAAGGAACATCTAATTTCTTTTGATGTTGCACTGACTGTTTTCTTATTCTCCTATAATAATGATATGGAAAATTGGAAGTATGCATCCAGAAGGAAAACATACCCAGGAGGAAAAGGCCTTACAGAATAACGGAGATTGATCAACATGCTCTAGAAAGGCTTTCCCTCTCTACCTTCAAAAGCCATCACCCCTAATGCATACAAATGCAGCACACTTTTATAGACTGGCTTATTTCGGGTCAAGACAAGTTGCAAGTATGTAATATAGTGGGCCTGAAGCTAGAAGTGGAGGTGGTTGATGTGCTCACAGAATCTCCACATCCAAATCTTTCCTTCATGGGCACACGGACAGCTCATGCATTCTCTGAGAGAACTTGGACCAGCCCACAATGTTTATACACTTCTTAGGCATGCGCAAGAACATGATAGGAGCTCAGATCTATCTAAGTTTCACACCCCTTTCATGGCTACTTTTATCTGAGGGATCAGCCAAGTCTGAAACGACATCCCAAATCCAAAGAAGTAAAAGCTCTAGAAGATTAATGCCTGTCTCAGAAATTTTAAACTCATGGAGTCATTGGTGAGAATATATGTGAAATAAAGTGCAAAGGCTAGCTTTCGACAATAGTTCTCCCTCATATGAGCCTAAATCTATATAGGCTCCAAACTTCTCTCACGATATATAAAAATCTGAAACACTGCCTAAATAAGAAAACAATATACCCATATTAAAAGAAAGAGATAAGACTTCAGAAGATGGTCAAGTGCTGTTGCCTCCATTCATGTTAAGTTCATTGTCGAGAACAAGTGACATGAGTGCTAGACTAGACCTACATGCAAAAAGAAGAAAATTTTAAGCTCTCGAAGATGATACAATGCCCACATCTCAGGCATTTTAATTCATTGGTGAGAAGTGAAATGAGGTGCAAGACTGAACCTACATATACAGGCTGTATCCTCCTCTAATGACTACCATTCTGAAATGCTACCAAACTAGGAAATGCCCATATCTCGGACATTTTAAATTCATTGATGAGAACAAATAAGAGTTCAGCTTCAGGCGATAACGGACCACCCCTCAAACCTATCTAAAACATCTATCATCCTCCATAACTTCAGCCACCATCACTGAAGCAGCAGGCATGCAGAATGCCTACTTTGAGTTTGATTAGTCCCAGCAGCCAAAGAAAAGACAATGCTGCAATCACATGCCTGCAGTGGTACATCTCACATCCAACCGCCCAGACAGCTCCCTCTGCAAGTCCTCTACCCAATCATGGCATCATTATTTTATGTCCAGAGGTCAAACAATGGAATTTTAATCTCAAAAGAAAGCCTCTTCGTCCTTGCCGTCCTAACAAAGTTATAACATAGATTTGGAGTATCCAAGAAGAATAAAACTCAAAACGTGAAAACAATATCTATATAAACCGATAGAAACTTAGGGACCTACATACCTACCTAATCTACAATTATAAGTTTTTCTTCCACAGTAATATAATTTAGAAGTCTACATATGTTGGAAAAGAAAGCAAAATATGAAGGGGGCAATTGATCAGTGTATGCAAGTATATGAACATGCCATCGGTCACTTGAAACTAGCGAAATCCCTGCCAACCTCATGGAGGGGATTCCACTCCCAGAGCTTGTCTGAAATGGTGGGAAATGAAACGGGCAGCGCGTTGAGAGGAAGCAATTGAGGTTGCAGTTGCGATGGGAGGGATTGGTAGGGTTGGTTCAGGTAGTTTTGGTTGTAACCTACCAAACTATGGAGCTCGTCGATGGTAGGACTGGCCATGCAGGAAGTGGCAGGAGTGAGGACGGAGCATGTTGAGATTAAAGCAGTTGTATTCTTCGGATAGTGAAGTGAAGTACCGTCTTCTTCAGTTGATGTAGTTGAGCCCAGAGAAGCCACCGAAGCTGTCGACCGATAGAGAGCAGGTTTTTGTAATACCGGTGCAGACAAGTGGGTGCTGCCTTCACCTCCAATTTTGGGTGCCTTCTCCATCACTGACGATGAAGAGTCTCCTGCAAACGTTTGGAAGCTCGGTGGTGGTTGATGAGATGAACCGTGCTTCTTATCTGGTCCAGTCCCTCTAGAGGAGGACGCCTTAGAGGAGAGCGTGCCAGGGAGCTGACAGCGGTCATCGACCCCAGCTCTTTTATAGACTCGGCAGAGCGAGATCTCGGCCTGCAAAGGAAATTGGAATCAGAACTCCACAGCAGAAGAGGAAGAAGTATCGGAAAGAAGAGCAGGAGGAGGACGAGGGAGAGCATGAGCCTTTGCTAAATCAAAGCTCAACACATAAAAGCAACTTGCGATGTTGATGTAGAAGAAGAGGAAGGAGGGAGAAGAAGAGCTCAAGGAAGTTACAGCAGCAGAAGAGGAGGAGGAGGAGGAGGAGGAGAAAAGAAGAAGAAGAAGACAGATAAAGGAGGAGGAGAAAAAGACGACCAACAAGAAATTACTTAAAACACAAAGCTTGGTTCACAAACAGGAACAGAAAAATCCAAAACAAAATGCCTACGTTGCAGAAATAGCAAATTGTAGGAAATAAACCTTCACAGCAGCAACAGCAGCAGGAGGACAAGAAGAAGCTTTTGAAAGCAGAAGGAGGAGGAGAAGGAAGAAATTTTGTCAAAGCCTTGTTCTTCTTGTTCTTGTTCTCCTCCTCGTTCCACTTCTTTCTTCTTCTTAAGCTAATTCTCCTTGTTGCTCTAAAAGCATACTTCAGATATGGAAAGCTGAAGAATAGGGCACCAAGTTGAAAGCGATTCATGCAGACGAAAAAGGAAAGAAGGCCGAAGAGAGAATTTTTATTTTTTATTTGTTTTAATTGGACAAAGCGATGCCAGGATGAAACCCTAATTCACAAAACCTAATGATTTCTGGAGAAAAGAATTTGGAAATTAACCCTAACTTCCCGTCAGTGGTTCATGTTCCACTTCAACATAATTTCTGGGACTACAACTAAAAAAAAATGCTGCATCTAATTAAGTTTAATGAGAGATCATATGTAAAAGAAAGAAGTAATTGGTAAGAGAGAATTTTTCTTTTTTTGAGAAATGAAAGAAGAGAAATTTAAGAAGTGCGGTGCTACACAATTTCAGTCTCGTGAATCATGCCATGACAGTCTTTTAGATCACCAGAAAAGTCCCCTTTATTCTTCCTCAGCCCCACCTCCTGCCTTAGATGACTTAGATCTGATAATATTTGGGGGACTAAGAATCTCTCAAGGTTACCTTCTGATGTCGATCTGTTTCGCTGTGCGGCAAACGGTATTCGTTCATGATCCAGCTAGTTCGGATGCCTTTCGGAGCCTTCCCGGTGTAGAAGACGAGGGTCTTCTTCAATCCAATTGATCGATGGTTCTCAGCTCTGATCATCCGGTCAGCTCCAGTAGCCTTCCAGTAGCCTGACGTCGTCACCCGGTTGGGCCGATCACCATTTCTGTACTTCCGGTCTCTAGGGACATAAAAGAACCATTCCTTCTCCCCAATTGCTGCCAATGCTGCCGTCAAATCCATATTGTCCAAAAGAAAGCAAATATATGATTAACAGTCTCAATTTAATGTTTCACGTACAAGACATAACGAATTCTCGAAAATTTGTCTACCAACATCAGAAATCAACAGAAAAAAAAGGAGAACAAGTTAGAGGAAGATAGGAGCGATCGATTAGTTTTAAAGGAAGGAGGGGATGGGAGTGGCAAACCAGGAAGCTCCCATGGGTCGTAGCGGTAGAGATCAAGAAAGGTTATCAGCTCGACGTTGAAGCGTTTGCCCTCAACCTTGCGCCGGAGGTAGAACTCGATAAGCTCCTCTTCGGTGGGGTGGAAGCGAAAGCCGGGCATTACGAGGTCGTCCTCATGAGCATCCCTGCCATCGTCTGCGCTCATGGCTGCTGTAATTGCCATAAACTGGTGCACTCTGCAACCGTCCGCCCCTTCCCCCCTTTCCCTCCCACACTATAAATACTTCTATGCAAGTGGTTTCGTCCTGTTGGAATGGTGCAAGTGGTGTGGAAGATAAGAGAGAGGTTAAATTTGCACAATAGTAAGACAAAGATTGATTCCTAGTATTAATTGTGATCAGTACCGGACTGCCCCCACTCCCACTTTGATTGCCCTCTCTAGCACTCCATCAATCTCTCTCTCCACACACCACCAGGGTGAGAGGAGGAGAGGAGGAAGGGCTAAATAAGGCTCTCATAGCTTGGGGAGGGCCTACATGGAGGGAGGGGTGCGCGGAGGAGTTAAAGATGAGAAAGGGACCACGCAATAAGAGGACAGGTCGGCGGTAGCCTCTAAGAGTTGATTGGTCGTCTCATCTCCTCTGGCTTCTATCCCTCCTACTCTCCTCCATGGCATCTTATGCAAGAGTGCTTATTTTGTTTCCTCTCTTTTCTTTTTATTTGCATCTTAGAACTGTTGTTAGCCTGCTGGCCCCAAATAAATTCTACTTTTCGTTTGCGCCTAGTCCCTCCCTCTCTCATCTCTTTCCAAAATTAGCCTACTCCCATACATGCATGCATGCATTCATGCCTGCTCTTTCCACATGGATTCTGAGATTCCTTGTAAGATGCCTTGTATTGGAACGCCTTGCAAGATGCTTAAGAGATCGACACCCGTGAGAGCTTGGCTGGAATACTTCGGTGGGTATGTCATATGTGAGATACTTTCTACGGTAGACTTGGGCAAGGAGGACTGTGGAATCAACGGAAACCCGTGACCCCGTTATGGTCTTGTCAGTTGTCAATGATGACCTTCTAAGTAAACTCTTTTTTTAATTTCTTTCCCCTTCCCTCCCTTGGATCTTTCTCCCTTTCCTTGCCGCGACGGCGCACTCGCCTCACAATACGTCCCAAGAGCCCTTTTTGCACTAAACGGGCCCAGCACAAGTTGGCTGCCAGGGAGCATAGCACCGAGTTTTGCCCGTTAATTTCCTTCATGGTCCTTCCACCAATTCCTCCACCACTCATTCATCATCCATCACTCTTATCTCTTTATGGCTAACCCTTTTAAGATGCTGATACTAATGTAAGAAGTGATTCCTTTGGGGAATCATTAGAAGATCCGAAACCTCCCCATGGAACACTCACAACTTACAGGACTCCTTTTCTCGCACGCGAACAATCCATATTCCGGGAGAAAAGGAACGAGGATGATGATATGGTGTAACTTTATCTTAGCTCCGAGCCTCCGACCATACCTTTTTTATATTGGTTGTAGGAATTGGAAGATGCAAGAGGAATTCCACATAGATCTTTATTCCACATGAATGATACTAAAAGACAAGATCTGCGTGAGACTTTTCGTATAGACCCCAGAGATTTTTCCCTTCCAGAAGACTCTTAGAAAACTATTTGTCAAAAGTCTCTGTGATTATCAAGATTTCAGAGTATAAGATCATTTTTCCCTGTTTCTTGATTTCTTAATAAAGAGATGGGAAAAGTCGAAGCGAAATAAGTGAACAAACCAATCAAATAAGCAATTCAAAATCTTTGATGATTGGCTAAGGTCATTATTGCCTGAGAATGATCTCAGATGTTACTAGATCTGCAAAGGACAGTTGGCATACGTAATATTTAGTTCATGTTCATCATAAAACTATGTCACTTCAATATCTTAAAGAACACAAATCTCAAGGTAAATTTCAATGGCAGTGTTTTTGAGAATGGTAGCAGTTGCGGGATGGGCTTTGTGATCAGAAACCAGGAGTCTCAATTTATCGCGACCCGGAGACGACACATCTTTGATGAGACTGTACTCTTGGTGGAGCTGTGTGCGGCATGGAAGGGCTTTATGTATGCCAGGCGACATCTGGGGGCAGATCGGGTCTTTTTTGAGGGGGACTCGCCCACGGTGATTGATTGAGAGTTAGTAGGGCGGATCTGCACCCATTGTGTCAAGATTCTTGTCACATTGCGGATGGGTTGGCCTTGTTCTAAGCTTCGCATGTACTTTGGAAGACAAACAAGCAGCCGATTAGGTTCTCTCTTATATTGCACACCATTCGAGTGATTTCTTCTGAGAGGATACTGCATCTTTACCACAGTCCTTATATCACATACTACTCGCCGCCTCTTTTAGATGTACTCATGTGTGTATGTTGTAAGTCGCCATTGTATCAAAAAAAAAAAAAAAAAGAACATAAATCCCGTATATATGGATTTGGTATCAATATTTATACGAAGGATAAGCTTTTGCCGTGTCTCGATCGAAAAGCATGTGCCGAGGGACATGGGAACCCACAGCACATGCGTAGGGCTTGGCCCCACTAGCTTGCAAGGTGACAGCTTGATAAACAATGGATACCAACCATCGTACCTCTAACCAACAACACAAACAGGGTAACATTCCTAGAACTAAACAAGATTTCCAAAAATGCCTGAATGGGCCAATTTCAAATAACTACAAGTTCAAACATCAACTACAAATTAGTCAACATAACCACGTCTTAAAGTTTGTAATAAGAGATCCAACTTGTTGGAAAAGTATTTTGCCTAGAAATTCCTATATCTTTATTTTATAAAAATATTACAAGAAATAATCTATTAGAATAAAATCAAAAAATTGAAAATAACTTGAGTGGATAGAGGCATACAATATACACTGCCCTGAGAACGTGATTCGCCTCCTATACGCAAGTTTACGGCGATCTCGTTCTCAAGGTATAACAACCCGGCTCAACCTGATTCTCTTGTAATGAGCACGATTGCTGGAAGGCTTGACTCGACCGATTTCTTCAGATGCCCAAAAAAGAAGAAAAGATAGAATGCAAAAGTCGAAAAGTGGAAGAACTCTCTGTTTGTGGAAGAAACCTTCAGAAGACAGAATACGAGTGAGAGAGAGATTGGATTTTGTTACGGGGGAAATAAGCCGCCATGCCCCACGTGACCGGCACGCGCGCCCAGGAAGACTACGGCTGCCCTTTGATCCAGCAATCCGACCCCGAGTCGGACATCCTCGGCCCCGCAGCCCGACCCCGAGTCGGCTGCCCTTTGATCCAGCAATCCGACCCCGAGTCGGACATCCTCGGCTCCGCAGCCCGACCCCGAGTCGGCTGCCCTTTGATCCAGCAATCCGACCCCGAGTCGGATATCCTCGGCTCCGCAGCCCGACCCCGAGTCGGCTGCCCCTTGATCCAGCGTTCCGACCCCGAGTCGGAGATCTCTTGATAACGACAGGCTATTCCCCAGAGGCACGCCGCGGCCTCCTGCTCCACTACTCCCTGCAACGGCTGTATCCGATGCTGCTCCACGATCTCCTGCATCAGCCGTACAAAGCGGAGCCCCACTATGCCCTGACGTGGCCGTACCCGGTGCTGCTCCACGACGCCCTGTAACGGCCATGTCAGTGGCCACACCATCGTGCCCCACGATAACGAACCCCCCTGAGAGACCCCCCAGCCAGGTATATATGCGGCTGGGGGGAGAAAGGGGGGAGGTGAGCAATATCTCCCAGAGCACTCTCTTACTTGCGATTATCACCTCTCCTCCTCCTCCAATCTCCTCTGACTTGACCGTCGGAGGGCCATCACCACCCTGGTGGTGGTGCAAGGCTTGTTTGCAGGTTTCTTGGCGGAAGGTGGAGCGCAACCAACACCAACCAAGACAACTCAGACGGAACCCCGTTCACACCGCAGTGCCAATCGTTCACGGTTTGGACCACCAGCAACAGTTGGCGCTAGAGGAAGGGGCCGAATCTTAGAACGATCGTAATGGCACGGCGAGGTGGTCGTGGAGCTTCCAATGCTTCCGGTCGCGGAGCCTCTCGCGCCTCCGGCCGAGAGGCTGCGGCGTCCCCAACGCACTCTCAGCAGCACTCCACCGCCCCTTCTCCCATTCAGACGGTCGAAGCTGCTCAGTTCGACCAGCTAGCCCAGCAGGTTCGCACCCTCGCGGAGGCAGTGCAGAATCTGCAGGGTGTGATCTCTCGGGTGCCGCAACGGGCTCAGGAGCCGCTGCCCCCCGAGCACTCGCCTCTTCCTCACAACCCGCGCTCCTTCCTCTCCCATGGAGAGGAGCGCCGGCGCGAGGAGGATTCTCGAGTGCGGTCCATTCTGCCAGGACCTTCTCATCGGAGCTGTGCGGGGTACGAGAGGCGGACCCGGGCGCGTTCTCAGACACCCCAGTCCTCGAGGGGCCCGCGCTCCAGTCGGTCCCCCTCGCGCCGCTCCTTGTCCCCCACCCACCGGTCGCGCTCCCTGGACCGGCGGGTGGACGATCTCCACAGACAACTCCAGGTCCTGAAGGGCCACTCCAAAGATCCCTCCGCCGACTTGGAGATCTCCTCCCAGCCGGCGCTTGCCTCGAGGATCCTGCGGACCCCGAACCCGCCGGGGTTCAAAATGCCGGCGATCGAACCCTACGACGGGGCGGCGGACCCGCGGGACCACGTGGAGAGTTTCAGGACTCTTATGCTCCTCCATGGAGCATCGGATCCGCTCCTCTGCAAGGCCTTCCCGGCGACCCTCCGTGGCCCGGCAAGGGCATGGTTCGCCAGCCTGGAGGCTAACTCCATCCAGTCCTTCGACCAGTTCACCCGCTTCTTCATCAGCCATTTCGCCGTCAGTAGCAGGCGGCGACTGGTCTCCGACTCCCTCTTTGATGTCCGGCAAAACGAGGGAGAAAGCCTGCGGGATTATCTCACCCGCTTCAACAAGGCTACACTGGAGGTCCGGAACCTGAGCCAGGAAGTGGCTCTCTCAGCCCTGAAGCGTGGCTTCCGGAAGGGCAGACTCACCTTCTCCCTGGACAAACGCCTGCCGCGGAGCTTCCCGGAGCTGTTATCTCGGGCAAACCAGTATGCAGACGCCGAGGAGGCAGCATCCCACCGGAACAAGGAGGCCGCCGAGGCCCCTCTAAAGCCCGGGAAGAAAAGGCGAAAAGAGGCACCCCAGAGGAGGAGCCCGACGCCTCAACGCCGGCGCAGAAGCCCGTCACCAGCAAGGAACCACGGCGCCACACGCCCTCGTTCTCCGCACCGACGCTTCAACCGGTACACCCCACTCCTGGCCCCCCGGGCCCAGATCCTCATGGAGGTCAAGGGGCGGGAGGACCTCCCGGTCCCGAGGCAGATGAAGAAGATCCCTGGGAGGAGGCCTTCTCGGGCGTACTGTGAGTACCACCGAGACCACGGCCACGATACCGAAGACTGCTTCCAGCTTCGGGACGAGATCGAGGCTCTCATTCGCCGAGGGCGTCTCGGTCGATATGTAAACGACCGACGTCCCCCGGCAGGCCCGCGTCCGGTCGACCCGGCCCCTCAGGAGCCTCGGGAGCAGAATCGACCCGTTGCGGGAGTGATCCACACCATCACTGGGGGCTGCTCTCGGCCCGTGAGGAACGCGGGGGGCTCGGCGGAAGCATCAGGAGTGGCCGTCGCGAAGAGGCAGCGGGTCGGAAATGTAATCACTTTTTGTGATGAAGATGTAAAGGGGGTTCAGACTCCCCACGATGACGCCATGGTGATCTCTCTCACTATGGCGAACTATGATGTAAGGCGTGTTCTTGTGGATAGTGGAAGCTCAGCTGATATTTTGTATTACGAGGCCTTCCAAAAGATGAGCTTGTCCCGACAATGGTTGCACAAAACATCCACCCCCCTCATAGGATTCACTGGAGACGCTATCTCGGCCGAAGGTGTCATTGAGCTGCCTGTGACTGCGGGCGTTGCACCCGCAGAAGCCACAGTGCGACTCGGGTTCTTGGTCGTCCGTGTCCCCTCGGCCTACAACGCTATCCTCGGACGACCCGGACTGAACGCCCTTCGCGCGGTGGTTTCTACCTACCATTTGCTCATGCGGTTCCCCACGGCGGCCGGGATTGGAGAGGTCCGAGGTGACCAACCAACTGCACGGCAGTGTTTCCTAGCAACTCTCAAAGGGAAGAAGCCCATGGAGGCCCTAAGCGTCGAGTCCCTTGACGCCAGAGACGAAGTGGCCTTGCGGCACGGGGAGCCGGCCGAGGGCGTAATCGAAGTTCCCCTCGAAGAAGGCCGCCCGGACCGCACAGTCCGGGTCGGTGCCAACCTCGACTTGGAAGCTCGGCTCCGGTTAGTGGAATTCCTCCGAGCCAATGCTGATGTGTTTGCCTAGTCGGCGGCCGATGTACCTGGGATCGACCCGGAGGTCATTTCTCATGCCCTCAACGTCGACCCGACCCACCGACCAGTAAAGCAAAAGAAGAGACACTGTGCCCCGGATCGGATCCGGGTGGTCGACCAGGAGGTAGACAAACTCTTGGAGGCAGGTTTCATAAGGGAAGTGAACTACCCCGAGTGGCTGGCAAACGTCGTACTTGTCCGGAAGGCGAGCGGGAAGTGGAGGATGTGCGTCGACTACACCGACCTGAACAAGGCGTGCCCCAAGGATAGCTTTCCGCTTCCGCGAATAGACCAACTGGTCGACGCGACTTCCGGATATCAGCTGCTGTCTTTCATGGACGCCTTCTCCGGCTACAACCAAATAATGATGGCTCCACAGGACGAGGAGAAAACGGCCTTCATAACAGACAGGGGGCTGTACTGTTACAAGGTAATGCCTTTCGGTCTGAAGAACGCTGGCGCTACTTATCAGCGCCTCGTCAATAAAATCTTCAAGGAGCAGATCGGCCGGAACATGGAGGTGTACGTGGACGATATGCTGGTAAAGAGCCGCCATGCGGATCAGCACATTGCGGATCTGGAGGAGACCTTCGCCATCTTGCGGAAGTTTCGTATGAAGCTAAACCCAGCGAAGTGCGCCTTTGGTGCTTCGGCCGGGAGGTTCCTCGGCTTCATTGTCAACCAGCGGGGGATCGAGGCCAACCCGGACAAAATCAAGGCCATCCAAGATATGTCCCCTCCGACCAAAGTGAAGGAGGTTCAGGAGCTCGCTGGGAGGGTCGCCGCGCTCGGACGATTTGTGGCAAAATCGGCCGAACGCTGCCAACCGTTCTTCAAGGTGTTGAAGCGCCCGAAAGACTTCCTCTGGACGGCTGAATGTCAAGTGGCGTTCGACCAGCTCAAGGAGTACATGGCGTCTCCTCCCCTGCTGTCCAAGCCGCAAGAGGGGGAGATGCTCTACCTTTACCTGGCGGTCTCCCCAACCGCAGTCAGCGCAGTACTGGTTCGGGAAGAGGCAAAACTTCAGAAGCCCGTGTACTACACCAGCCGAGTCCTCCGGGATGCCGAGACGCGGTACACGAAGGCTGAAAAGATCGCCTTCGCGCTGCTGACTGCGACCAGGAGGCTTCGCCCCTATTTCCAGGCTCATTCTGTCACCCTTTTGACCGATCAACCACTGCGGCAGATCCTCAGCAATCCTGAGAATGCGGGACGGCTGGTGAAGTGGGCAGTAGAACTTGGTGAGTTCGACATCCGCTACCAGCCCCGGCCCGCCATCAAGGCCCAGGTGCTCGCGGACTTTCTCGCTGAGTGCACTGTGCAGGAGATGGAACCTAGGCCGCCGGAAACACCCAGCCTCGATCTCCCGATCTGGACGCTCCACATTGACGGGTCGTCGAACCCTGAAGGTGGAGGGGCTGGGCTGGTCCTTACCAATCCCGATGGAGTGATAGCCGAGTATGCCTTGAGGTTCGGATTTCCAGTGACCAACAATGAGGCGGAGTACGAGGCCCTAGTCACGGGACTCAAACTCGCCAAGGAGCTCGGCATCCGGCGTCTGAAGGTCTTCACCGACTCCCAGCTGGTGGTCGGGCAGGTTCGAGGGGAGTTCGAGGCACGGAGCCCGACCATGCAGAGCTACGTCCGGAAGGTGCAAGCACTCATTCCCGACCTCGGCAGTATTGACATTCAGCAGGTCCCAAGGAGCGAAAATGCTAGGGCCGACAGGTTGTCCCGCTTGGTGGGCGCTGAGGCACACAACTTGTCAAGGGCGATATACCTGAAGACCCTAGATGCCCCGAGCATCGGCGAGGCTGAAGCGGTAATGGCAATTGATCCGGAACCATCTTGGATGGACCCGCTTGTAGCTTACCTCGCCGAAGGGATCCTCCCCGAAGATGAAGATCAAGCTCGGCGACTTGTTATGAAGTCCACCCACTACGTACTCTACGAAGGAAGGCTGTATCGGACCTCGTTCACCGCCCCCCTCTTAAGGTGCCTCCGCCCTTCGGAGGCGGCTTACGCCCTCAGCGAAGTCCACGAAGGCATCTGCGGATCGCACCTGGGGGCTAGGTCCCTGGCACATAAGATCATGAGGCAAGGCTACTATTGGCCGACCTTATTGGAAGACTCAAAGGATCACGTACGGAAATGCGACGCCTGCCAGCGCCACGCCAACATCCAGAGAGTCCCCTCTGTTCCCTTGGCGCCAATCACCGCCCCATGGCCCTTTGCACAGTGGGGAATGGATATCCTCGGACCATTCCCCATCGCTTCGGCCCAGCGGAAATTTTTGATTGTCGCCATCGACTACTTCACCAAGTGGGTGGAGGCAGAGCCACTGGCCACCATCACGGAGGCGCAAGTCCGGAAGTTCGTAAAGAAGAACATCATTGTCCGATTTGGGGTACCTCGGGTCCTCATCTCGGATAACGGTCGACAGTTTGATAACAAGCATTTCCGAGACTTCTGCGAGGAGTTCGGGATCGAACATCGGTTCACGTCCGTGTCGCATCCCCAAACCAACGGCGAGGCCGAGGTCACAAATCGGACAATCCTCCAAGGTATCAAAGCGCGGATCGGACGGACGGGGCAAGCTTGGGTCGAGGAACTCGAGAATGTCCTTTGGGCGTATCGGACCACGCATCGGACTCCTACCGGGGAGACGCCTTTCAGCCTAACCTATGGCACGGAAGCCGTTGTCCCCGTAGAGCTCGGACTTCCCTCACCTCGGGTAGCCGCACACCGACCCGAGGCCAACTCGGAGCAACTCCGAGGGAACCTGGATCTCTTGGAAGAAGCAAGGGAAATGGCGCAGGTTCGGATGGCAATGTATCAGCGGAGGGTGGCCCGATATTACAACTCCAAAGTCCGACCGAAGCTTTTCAGAATTGGAGATCTGGTGCTGAGGCGAGCTAAGGCATCTCAACCTACGGAAGGTGGGAAGCTAGCGCCGAATTGGGAAGGCCCGTATAAAGTTCGTTGGGTAAACCGACCTGGCTCCTACCAGTTGGAAGCCCTAGATGGCCGAGAAATTCCAAGGGGCTGGAATTCCGCTAACCTGCGGATGTATTACCAGTAGAACAACAAGGCCAGAAAGACAATTTGAAAAGGTGCAACACTTTTCATTTCAATAATTTCTGGTTACAATGGCGTGCTCGTGTGATTACAAGGAATTCCCAGAGGGGAATTAGGGAGTAAAGAAAGCAAAGAAGAGGTGGAGAATCCGTGGAGCTGAGGACCGAGGATCCCAAACCCTCAATCCAAAGCAGCTGCAATCCCACCGGAAGTGGGTGCTTCTAACCGGAGGCGCCATCCAGCACCTCACCAAAAAGACGAGGAGCCGCCGCAGAAGAAGCTCCCGCTGCCCCCAGGGGAACGCCGCCTCCAAAGGATATTCCCATCCTCCCCAGTGGTAGGAAAGAGAAGGAATACGAGGGGGAAGAGCATATGGAGGCACGGTCCCGGACTGAGCGTCTGGTGCAGAGCTCGATCGGGAGGCTGAACTTCAAGGAGGGGAGATGTGATCCCGGATGAAACGCCTAGAGCGGAGCTCCGCCGGGAAGACCCTCCTTGTTGATCCCAGATGAAACGGCTAGTTGGCTGGAGTCGCAAGGGGAGCGCCTCCCCTTTCCTTCAACAGGAGTCTCTCAGTCATATGCCAAGGAGGAGGTCCGCGATCCATGGCAACCTGAACAGCTCCGGCTTGGCAAACTCCATCGTACCTGCACCTGTATTTATAGCCAAACTGCGGCCCCCTGGTCGTTCCGATGTGGGTGGCTCCAATAAATGCAGGCGCATTGAAACCGGAGCCGTTCCGGCTCCCGAGGCGTATCTCCCCGCGATTTTCTAAGCGTCATTCTCCTTAAACCGCATTCTTTGTGCAGGACAATCCGGGTGTCATGTACCCCTAGGTCCACATATCTCCGCTCGCGCCCAGGCCGTATCCTCCTCGAAGAACCCGCGTATCGCGGCCGCTCAACTAACACTCCTCGCAAGCAGCAGCTGGCGATCCGATTTCCCAGGTAACGCATTAATTAGCGTTTAATGCCCTTCTCGTGTTTCCCCAGGCAACGCTTAGAGAAAAGGAGAAACATGATCGCGGCTGGCCACGGAGAAACCCCGTCGGGCAGCGAGCGACAAGCGCACGACCAGCGAGCGGAATTTCCCGAGGCTCGGCCCTCGGATGCCTGGCTAGCCCGATGATCATCCCGGGAGCAGACTAGCCGGAAGCCCCGACCGGTCGCCTCGGCTTGCGCCAGCCTTGGCCGACCAATGAGTGGAATGCCCCGAGGCTCGGCCCTCGGATGCCAGGCTGACCCGATGATCATCCCGGGAGCAGACTAGCCTGAAGCCCCGACCGGTCGCCTCGGCTTGCGCCAGCCTTGGCCGACCAACGAGCGGAATGTCCTGAGGCTCGGCCCTCGGATGCCAGGCTAACCCGATGATCATCCCGGGAGCAGACTAGCCTGAAGCCCCAACCGGTCGCCTCGGCTTGCGCCAGCCTTGGCCGACCAGCGAGCGGAATTTCCCGAGGCTCGGCCCTCGGATGCCTGGCTAGCCCGATGATCATCCCGGGAGCAGACTAGCCGGAAGCCCCGACCGGTCGCCTCGGCTTGCGCCAGCCTTGGCCGACCAACGAGTGGAATTTCCCGAGGCTCGGCCCTCGGATGCCTGGCTAGCCCGATGATCATCCCGGGAGCAGACTAGCCGGAAGCCCCGACCGGTCGCCTCGGCTTGCGCCAGCCTTGGCCGACCAACGAGTGGAATGCCCCGAGGCTCGGCCCTCGGATGCCAGGCTGACCCGATGATCATCCCGGGAGCAGACTAGCCTGAAGCCCCGACCGGTCGCCTCGGCTTGCGCCAGCCTTGGCCGACCAACGAGCGGAATGTCCTGAGGCTCGGCCCTCGGATGCCAGGCTAACCCGATGATCATCCCGGGAGCAGACTAGCCTGAAGCCCCAACCGGTCGCCTCGGCTTGCGCCAGCCTTGGCCGACCAACGAGCGGAATTTCCTGAGGCTTGACAACCCTCGGATGCCAGGCTAACCCGACGATCATCCCGGGAGCAGACTAGCCTGAAGCCCCGACCGGTCGCCTCGGCTTGCGCCAGCCTTGGCCGACCAACGAGCGGAATTTCCTGAGGCTTGACGGCCCTCGGATGCCTGGCTAGCCCGATGATCATCCCGGGAGCAGACTAGCCGGAAGCCCCGACCGGTCGCCTCGGCTTGCGCCAGCCTTGGCCGACCAACGAGTGGAAGGTCCCGAGGCTCGGCCCTCGGATGCCAGGCTAACCCGATGACCATCCCGGGAGCAGACTAGCCTGAAGCCCCGACCAGTTGCCTCGGCATGCGCCAGCCTTGGTCGACCAACGAGTGGAATTTCCTGAGGCCTAACCCTCGGATGCCTGGCTTGGCGCCGGAAGAATTTCCTGAGGCCTAACCCTCGGATGCCTGGCTTAGCGCCGGAAGAATTTCCCGAGGCCTAACCCTCGGATGCCTGGCTTAGCGCCGGAAGAATTTCCTGAGGCCCAACCCTCGGATGCCTGGCTTAGCGCCGGAAGAGTTTCCTGAGGCCTAACCCTCGGATGCCTGGCTTAGCGCCGGAAGAATTTCCTGAGGCCTAACCCTCGGATGCCTGGCTTAGCGCCGGAAGAGTTTTCTGAGGCCTAACCCTCGGATGCCTGGCTTAGCGCCGGAAGAATTTCCCGAGGCCTAACCCTCGGATGCCTGGCTTAGCGCCGGAAGAATTTCCCGAGGCCCAACCCTCGGATGCCTGGCTTAGCGCCGGAAGAGTTTCCTGAGGCCTAACCCTCGGATGCCTGGCCTAGCACCGGAAGAATTTCGGGAGCCAGGAGTCAGCAAGACGCTACCGAGAGTTAAAAGAAAAAGAAGGACGAAGGCGAGATGAAGAAACATTCAACTTGCATTAATTTTCATTGTTTCAAGGCCGAGGCCCATACAATTTGGCAAAACCCCGGTATACAAAAAAAAAAGAGAAGACAACGAAAGGTACAAGAGGTCAGCTTGGAGGAACTCCCGGGTCGGGAACGTCGGGCTCGTCCGCAGGAGGTAGGGAAGCAGCAGGAGAACCAGCAGGCAATGGCGCCGGAGAGGAGTCGAGAAGGGAAATCTCGCTCAGGTCAACTTCGGGGTACTTAGCCGACACCCTTGCCAGGCCCTCCTCGAAGCCTAAGATAAAGGCTTCGGCCCCCGCGTCCGACGCGTCACGGACAAACTCGTCGGACTGACGATAGGTCTGTACTGCCTCCGACATATCATGAGCGAACTCGGCGGACTGGCGATAAGCCTCTACCGCCTGACGCCCGATTTCCGCACTCCTCTCGGCCAGCGCCGCCTCTGCCCGCTCCATAATCTGGGCTTTCGCCTCCAAGACCTTCGCCACAATCCGGCCTTCCGCCTCGGTGGAGACCCTCAGCAGCTCAGCCCAAGCCTCCTTGTGCTTCGCTTCGGCAGCAATGCGAGCAGCCTCAGCCTCCGTCAGGCGCGAATGAAGCTCCTGATCGCTCACACGGGACTTCTCCAAGGCCGACTCCAATTCGCCCAGCTTAGCTTCAAGAGACCGGATTCGGTTGCGGGCGTTGTCGGCTGACCGCTGGGCCTTCTCCCACCTCTCCCGGTAGTCGGCAGCCTTCCGGGACTGCTTCTCGGCCCGCTCATCCGCCTTCTTGACCTCGCCCTCGAGACCCGAGGCAACCTTGAGCTGCTCCTGAGCCTCCCACAGTTGCTTCTCGAGGGCAGCAAAGCCGAGTGCCCGCTCTTCGGCCTCCCGGAGCCTCGCCTCGAAGTCCCCGGTCGTCCTGCCTGCCACAGCCTGGCCTCCCTTTTCCACTGCTTTCAGCCGGTCCTCGGCCTTCGCCAGAAGCCCCGCCTGTTCCTTGTAGCACTCCTCCAGACGGATCATGTACTGGGCGAGCTAAGAAATAGGAAAAATAAGGGAGTCAGGCGGAGAACAACAGAGCCAATAAATGGTGAAAAGCGGCCAGAAGAACACTCACCGACATGAGACAGACACAGCTGGCAGCCCCAACGTCAGAGACCTCCAACTCCCGGACCCGCCGACGGTCCTTCTCCAGCAGCACTGTTTCGATGAGATTTCGGGCGCCATCGGTAGTAAAGGCAGACCCCGATTTCTCCCCAGAGCCGGACGGTGGTTCTGCAGCCTTACCCCTATCCATCGCCTGGGGAAGAGTCCGGCCGATCGCGCTCGGGGCGGGGGTCACCCCAGGAATTGATAGGGTCCCGCTCGGTCGGGGCCTCGGCGCGTCCCTCCTCGAGTCATCAGGAGCCGACCGAGTCGGAGGCCGGGTCGGGGACCGATCACGTCCGACCCGTCCGTCTCGGGCAGGCTCGGATGATACCTCCGGAGTAGCGGCAATCTTACCACCGGAGGGCTGATACAGCGTCAGCTGCCGGTCCGTGCCCACGACGTCTCCCTGATCGGTGGGCCCGGACTCGTCGGTCGGCGTCGGAGGCACCTCCTTACGGGACTTCTTCGCCGGTTGGGCCCCGCTCGGAAGAGCTCGTTTCCTCCTCTGGGCTGCTTCCAGCAGGGACGCCCTACCAACAGCCTTTGTCTTCACCGACCGCATGACGTCGTCGATCTCTGCAAAAAGGACGGGATAGTCGGAGACGGAGAAACCAAAGAAAAGAACGGGACGAAAGAAGGAAAAAAGTCAAGAAAGAATCGGTGGCGGACTCACGGTCGGTGGGGACCGAGCTCAGACCGACATTCACCAAAGTATCCTCGGAAATAAGGCGGGCCACCGGGGGGAGCTGGCCCTCGGCAACCAACCCCTTCAAGGCGGCCAAGCCATCGGACTCCTCCCTTGACAGTCTCGATAGGCCGATCGGAGACTTCATCGGGGTCTCCCAGGTCGCCCTGATTTCCCAAGAGGGATCTGCATCAACAAAAAAGAAGCGCTCCTTCCATTTGTGAATGGAGGTAGGAGCCTCCTTGACAAGGCCGCATCCTCGCCGCGCTGCGAAGCACCACCACCCTTTGTCCTGGGGGTGGCCGCTCAGGCTGTAGAACTCCCAAAAAACATTCAGGGTGGCGGGGATCTCGTGCATACGGCAGAGAACCTGGAAGACCGTCAGGGCCCGCCACGAGTTCGGCACCAGTTGCGTCGGTGCCACTCTTAAACCCCGTAGCACCTGCATGACCAAGTCCGAAGGGGGAAAGCGGAACCCGGCCTGGAGAATGCCCTCATTGATGGCGATCTTCCCTGGAGGAGGATGGGACATCCTCTCCTCAGGCCCCGGGAGCGTGGCGTTGCAGGCCTCGGGAAGGTGGTACCGAGCCACGAGTCTGTCTAAGTCTGTGGCGACCAGCTCCGACTTAATTTGGTCTGCTCTCACTTCGCCCATTCCTAATGGCCAATAAACCTACGGTCAGGACGGGGACAGGAAGGGGGGAAAGACCGGAGCGACTGGAGTACACTAGTATAAGAGGGGAAAGTATGGAGAGCCCTAAGTAGAAGAATGGGGGAAACTCACCGGAAAAGAGGTAAGAACGGCTCCGAGAGCGCCAAAGGAGAAACAAGTGAACAGTCCGACGGCAGCAACAGCAGCGCAAAGGGGAAACTTGAAAATATCTGTAAAGAAGAAGACGGACGGGGAAAGGCCCCCGATTAAATAGGCGGAAAGGCAAGTGACGCCTCGATGACGCCAGAGGACGCCTGGCTGCCGAAGGGTCGCTCGCGCCCCAAAGGCGAATCGACACCATTAAGGAAGGATGTCCGCCGAAATCCTCAGACTGCCAGGTCGGCAATAACCGCCATACGCCATAAAAAGGGCGGGGAGCTCGAAGCGCGCGCGCCTCTCCGAGGAACGGCGGCAATCCCGAAACATCACTCCCTTCACCTGTTCCCCTTCTGGTTCCAGGCTCGGAAGTGGGGGGCTACTGTTACGGGGGAAATAAGCCGCCATGCCCCACGTGACCGGCACGCGCGCCCAGGAAGACTACGGCTGCCCTTTGATCCAGCAATCCGACCCCGAGTCGGACATCCTCGGCCCCGCAGCCCGACCCCGAGTCGGCTGCCCTTTGATCCAGCAATCCGACCCCGAGTCGGACATCCTCGGCTCCGCAGCCCGACCCCGAGTCGGCTGCCCTTTGATCCAGCAATCCGACCCCGAGTCGGATATCCTCGGCTCCGCAGCCCGACCCCGAGTCGGCTGCCCCTTGATCCAGCGTTCCGACCCCGAGTCGGAGATCTCTTGATAACGACAGGCTATTCCCCAGAGGCACGCCGCGGCCTCCTGCTCCACTACTCCCTGCAACGGCTGTATCCGATGCTGCTCCACGATCTCCTGCATCAGCCGTACAAAGCGGAGCCCCACTATGCCCTGACGTGGCCGTACCCGGTGCTGCTCCACGACGCCCTGTAACGGCCATGTCAGTGGCCACACCATCGTGCCCCACGATAACGAACCCCCCTGAGAGACCCCCCAGCCAGGTATATATGCGGCTGGGGGGAGAAAGGGGGGAGGTGAGCAATATCTCCCAGAGCACTCTCTTACTTGCGATTATCACCTCTCCTCCTCCTCCAATCTCCTCTGACTTGACCGTCGGAGGGCCATCACCACCCTGGTGGTGGTGCAAGGCTTGTTTGCAGGTTTCTTGGCGGAAGGTGGAGCGCAACCAACACCAACCAAGACAACTCAGACGGAACCCCGTTCACACCGCAGTGCCAATCGTTCACGGTTTGGACAACCCGGCTCAACCTGATTCTCTTGTAATGAGCACGATTGCTGGAAGGCTTGACTCGACCGATTTCTTCAGATGCCCAAAAAAGAAGAAAAGATAGAATGCAAAAGTCGAAAAGTGGAAGAACTCTCTGTTTGTGGAAGAAACCTTCAGAAGACAGAATACGAGTGAGAGAGAGATTGGATTTTATTTTTGAATTAATCTTAGAAGAGTCTATTTATAGTCTCCATCCGAAGACAAAAGAGACGTGATGGTTCCGAAGATACGTAATATTTCGAAAACACTGTATCTTTTCGGAAATCAACATTTTCTTTCGAAGAGTCACAACTCTTCTGAAGAAGGGGTCTCACAAAAAAGTATTTAAAAGCATTTAAAATAACTAAAGTTTAGTGGATAAAAAAATTTAAATTTTTTTAATTAAAATTTCAACAATCTCCCATAAAAGATTTAATTTTTTTAAAAATCATAAAGTAGAATATCTGGGCAATTTTTATTGTTCATTGGGTGAGGTGTCTTTTTTACTTAAACCTCACTTAGTGTTGATAGTATCTATGTGAAAGAACCATAGTGGATTGGACCTTGAACTAGGTCTCTTGACTCATATTTCTACTTATCATACGCACAGTATGGATCAATTGGGTTTTTACGCAGTCAACGCCCTTTAAAGGCCTTGTGTTTAATACCTTGATTTTTCATAAGAAGTTTATTAGGATTAGTCCAAACCCTAGTTGTATGACACTTCTCACACAGATAAGTCCTCCAAGGATATTTGTGACCTAATACGCTGTTGATTTTTCTACTTATCATACGCACAGTATGGATCAATTGGGTTTTTACGCAGTCAACGCCCTTTAAAGGCCTTGTGTTTAATACCTTGATTTTTCATAAGAAGTTTATTAGGATTAGTCCAAACCCCTAGTTGTATGACACTTCTCACACAGATAAGTCCTCCAAGGATATTTGTGACCTAATACCCTGTAGATTTTTTATCTTGGACTTATTAAGAGTATAACTCAACCTTCTCAATATATATATTTGTCACTGATAAGAGTACTCATCATAGGGATGGAAGAAGACATACTCCGAAAAACGTGCTCTAACACAATTGCTCAATTCATTTCGTTTCTTATACCACATTGAACATCTTTCATGGGATCTCCAATCACAGAGGTTGGGTATTCACTATCAATGACCATAGTGGGTTTAAGCCCCACCCCCGTCGATGAATCTAGGGCTCCACTCCTACACAAACCCTCGATTAAATAATCTGCTAAATTTTTCTTAGATTTGACAAATTTCAAGAAAATGACATTACTATTTTTGAGTTGTCTTATAAATTTATGGCGAAACCGAATATATCAGTTCATCTTATTGTTAGTACTCTTTTGATTCGTAAGATTTTGAGTTAGATTCTAGGTTTTGAAATAAATACAATAAAGAGTAATAATATCAATAAAATTAAATAACTACACTAAGAAATATAACAAGTAACGTAAATTTGTATTTTTCAATATATATATTTTGAGAACAGCTAATAAAATGCACAATTTTTAAAGCTATCATAATTTCTGCACAGATTTTAAAAATGCAAATGTTTTTTGCATAAATTTTAAAGATGCAGAAAATTCTGTTCAAAAATTAAAGATTGCAGAAAGTAGATTGCACAGAATTTAATTCTGTAGAAAATTTGCACGGATTTTAAAGTTGCAGTAATTTTTTTACACAGATTTTAATCTCCAAAAAATTTATGCAGAGACTTTAAAGTTGTAAAAAAATTCTCTAAATATTTTAAATCTGCAGAAAATTTCTGTATGATTTTTAAAGTTGCAAAAAATCTTTTTGCACAATTTTCAAAACAAAATGACTTTCTAAAAAGATTGATTTTTGTAAACAATTTTTTTTATAGCTTTATAATTCTATACAATTAAAAATAAATTTAGTCCTATGCAATTGAACAAAATTTGATAAACGATCAAATAGCAATTTCTAGTATAACTAAGCCCATGTTCTTAGATTGTTGGAAAATTATCTTGTTTAGAAACTACTATATCTTTATTTTATAGAAGTATTGTAAGGAATAATTTACTAGAATAAAATTAGAAGATTGAAAAGAGCTTGTCTGGATCGAGGTGTGTGATATATACTATTGTAAGAATGTGACGTACTCTCTACATGCAGATTTGTGGCGATCTCGTCCATAAGGTATAACAACTTGGCTTAGTTCGATCCTCCTGTAACGAGCAGATTATTGAGGAGACTTGATCTGACCGACTCCTTCAGATGTTTAGAAAAAAAAAATAGAAAGCAGAAAGTTGAAGAGTGGAAGAACTCTTTGGTTGTGAAAGAAATCCTCAAAAGACAAAATACTAGTGAGAGAGAGAAATTAGATTTTATTTTGGATTAATCACAGAGAAGTCTATTTATTAGCTCTATCTGAAGATCGAAGAGATGTGATGGATCTGAATATATATAATATTTTGAAAATACCATATAGATCTTTGTAGAAACTAACGTTCTTTTTTGAAGAGTCACAACTCTTCTGAAAAAAGCATCTCACAAAAATAAATTTACAAGCATTTAAAACAACTAAAATTTAGTATATAAGAAAATTTAAATTTTTTCTTTTAAAATTAAAACTCCAACACAACTAGCTCTACAAAAACCACAGTATTAAAGAGAGTTTCAAAACAAAACTATGAAGATAGGGTTGGCCCAACTAAATCTAGAAACTTGTTTTAAGCTCACTTCCTGACTACCGCCCGTCACTTTCTATTCCTCAGGCTTTAAAAAAGAGAACAAGAAGAAGGCTGAGCTAAAATCTCAATAAGCAAACAACGAGCGTAACTCCAAAGGACAATACTTTCAATAAACAATTTATGACCATTTTTCTAGAACAATTTCTAAACTCATCAGTCTGTAAGGCTTTGGCGACATTATCCCTATGATATGGTCCAAAGTACTACATTTAATCCTTTTGGTAAGTCTAGAATGTTGTATTAAAACTTTGTGGTGTAAATCTAAAGTACTATATTTAATCCTCACGGCATAGATCCAAAATATGTATTGAAGCCCTGCAACATAGGTCCAAAGCAATCAAGTTCCAGAATGATCAAATTATTAATACATAGCCCTCGGTAGTGGGTTCCAAAATGTAGCAAGAATGAGAGTCCAAAGCAAATACACAAAATCAGATTGTTTTATGAATACTATTTCATTCTGTTTTGAAAATTATAGCGATGGTTTAAATAGTTTATTTGTTCATCGAATCATACAAAAGTATCCAAAGAATTTCAATTATTTGACAAACATACAAGGTTTTCAAAGAAGTATTTCAAGAACTTTAAACATACAAGGTTCAAGATTTCATGCAACGATATCTAGTACTTCCAATATTTTTTTTTTTGCAAACATGATAATAACTATTATAATGCACATGATTTTCAAACATATCCAAGAGTTCCAATATCATAATATTCTTTTGATTGACCTAATCATATATACAAAGAATATTTGATAAGAACAAAGGTTATAGTTTTACTGTCAATGCCATGCCGAAAGCTAACAATGCCATGCTATTTTATATTGAGCATGATATGTCACAATAATAGAGTGCTAGCACAGATGTACGGTAGTGGTGGCACATATCTAGTGCCAACCAATGTTCCGCGCTGATTCCATATTGGTTTAGCATGATATGGACCGGCATGGTCTAAAAATTTTAAGTATTTAACAAGAAAACATGTAATTTATATTAAACAAGGGTTTCACAATGTACAATATGTACTTTCAAAAAATAAAATAAAATAAATATAATTCTATGCTTTAAAGATGTATGGTTAAAACATCCTAGCTAGGTTGGGGTTACTTACTAAGCATGCCAAGTCTAATAGGAGAACCCTTCTACTCCAACACAATATTTTCTAATATTTAACAAATATAAACACTATACATCAAAACATAGCCCCTAATGCCCTCAAATAAGTAAGTACCTTATCATAACCAACATTATTCTCTTACTCTAGACTTCCAAAATTTCATGCAAGATATAAATGTTCACAATTAATAAATAAAAATTTTCAAAAATCATGAAACTTATTAAATTTTTTTAAATAAGGTGAGACAAACTTTGATTACTTTTGGCCAAATAGAGTGATTTTGATAGACCCCATTGATTTTAGACCTAGGCATTTTCCCTTTTATTGGTCCATAATTAAGAAAATTTATCAATAAAATTATTAGTATTGTTCTTCTTAGAATTTTTATAGTATGAAGATTCCGAGAATGTAGGCCATGTCACTAGAAACTTGCTAGAGGTGACCAAAAATATAAACTTAGGTCTAAATTTTTCCTCTGATCTACCACCAAACTATAATATTTCAACAATTTAAAGTTAATAGATTGGAATTTATCTAAATCAGCCTTTAATTAGAAACCGGATACTCAAGTCTAATGTTCTCTCATCCAATGTAATAGTTTATTCTTTCTATACATAAAGGCCAATATTAAAATTAGGTTAGAGAGGGCCAAACCATAATGTAGAGCGACATCAGGAAAGGGATTTCTCACCAACTAGATGCACAAAATGGTGCAAGATAGGAGAAAGAAGGGAGAGAGTGGGAGCATCGAGAGATGAGAGAAGAGGAGTGAGTTTGTGTGAATAAAAAAGAGGTGTGTGTGAGAGAGAGATGAAGGTGCTAACCGGATGGTTGCTAGATGGTTGTGAGATAGGAGACAATGATGGTGAGAGTAGAGGCAATGGAAGCGACTATGTGGTGTTGGAGCTTCGTGAGAAGAAAAGAAGAAGAAGAAGAAGAAGAAGAAGAAGAAGAAGAAGAAGAAGAAGAAGAAGAAAGAAGGAAAGAAAAAGAAAAAAGAGGGTACGCAGGCTAGGTGCACACATGTGAGAGAAAGGTAAGAAAATTGAGGAATTGGGTCGGCCGAGTACAAGCCTAGATTATTTGGGCTATGAAACATGAGTGAGTTAGGTTGAGATCCTTATGACTTTCTAGCAAACCAACAAATCTCAAAAATTGTGACACGGTACGGAGGTGGGTGCTGCTGGATTTTTGTGGATGATGGCTGAAATTGGTTGGAACCAAAGCTAATTTGAGTTAGAAAGTGGAAGGAAGGAATTAGGCATGTGGTTTAGATCTAAAACCTAAAGGACTTTGTGATTATTAGGCATTTAAAGGATTAGAGCTATGGCATGATGAAGGTTGGCGGGTGAAAGAAGGAACAATGGAAGGTGCTGCAGTTTTGATAGTAACAAGATAATTATGGGTTGAATAGAAGAGTCTCACTTCTATCCTAACCCAAGAATTTTTCCATCATCTCATCAAGAAAGAAGGAGCCTTTAGAGTCTCACCAAAGAAGGAAGAAGAAGCCTTACGCCTCCCAATCTCAAGAGCAATTGAAAATCAAATAAATTCTTCTTTATTCTTCAATGTCCACACTTTAAATAAATGGGGCGTTAGAATAAAATAGAAATCTTATTACATGACTCAAACTCAGATTTAGGCTCATGACTAAATTCAAATATTAAGAACTCAATAGGACTTCTAACTAAAGTAGGATTTGACTAAGTCAAAAGACTCCACACGCTAAGAAAAATCTTTAAGGAGTCTTCATGCCTAAAGAAGTAATCTCCAAAGGCTGCACGCCAAGAAAACATGCCCTCTAAAACTTCCAACCGTTAGATGATCTTCATGCGTTGGATGATTTACGTCTTCAAGAGATTTCACGTCAAGGCTTCATGCTGAATTTTCTTCACGTGATGAGAGTCCTTCTTCAAGTAGAACTCCTCAAAAGAGTGCCAAATCATGGAGATGAGGTTCCCTAAAAATCAGCAAGATGAGGATCTCTAAAAATCAGCAAGGGTTAATCATCACACGTACAGATTTTCTAGTGAACGGAGGAGTCTTTCTTGCACCAAAGCTTCTCTTCGAAATTCTTCATGACGCCATCTGATTTCCTTCCTTTACGTGGAGAAGTCCTTCTCTTCATGGACTCTTGACGCCTCCTAATCTTTTGACATTAGAGAGAATCTAGGACTCCTAGGACAACTTGACTTTGACCATGTCAAAATCTACATATCATGTTTTGATCTTCATGCCATCTAATTGCCACTTGGCACTCAATTATATGGACCCAATCATCAAACAAAATAAGCAAATTACAAACCTAAAAAAAAACTCAAATAAATCCAAAATAAAAGGACTCAATGTGACCTAATAGACCCAAATAACATAGACTCAATCCAATGTAATTAAATGCTGGAAATCATGAACCCAATGTGTTTTCGGGCACACCCAAGCAAGGATCCAAACTCGACATATGTTTATCATGACTCGGGCTCGTGCTCCTGCATTAATTCTTCCAGCTGAGAAGAACTCGACTTCGTCGAGTTGGGGCTGAAAAGCTCATGCAAATCAAGCGGTCGCGGAGGATACCTAGGTGGTCGATAAGTGAAACAAAGTTGTATGGAAAAGCTCCGTGTGTGCTGATCCACTGTGCACCCTGATGTGGGTGCATGTGCACAACTGGTGCATGTGAGGCTGATGTGCACGGTTGTGAAGGGGCATACTAACATGATCGTCTTGATCTAAATTTATAAATTCTAGAAAGAAATTTTAAAAATTAGCAAAGAAATATATTTTCAGACTTACATAAAACTCCTCCGATCGAAGAACTTGAAAATTTTGTTGAAGGTGCTGCTTGTGCTCCTCTCGGCTTTGACTAAAAATCAAATTATTCACCTAAAAATTTGATGGCATCTCTTTTGAAATTTTAGAACGATCCGATGCAAACACGGATCCATTTTCATGGCTGATCTCTGCTGAATTTTCTAAATTGTCTTTCTTAGGCAATTCTCCTAGAGTTACATCAGAAAAATTATCTAAAAAAGATTCAAATTCAGATGAGATCACCTCTAAAATTTTATCTTCCATGTTGGCTTTCTTCTTGTCCTCAGTCTCAATGGGTCTAGGGGAACTTCAGGAGAAAAAAAATTGGATCTCAGTGGCAGGGACATCATCAGATGATGCTGCTAAATTTTTAGAATCAGCATCAAGATCTTCATCCAATATCTACTAATTTTTAGTAGGACAAATATCACCAAGGTATCCTCGACCACCGTACTTGGAGCAATCGGATTTGCTTCTTCTTTGCGGCATGGGACTCATTGTTTTTTCGCTAGATTTTGTCGTTCCTCATTTCAGATATGTACCCCTATTTGCAGAAATTTCAGATCCTATAGATAGAAAAATACCTCGAGGAGAAAGAATGCTTTTATTGTTGCGTTCTGAAGGTCGTCGCCCAACTTGTGGTTTGACACGGCTACGATGTCGTAGTTCTGCCTCCATAATTACCATCTTCCATTCTAGGACATCCATTTGATTTTGAACTTCATCCATTAGTTCATCTTGTTGTCATTCAATGTTATAGGGATAGTATTGATCGTCATAGTAGGGATCATCATAGTAGGGACGGCTTCATCTTGTACTCACCTCTATTCTAACCCAAAGATTTTTGCGGCATCTCATCAAGAAAGAAGGAACTTTTGGAGTCTCACCAAAGGAGGAAGAAGAAGCCTCACGCCTTCCAATCTCAATAGCAGTTGAAAACCAAATAAATTCTCCTTTATTCTTCAACGTTCACCCTTTAAATAGATGAGGCGTTGGAACAAAATAGAAAACTTATTACATGACTCAAACTCAGATTTAGGTTCATGACTAAATACAAATATTAGGAACTCAATAGGACTCTCAACCAAAGTAGGATTTGACCAAATCAAAAGAATTCACATGCCAAGAAAAATCTTCAAGGAGTCTTCACGCCTAAAGAAGTAATCTCTAAGGGCTACACGCCAAGAAAACATGCCCTATAAGACTCCCAACCATTGGATGATCTTCATGCATTGGATAATTCACGTCTTCAAGGAATTTCACATCAAGGCTTCATGTTGAATTCCCTTCACATGATGAGAGTCCTTCTTCAAGTAGAAGTCCTCAAAAGGGTGCCAAATCATGGAGATGAGAATTCCTAAAAATCAGCAAGATGAGGATCCCTAAAAATCAGCAAGGGTTGATCATCACACGTGTAGATTTTTTAGTAAAAGGAGGAGTCCTTCTTGTGCCAAGGCTTCTCTTCAAAAATTCTTCATGCTATCTGATTTCCTTCCTTCACATGGAGAAATCCTTCTCTTCATGGACTCTTGACGCCCCCTAATCTTTTGACATTTGAGAGAATCTAGGACTTCTAGGACAACTCGACTTTGACCATGTCAAAGTCTCCACATCATGCTTTGATCTTCATGCCATCTAATTGCCACTTGGCACTCAATTATATGGACCAAATTATCAAACACAAATCAGCAAATTACAAACCTAAAACAAGAACTCAAATAAATCCAAAATAAAAGGAGTAAATGTGACCTAATAGACCCAAATAAAATAGTCTCAATCCAATGTAATTAAATGTTGGAAATCATGAACCTAATGTGTTTTCGGGCACACCCAAGAAATGATCCAAACTCGATGTATGTCTATCATGACTCGGGCTCGTGCTTCTGCATCAATTCTCTCCGGTTGAGAAGAACTCGACTCCGTCGAGTTGGGGCTGAAGAGCTTGTGCAAATCTGAATTTTGGCACAGGATCTCCTCTATCTTTAGCCATGAATAATCTGAAAGGGGTCGGTTCTTCCACTTCACCAAGAATTTCTAATATCCTTTCTGGCGTGCTGCAATATAAAATTGACGCAAGGGAAGGGATTGGGATGTGGTGCAGCCTAGGTTGTGCAGCAAAAATCTCTCACTCTAATTTCCTCGTGTGATGGCTTGGGTTTGTGTTAATTGGATGTGGTAAGGAGGGATTCAAGGCCTACGTTTGAGGTCTAAAACCTAAGGGGATTTATAATGAATGACGGATTGAACCAATAATAATAAAAGTGTTGCGAGTTGAAGGTAATGGAAATAACTATGAGCTGAATATAAGAGTCTCACTTATACCCAAAACCTAAGGGGTTTTTCTGGCTTCTTACCAAAAAAAAGAAGAAGCCTCTTGTCTCTAGATCACAAGTAATTTGCAAGCCAAAATAATATGTCTTTATTCTTTAAGTCCATCCTTTAAATAGATGGGGCATTGGAACATAATAGAAAATTAATCTCATGACAAAACTCAGATTAAGACTCATGACTAAACTCAAATGCTAAGGGCTAAAGGACTCCTAACCAAAGTAGGATTTGACCAAGTCAAGGGACCAAGAAAGACTTCTAATCAAAATAGGAGTGGACCAAGTCCTCTTTTCACGTTACATGACGTGGACCCCTTGATGCTACTTGGCAGTCAAGTACATGGACTCAATTAAAAGACTCAATTCAATGTAATTAAATGCTAGAAATCATGAACCCAATGTGTTTTCGGGCACATCCAAGCAAGGATCTAAACTCGATGTATGTTTATCATGACTCAGGCTCGTGCTCCTGTATTAAATTGTGTCACGGCCAATTTCACATTATTCTTGTTTCATACTGTGTTAGCAATTATAGATAATAATAGTGCATGAAGATATATGTGAATATGCCTGGTCCTTTCTTAGATTTTTTAGTGCAACGAGATAGTCTTGATGCCATGTAAACTGTTGGATTAAATTTCATTGCTCTTTTCAATATAATTTCATTCTTATAGATCATTGTCCTAAATATCGTGCATGTACAAATTTTATTAACTACTTAAAGTTTGTGTACAATATCTATTGTCATATGTTTGGCCAGATATCATGGCAGCACAGTAACAACCTTCCCCTTGTACACCTTTAACTGGTGCTGCCCTAGCAATTCATATTAAATAGTTATTTTGATAGTCAAGAAATAACAAATGTTACATGCAGCCAAAAAAGAGTAAGCCAAAAAGGGTAATAAACAATAGGTTAGTGCACTAGTCATCACCTATTAGCACTAAAACAAGGAATCTAATAAACGACCAAGCATCAAAGTCTCTATGCACAGGAATCTACATTTTTGAGGTCAGAATTCTCCAATATAATATCACAAATCGATCAAACTCAATTTATAGGCAAAAAGTCCTTTATTCATCCTGCTTCTCCTCCATTAGTTGGATCCTTCTTGGCTGAAGCAACCCCAAAAACTATTTATATGTCGAGATATTTTTACTTAAGAAATCGAAATGCCATAAAAAAGATGAGTACCGAAAAAAAAATAATCTATTGAACTAGCTACACTGATTAAGAACTGGCCAAGAATCTAACTTTCAGGTTTTCTCGATTTTGTCATCTACTGTACTTAGTGGTGAAATTAGAGCTGGTAGAGTGGCCTTCGGTCCAGGATAGGTCTATAATATAATAGGTAAAAAAATAGGTGCAAGAATAGTCAATCGGTAGTTGTTAATTTAGCTATTTCTATCTACAGTGATGCTATCTTTATGCGGTTTCGCTTGTAAGGGCTCCAAAATGAATGATAAAACTGTTTTTTCATAGTACTATAAGGTAGAGCGTAATTTGGTAAATAAGCATACTATATGTTTTTGGTCCTTGTATTGTAATGATACCCTTTATTTCATTTGTGGTACAGAAGGGATATATTGTCGATAGAAACTCACTGGTTGGATTGGACAGGAACCTTCTATAAAAGATCTTTCCACTCGTTCGACATGTTTAAAGTCGTAGAACGCATGTCCGCTAGGTATCTACATGTCAAACTCTTGAAAATTCTTGACTTCATACAAAATTAGAACTGGTCTTATGGTGGCCGGCATGAGGGATACTTCTTTCCCATGCATGTCTACTGAGAGCTACATTATGCGGCAGAAATAAGATTTTTTCTAGTCTTATCTCAAGACTTTTGCGAGCCTTTGGGTCTTCATATTCAAGTTATTTTACTCTTCATACGAAGTTTACTATCTCTTTTTTCTATGGTTCGTTGATCTCCCACACCTTCGTTCAACTCCAAAACTTGCTCCAAGGAATCTGACTTTGACCTTCCTACCTGTTTCCTCTGGGTTGGCTTCTTTTGACTCGTCGTTTCTGTATTTGTTTCTTTTTTTTTTAGGGTGAACAAGAAGGGGTTATCTTCCCAACTTATATATTTCATCAAAGAAAAAAAGAACAAACAAAAGGGAGGGGAAAATATTCTAAATTTTTTACGCTTACCCTAACGTAGTACGCAATGCACAGACCATACCCCACCTTTTCTGTTTTTCTCCATGTTTTTGGTGCCTGAGATACAGTGCATAAATTTTATTTTGGTCCCATCAACAATGTCACTCTTTCGTCATGATCTAAATGCGTGCCTCCATACCATGCATCTGTATATCGTTCGCATTCAAAGTCATTTCACAGCACAGAACAAAATTAGTTTACAGGCCAGACCTTGTCAAGCGTTCCATTTTCAATTCAGAACGTATCGTGTGGGTTCCATCCTCTATATACGGATTAGGCGGCCAATTTTGACCTTAAGCTTCCATCAAAAGAAAACAAAAAGATCTCAGGCTGTTGCAGTGCCAAATAGATTAGCTTCTCATGATTCATCCCACCTGGATCACATAAGAAAATTTCACAGGGATCCAAAAGCAAACATCTTTTTGCCTCTCACAAGTTTTTCCTCTACTTGGATCAAAGAGAAAAGTCATGCAGGTGTGCATGCATGCGCGCGCGCCCACACACACACACACAGAGAGAGAGAGAGAGAGAGAGAGAGAGAGAGAGAGAGAGAGAGAGAGATTTTAGCATGCATGGGGCCATGATGTGGTGATGACGTCATTGGTAACATTACATGCATGTGTTTTCTATGTTCACTATATTACCTTTCATGCGGAAAATCCGATAACATGAAAAGTAACGTTACTAGGGCAAAGGTTGTTGGCTTACTTTGTGCATATAGTAATCTTACTTGGGCTCCAAAATTACTTTACACCTGACCTTACACAGTTCTTCTAGCAAAAGTTGACATATATTGCGGGAATTTCTGGTAACTTGGGTTGCAGAGGAATCATTGCCTTGTCCTAAACTAATTAGTTTGCATGCAGATACCCTTCTTAATTGGTTTCTCATCACAAGATTACCCAATAGAGTGCAATGCACATGAGAAAAAGCATAGATGGCCATTGTTGAATCTAATTCAGGTTTCTCTCTTTAAACTAACTATATTAATGCACTGCTATGGACGATATATACCAATACTTTTTCCTCAAAAAAAAAAATGCCAGTTTTCTTACGTCGCTTCTCTTTAAACCAAGCAGGGTGAAGAATGAATTGGGTGGGGTCCTCGCATTCCCTTTTCTTGTTTAAAAAATATAAAAGCGGGTACGTTGAAGAATCGGGTTGGAAGTTAATGGGCATCTCGAGGGCTTTTGCGTTATAATACTAAAGATTGGCACAGAGGATAGAAAGCAAGTTAGCAGTACTGCTATACTTTGCATTAGATACCAATAAAGAATGAAACTATTTTGCAAGGTAATTGATGTTAGATAAGGTAATCTAAATGTTTTTAAATATTTCTTTTCAAGAAAAGTATTTTTTTAATGCTACGCTATATGAACCTTAGTACCCATGAAAAGGTTCAATTAACAACATGTTACAGGCAGAGTATATAAAGTTGGTTATAATCTGCATGATTAAAAAAAAAAGGACAATCGACATCTTGGGCTACAGTTCATATGACTAAGATCGCAACGTAATTAAGCCATCGGCAGTAAAAGATATATACTCTTGCATGCATGCGCTAAGCAAGTTGCTTGATGTTGCATATTGAACCACTTAAGGCATAGTTGTCAATAGATGTTAGATTTTGGGGGAATGGTGGCTTGTCATCTTTGGAAGCACATTGATCATGGCATGTCGAGTTGATGTATGCATAGGTGGTCCTAAAGCTGTCGGTGAGATTTTAAACTATTTCAAGAAACAATCACAATGTTTTGCTGTACATAGTATCATAAAGTTATTTTGACTGCGAAAATAGGAAGCAAGTTACATAACACCCTGCTGAATCCAAAAACTGGCAGTCTTACGTGTTGGCAATTGACTAGAGTTGTCTGCTTTTGGGACTGGCACAGAGGATCCAGTCAGTGGCTTCGTTCGACTTGCCAGTGGGACCATGTTTAGGTTCAAGTTTGTTTCTTAGTTTAGATTTTTTTTTTTTTTTTTTTTTTGAGATAAGATGAAGATTATCTACACATGACAATTTATAATCCGGCACCATCAAATACAGTCCCGAAATTTAACTGAGAATTTAATCGTCACAAAATTAAAGAAAAATGAAACTAGTGATGCATCTATGGCATAGAGGAAGCTAATTAATTGACTTCGGTGACTTTGGTGACTTTGGTTCATGCATCCTATCAATGTCAGCCAAGTTGGTTGCAAGATCGTTGACAATGATAGATCTGCGGTTCCATCGTGCTGAAGAATGCATAAATATGTTCTCGAGATGGGTAAAAAATATTCGTCTTTAAGATGGATGACGTGACGGCTATCTATAATGGTACAGAACTCTTCAATACAAAAGCCACACCGCAAAAGTTCCGCGGCTGCCCCTTAGGTTGAGAGGTGACTGCCCCAAAACTCCCGTCGCTCTTCCCATTCAAATGAAAAGATGGCAGCCCAGAGCCACAGTTTAACAACCCACTTCAGCATTTGTCAATGTTGTTGTAACACCACTTGTGTTACAACTTTGTCGGTATTTGTATCAGATCAAAGAAGAATATGTTGAGAGAGTCACTTGGTGCATTCTCAGGGAAGCGGTATTAGTACTGGAAGGATTACTTACAAAGCCTATCATTCAAACAACCAAACAGACCGACCTTATTAATGGCTTTTGGAGAGATAAGTCTGTTAAATAGAAGGCTCCAAGAACGCAAACCCTAATCCTAGCAAAATAATAATAAAAAATAAAAAATATTAAATAAATAAATAAAAAAAGAACTTCTTCCTGACAACTGTAGTCCACTATGCATCCCTCATTTCTTCTGATGACCCTAAATATAGGCAAAAAAAAGGGGTTGCTAAACCCAGCTTTTAATATGGTGATCTTATATATGGATTGAGCAAGTTGGATTGGACTAGTAGGATTCCTGATCGGTTCAATTACCGGATTGCTCAATCCAACATGAAAAGGCTCCACCCTCAAAACTCAGCAATCCAACTTAGCCAGTAGGTAGATTTTTTAGGTGGATCAGTGAACTCAAACCGAGCTACCAAAGCATTATCTTTAACTTCATGGAAGTGTTCTACATTTATGTATTATGTATGATAAAATTATACAGTTCTTAATAATTTTTTATACTTATATTTTTGAATTCCTTTATATGACATTGTGTTTTGGTTTTTTGCATTTATGTATTATTTATGTTCATATTATTTAAGTTTTTATATATTGACTCAAGGCATTTTGTTTTATATTAGAAAAATATGTTTGACTTTTATATACACCGGTATACTTTCAAGAACGCCATTATAATTTTTTGTGGTAAGGATGAAAGTTAAGTACGACAATTATCATAGCTACAACTATTTTGGAGCAATAGGGTTTGTTTTATTAACTAGAGACAATTTGTTAATCATAAGATTATTATTCTCGTGAGCAGCTACCATGCCACCTTGTTGTTTGCTAAAAAAATAACTTTCAGGTAAGTGGAGGAAGTAGGGCTGAAACAGGATCGGATATAGGTCAAATACTAGTATACTTATATCCCCATTTATTTTATTTGACAACTATAAATACAGATACATATGTTAGTTGAATGTAAAAATTCATATCTATATTCATTATAAATGGATATAGATATAAATCGAATACTGAATGTATAGATATAAATATGAATATATAAATCAGATAATTAAATTTTATGACCATGTAATTAAAGATGTTACAAAGTAGAAGGTAGATCAAATTAATAGCATGTTAGTACGATCATTTAATTCTGTTAAAATTTTATAAGTGCTATATAAAATTAAATAAGATTACAAATAGAATCGGATATTCGAATATGGATCGGATAATTATCTATCTATATCCATTTTTTTTTTTGAATATAGATATTAATCGAATACTTAAATTTCAATCCATATTAAATAGATTCAGATATAAAAATGGATCCGCATCCACTTTTATCTTCAAGAGGAAGATTGATAGGTCCAAGGTATTAGTACTTTAATTTGAGGGTTTTGTGGTGCAAACACACACACAGAGGGAGAGAGCGAAAGAGCAGTAGTAGCTGTCTGTGTGGTTCTTGTGGACTCAACCATTTTGGCGGCCAAAGGGACTTGCCATGGGTGACCCCTCCCCCTCTCTCTTTCATAAGTTTTAGAGAGTGAAATAATTGAAATAGGGATGTTGGTGGAATGCAAAATTTAGCATGGGTATTTAAGTCAATGCAAGCAGGTCTTATTGTCACCCAAGCCTCATTATGGTAGGTGTTTGGAAAGGATTAGCAGAAGATGCCAAGTTACACCAGTTCTCATGTTTCAAACTTTAACTCTGCCTTCCCTGTTGTTTTGTTTTTTATAGTTTTTTTGTTTGGATCTTGCATTATCATCTGTATAGAAATTCCTAAGCATGCCTCCTCGCACTATTTTCGTCCTCTTATTTGTGTCACCATTGCGATTTGCTACTAGGATAAAATGGCTAGCTCCATGATGGTAAATATTAGTAGCATATCAAGAGAAGAATAAAAATTCGTTTGCATGTGTTAACCCTAGTGTTCCTCCAATCCATGCACCATCATCACCATTCCATCTTGCTTATCTATATATTTACATCATTAAAGATAACATCTCGAGCAGTTCTCATTATATACACATATACATGGCACATGTTATATTTTAATTAGTAAGTCTTCAATGCATGGTGCAGTCACTTTCAGGTTAAAATATTGAAAAGGACAATTTATCCTTGGAAATGCTAGCTGTAGCTAGAGCAAGATGATGGTAGTTGGTATATGCATTCAATTATCTACGTAACTAACAAGAATGGTGCACGATTGTTGCATATACTTTGCATCAGCTTTCATCTTTATTTTTGAGTTGCTTTACTTTTACTTGCCTGAGGGTTTGAGAGGGTTTTTTTTTTTTTCTAATGCATGGAATAAATTTTTATAATAAGACACAAGTGGATGGATCATTTGTGTTATAAAAGCAAAGATATAACTATGAACCGCTATCTTAGGTTTCTAAATTGTTTGAAAGTTTTTAAATTAATTCAAATACTAGCTGGCCTCATACCTGAACAAAGAAAAAGGAACTGATGCCCTCTCCACTTCCATAACGTAGTATCAATATATTTTGAAATTATAAATATATCGCATATAATTTGTTAGTTGAATGCTTTCTGAAAGGATCTTGAAGTTAAATTATCAAAAAATTGTGTGATTGAAGCCAAAATAGCTACTTTCAAAGTGACAGCAAAAAAAAAAAAAAAACGTAATAACTAGTATGGAAAAGTTAGAGTTGAAAACATGAATCCCCACTACTTTTTTCATTCAAATCCATGCATCATCTTGCACAACTTGTAAGTGATAAAAGGAAAAAGAACTCTTTTTAAAGATCAAATCCATTCAATTTTTCTGAAAGAAATTCTATGAAATTTTGTAAAGGAAAATGAACTTTGTGATCGGATATATTGCTCTGTAGAATCTAAATATATTAATTTCTTTAATATATACATTTGTATATTTGTATGTATAAGTATGTGAAAGGTGGGTAAATCTTGACTAATGTTTCTAGATGGCATATGACCTTCTAGCCTTTGTCTGTATTAGTAGAGAGATCTGTGGAGAGAGAGAGAGAGAGAGAGAGAGAGAGAGAGAGAGAAGAAACTAATGCACCAATTTGTATTGCCATTTTGATATGTTAGTTTTCACTCCTATGCATGCTAAGCGAACCAAAGTACTAAAAATGGTTAGTTGGATTCAATTTGAATAGCTACAATAATAGATTTATCCCTTTATTAAATTTAAAACATGCATAAAAATAATATACAAGTAAAAAAAAGCTAGATTTGCAATCATCTTTATTTAACAAAACTGCTATTAGACTGGAATTTTGTTCAAAAAACTAATTAAAGAACATGAATATGTAATAATATCCATATATTTTTTTATTGTTCATAAATAAAGATTCATAATGTTATTATATATATCACCATTGTGAGGTGTTACGTGCAGGGTACTAAAATATATATTGGCCTTTTTCACTAAAGTAAAAAGTTTATGTTAGATAAGTGACTTTCCAAACATCAGCATCAATTCAGAAAACTAAAACCTGAGAAAAAATCAAATCTAAAGAGCGTACTATAGTTGATAAATAACATTCGATAGTTATTTATTTATTTATTCATGGAAACAGCACCATCAGCAGTGGCATAAAATATCAATAATGAATAATATAAAATTCGAGTGTTTGGTTTCAGTGGAGTGCAGATTTTTTCACGCCTCAAGCTTAGATGTTGATATCTTCTCTGCTTCATCCTTCCTCGCTGAGATTCATGCTGTCAATTGAGATCGGAGACGCCATGATGGGCGCCACGTACCTTCTTCACAGAAGGGTGATAACAGCTTGGTACCAGCTTTGCCTCCCTTTTCCTTAGAAAAAACAAGTCTTTCTTGCACTAGATGTGAATAATAAACCACAGCTTTTATAAAGTGCTGAATAACCATCACCTAGCAATTCAGACAATCATTGGGCTAAGGAATAAAATGATGAGCGTGATTCAAGAATTGTTCAATAGTTTCAAGAAAGTATTACTTGTTATCATGGACAAATCTTATTTTTAAAACCCTACGAAGCAGTGACAATTAAGCAAATCCTAAATGGCATTACATGGTTCATATATTTTTCTATACCTTCACCTTAACAAAAATAGGTGGGGGCTCTGTGTCTGTCCCACCGAATATTTTAAAAGAGAAAAGATAAGCAAAAAAAAAAAAAAAAAGCTTTGCAGCGATTCAATGATAAGACTGAAGTAGTTTATTTACATTAATTCATAGAGTTCTGCATTTTTTTTTTGAAGAGAATGAAATTCTGAATGTGGGACCTTTTCTGAAAGTCTAGTACGTCCAAGAAAACCTTGGCAATGTGTGTTGTTGTAGCAAGATTAGGGGGTTCAATTCCAATTATCACAACTCTGTTTATTAATTCCAATAATATTATGGCAGCAGAAGCCTTGTTTTTTAATGCATTTTCATTTTGTGAAGAGCACAATTCAAGTATTTAATAATCATAGAATTTAGTGTGCATTAATTGCTGCATGCTGGTGTGGGGATAAAAATGATGTCCAACCAATCTGACAAAGCCAAGGCAAACACTAACACGCTTCCATTGGGTTCTCTCTATATCTCTCTCTCTCTCCCCCCTCCACCCAGACGCGCGACACAGAATAGGATATAATAGTCGTATGATTGCTCAGTCACATGAAAAAATTGGCATGTAGTGAACTGACAGAAATAGCACTTTGGGGCATGGCTACAGATGGTCCACACTTGCACGATACGTGCATACAAAAACAAAAGTGGGTTATTGCATTGGCTGACAGGTCAATGACCCCACAAGAACTTCCAGCCTCCAGAACATGCTCGTGGTATTTCACAAGTTCTGGTCCTTTTTTACAAGGAATTAGATTGTGTGTGTGTGTGTGTGTGTGTGTGTGTGTGTGTGTGTGTGTGTGATGCTCTTGTAACAGGCCCAGCTAGTTGGTAGCTCAAGCCAAATGGTAATAGGAAGAAAACAATAGCAGATGCTTAGGTAGAGAGTATTGTTAGTTGATGAATTGCTATTAGTAGGATTGGTTTTACTATTTCTATGAGTTAAACCAATAATTTTTTGATAGAGAGTTTAACATATAATTATGTGCAAGGTAGAACTCAATTTTCTTTTAAAAATCAAAACGCATATCTAGGCACAAATCTCAAATTTAGCACAATAAGTTCATCACCCAGTACCATATTAGTATCTTATTTCTAGTCAAAAATCACGCTTTTTATATTTTTATTTGAAAAGTTTTTCCTCTTCTCTCAAAGCACTATATATTAAATTTATGTGATGCTTTTAAATACTGAAATGTTGTAGTAAGAAAAAAAAAAGAGAATGTTCATTGCATGGCCGATGGCTATCATCAATAAATTTGATTCTAGAAAAAAAATAAAATAGAATGTTCATTGTATGGCCGATGGCTATCATCAATAAATTCGATTCTATCGCAGCATTAGTAGGTTCTCGACATGGCATGGTCAATCCAAGTTTTCGAGTGCACATCACACATGCGTGGCCCACACGCTATTAGACCCGTCAACACGTATTAGTCTAATATGACGTCACGTATCATAAAATTGCTTCTTACCAAAGAAAAAGAGTAGTGTAAAATTGGCCCTATGACTGCATGTGTCTATATAAATGTGCATACATGCAATTAAGAATCTAGTCACTAAAAGAATGATTTGAGAGATAAATTTCCATCATTATCCCATCTTACGCATTAAAATGATATGATTGTTTACCTAATTAGCTGCTCCAATTTTAATTCTTGCCTTTCTCTATTGGTTATCAATACAATGAGTTAGTAACTACAAGTATGTACTTGCTAAAGAATACATGAAAAACAAGTAAATCTGCAAAGATGACAAAATTAATTCATATTTGCACCAATTTATTGGATTTACTAGTGTCTATGCATACAAAGAGAAGTTCTAGGGAGATAAGTTTTCAACCTAGTCAAATAAGGTTAACCCTAATGAAAATATGTCAACATACTTGAAAACAACTCTCAAATTTGATCATGCCTCTTGCCACTTAACACCTAAAATTAGAAGCCAATAACCACAACATTTACCTGTTCAGGAAAAGAAAGAGTGCGATCATATTTTTACAGAGGAAAAAGTTACTTCAAATGCATACGAACCCATCATTCGGTTTTTGAACTCGCTCTAAATTGCATTCCAACATGCCTGGTTGGTTGCTCTCAAGGAATTACAAGGTTTATTTGCTCTATTACTGCAATGCTAGACATTACAGTAATGTATTATTGGAATAAAAGTGATATTGCCCTGAAACTTTCTCAACCCTCACACAAAATCTTCTTTTGTGTTCAGCTTCTTAGAATTCTTTCAAGCAAAACTTTAACCCTTCCAAATCACTGCATATATGGTTTACAGAAAAAATAAAAACAATGCAAATACTACGAAAAACGATGAATTAAGCAGCTTTTGTCCACTCATTTTACGTACCATGCACGTACTTGGGCAACTTGCATGACGATGGGGCACGAGATTTGATGCATTGCTTCTTTATAGCTTCGGTTAGATGATGTCTGAAGGCATGATAACAGAAAGACAGCATTCATAACAATTCCCTCAAGTCGAGAAGAACGTTCAAAAAAAGAGGTGGCGACCGAAGGCATTCAATTCCTGCGGTGGGATACATCTCCCAGTGTGCACTTCATGCATACTATTATTGCCCTCCTAGACCGCGTGGGGAGACAACCCCAACCACGGCAGTTAACAGCAGGCGGTCCGGTTGGTGCGCCCGCCGCCCGTTTTAATGGTGCGAGATCTTGGAGGGGACGATTCAATTAGATGGGGCCGCAAGATCAGGGCGGTCGGAATATTGAATTTGACCGTGGACCGCTGACTATCCTTGACCGTTCAACGTTGCTGGATGTCACGTGAGAGGCATGAGAAGGCACGTGTCAGGGAGGGGTTTGGGACGGTGTTGGTACCGTGGCTTGGACCCAGACAGAGGGATCCCGTGAAAACCAGGTGGATGGGTTGGATGCGTGGGCCTCTCTCGCATCTTGGGCATCACCAACTTTTTATGGCAAAAGTTCTCTTTCCCATTCACTGACTCGCTCGCTAATCTTCGTGCAAGGGATTTGAGACAATGTCACTTTTAAGGAGGAGAGAAAGGTCATGAATAATGGTCTCTTTTAAGGAGGGTCGAGATAAGGTTTTCTCTTTTTTTTTTTTTTTTTTTTTTTTTTGTGTGAAGTTGTAGAAGGATTTTTGAATTCAATATGGCTCTGTTTTAGTTAACTGATAATTTAAATTGAGCTAAAACCAGTTCAAGCTCATATCAAACTTGAATCAAGCTCAATTCCAAGTTTGATGCAAACTGAATTCGAGATTGCTTCAAACTCAGTCCAAACTTATTCTATCATTAGTTAATTCAAACAATTTAGATAATCCACTAATTCCTTGGAAAGACATATGTCAAAAGGTAGTTCTACATCGGTTAATAAAAGAAATATGAAAGGGTTGAAATATTAGTGGACCTGAAATTCAATGACTTGTTAAGTTTTTTCCTTTTTATACAACCAAACTTGGGTTCCAACATGCATGTCAAGTCCTTTTTTTTTTAATTTCAGCTCCATATTTCCTCAGCTGGACTGGCGATGTAGCGAGCAAAGAGAACTAGTTTCGCAGAAAGGTTCAGAATCACTTGATAGCTCGCTAAGAGAAGTAGTTTCTGAAGGGTTCAGAATCACTTGACAGATTCGACAGGTTCGCGAGGTAGCAAGTGAAGAGAAGCGGTCTCCTATTTGGAGCACTGCATGATGCAGTTGCATGGCATTGGCTTGAAAGCAATACATCTAATGCAATTAGCTTGAGAGTAGTGCATCATATGCAAGGGGAATCCAAATGCACAAGATAGTCTCGCATTGGTTAGTAACAAAAGGTGAAAGCATTGAATACTAGTTGGCCCAAAACGTGGATCATATACAAGGTAAATTATAATAAAAAAAAAGAAAAAAGAAAAAGAAGGACAGGCCCACATTGATTGCTAAAACAAAGGTAATAGGATTGACATACTAGTTGGGCCCAAAGCAGTTCATTTCGTATTTTTTGGCCTGTGAACAAGGTTCGACCTCAGCTCATTTGCATTCCTAGCAAACCTGAATTGAATTGAGTGCATTTCAAGTAGATCTCGAGACAAGCTCGAGACTGAGAAGGAAATCAAAGGCTTTGTAGGAAGAATTTAGTGCGTAACTAGTTTAATTTCCCTGCCGACTCCCACCCGTGAACCACTTCTGAGGAAGAATGTGCCCATATTCTGAAATGATGAGTGCCAGAGAGTCTTTTAACAGGATTGAGGTATGAGCTGTTCCTTTGAATCTAAAAAGAATGAGCTGTTCTTGTGCCTCTTACTCAAGAAAGACCACTATTATTGGACTTGTCCACACGTATTGTCTTACTGGAAGCAGTTTTAGGAGTGGCATAATGAAACTGGTAGGAAAGAAAGGAGTGCTTGCCATCTACGCAAAAGGTGAGCAACTATGCAGCCGGGGACACCCACATTGAGGCATGTCTAGCATTTGTTTGGCAAATTTGGTGCAACCTGATTTCGCTGATAGCCAAACTAATGGAGAAGATGACTGGTGGAGAACCTTCAGCACGAGTCGACCAGAGCTAACAGTCCTAGTAGGTCGCAGTCGTGACAGCCCTACGTCCTGCATCAGATTTGCGCTGCACTCTGCCCATGCAGACTGACCCCCGCATTGCGGCCATACCACCGGCCACTATCTGGCATTATTGTATGCCACGTCGGCCCAAGTAACAACAAGACTGCTTCCCTATATAATGGCGACAAGCTGGAGGAATTGAGATATGCATATAATAAGCATTCATTATCACTCATAGAAACCACCCTCTACTAAGATCTCTCCTTTCCACACTATTGGCTCGTTATTCTCACTTAGGCATCAGAGCTTTGGAAACTCTCCGGCAAGTGAACTTTTTGTAGGCCACCCAACATAGGAGACTGGTGCCTGACACCTCAAGGTTGTCCGAGCTGCACTCTCACCTCGGTCTGGATTCGGCAATAACAAATTGGCACTAAAGAAAAGGCCCAACCCCAGCTACATCAACTTCAATCGGAGTGAGGGGCTACTAGCATGAGGCCACAAGGAGCCTACAACGCATTGCGTGCTTCGCAATGCCGCACCCCAACATCCTAAGGGTTGTTGCATAGCTCCGAACCCGGTCCACCGAAATAACCCACCGCACTTGTAAACAAGGAGTAGTTCCGCTTGCTCACTCAATAGGTGCAGGCATTGACCGCGACGGTCTAGCGCTTGCAGTAGGTGGTAGTGTGATCAGAGCCGGCCCTACCAAAATCCGACCAGCTCAGCCCCTGTGCTCAGTCGCAGGCGAACCGCATGCGCCTGGTCAACCACTACTCTTAAGACACTACAAGAAAATACATATTCCGCGACTAAGATTCGAGTCGCCGAATAACCATATTTGGTCGCCGAAACCTTTTCGCGACTAAAATACTCTTCGTCGCCGAACCCTAGTCACTGAAAGGTTTTGGCGACCAATATTGTGTGGTCACCTAAGGTACACCAACAACGACCAACGTTTGGTTGCCGAAGCAACTTTTCAGCGACCAAATTTGTTGTCGCTAATTCCCACGCCGACCAAATAGTTGGTCGTGGAATGTTTGTCTTCCGCTACCAAAAATATGGTCACTGAATGTCTATCTTCCCCCACCAATAGTTTGGTCGTAGAATGTATTGGAATGCATTGGCAACAAACATTTTTTGGTGGCAGAAAGTATTAACCTGTATTTAATTAATAATTCAAATTATAAGCTTAATATTTATTTTTGAGCTCGTTCCAAATCCTGTACAACCAACACAGCCTATCCATTATGCATATTGCACAATACATTTGCTCATCCAAATAGAAGTATACACAATGTTGGAGAATCCATAATCATTCATTATAAATATCATTCATACACAAAGTCAAGCAAACCTATTAACCATTCATCAAAATGTTTCATCCATACCATATGTTAAGGTGATAATCATCACCAAACACATCAAAATGTAAATTAAAAATTTCAAAATATCTGATCTTGCAATTCATCCAAACAACCATCATGTAGATAAAAATATGAATAAACAAAAAACTGATTTCTGCTTGTAGACAACTCCACCATGATCATCTGAACAAAAGCTATCCATGTACCAAAAACTAGATTCACATGCTCATAACTCCACCATGTATCTGAGAAAGCAAAAAAGAATACACAATCAATAACCACATGTGAAAAATAATAAACTAAAATTCAAGTATAAGTTCACAATGATATTTCGCTTAACTTGGTCCAAATATCTAAATAACCTACGTAATATAAATGAGAATACATACCAACGAGTATTTGTGCCACCAGTTGAATACATGGCCCCATCATGATGGATAGACGACTTATGCGTTTGAGTCTTTTTCTTTAAGAACTCTGTCACCAAACTTGTAAGATGTGCAATTTGCTTCTGTTCTTCCTCTCGCTCTCTCCTCTCCTGTTCCAATTGCCTCCGCAGCTCCTCACGCTCCATCTCACGCTCCATCTTCATCTCCTCCATCTCAGCTTTAAGTTTCTGTAACTCCCCAACATGGTCTTGTGACACACGACTAGGTGTGGAAGAAGATGAAGAGGGCTTCGGCCCATCCCCAAATCCAAGAATGTATCTCTTCCTTTTTCCAAGTGCCTGCCTAGACATCTCCTCTGATGTTAATTGCACACCGGATTGGGAAGATTCTTCTCGCAAGCTCAACATCTTTGACTGTCAATGCAAAGGTAACAACAGAATTAAATGTATATATAATCTTGCAAAAGCATAAAGTGATTTAAAATAGAAGCATGTAAGATAAAAATGGATGATTTTCATTAACATATAAAATAGAAGCATGTAAGATAAAAATGGATGATTTTCATTACCATATAAAACAGAAGCATGTAAGATAAAAATGTTCAACTTTGCTATGGATAGATCATTAGAGAAATATATCATAGCTCTAAATCTACGAGTGTATCACTGTCACTATCAATGTCTTCTTCTTCATCGCTAGGCTCCTCCATTACTTCATCAACACTCCCCCCGGCTTGATCTCGCCCACGGCACTGCAAAATGACCTCCTCTTGAATAATTCAGCATCAATATCATATCTGCGCAAATCCATTGTGGTTGGCTCTTCAATGAAAATTGGTTCAACGTCATTGGTTTCATCTTGTTGGAATGCATGATTGAGAACAATGGTTTCTTCAACATCATTGGGTTCTAAATCACTCATCTGTGGCACATCCCATATACCTCGATGCTTGAATCTTTGGACAACTTTCCAATTGCCACGTCTCTCTGCAGTGTCATTAATATAGAATACTTGCTGCACTTGACTCGGTAGTACAAAAGAATCATCTTTGTACCACCGACTTCTTGTATCAATGCTAGTGCAATGCGCATCAATGCAGAAAGTTTTTTTACTTCCAGTGTTGAACCATTCGCATAGGAACAAAACGACTCCAATGAATCTTGTAAGAAGGCGAGATTCCTTTCAACATCAAATGAATCTTGACAACTTGAATGCTTTGTTTTTTGTCATTCATGCACTCGACACAAGGACACCAAATATCATTTGCTGAGCCTAAATTTGCCACCGCAAATTCAATAAAGGACTTCACCCCTTCTCTATACTCTTTACTCTTCATTCTATTTTTTATTGTCATCCAACTCTTGTCCATTTTGACTGACCTACAAAGTACTTTATCAAGTTAGATTGATTAGTTTATAGATTTATTTTTGTATCCTGCAAAAAAAAGTTGCAGCAAAAAACCAGGGGCGGCCCAATACATTTGGGGGCCTAAGACAAATTCAGTGAATGAGGCCTTTTCTTTTTTTATTATAATAATAATAATAAATTTTAATAAGTATAAAATAGTTAAAAAAATGATATGAAAATAGATAGCTGTCAAGTATACTATTTCAACAAAGATGCATGAATCTAACAATGATAGACAAGAAGCCTCTTCAGTTTAATATAATCCTTAAATAGAAGCATGGAAAAATAATTAATTTAAAAGAAGTCCCATCCCACCATCTCCCATCTCCCATCTCCCATCTCCCATCTCTCCTTCGATACCCAAGCTACCTCACAGCACGGCAACCATTCAACCCAAACAGAAAGGAGTAGAAACAATTAAAAGAATCTCCACCCTCTAAGAAGTCCATCTCTAATCCCCATCTTTCTTCCCGATGGCCCAGCTGGATAAGGAGTAACGTGAGGGAAGGAAAACCAAGACCAAAACCAAAATAGTGATGGTCCCCACCCTCTAAGAATCTCCACCCTCTAAGAAATCCATCTCTAATCCCCCTACTTTCTTCCCGATGGTCCATCTCTAATCCCCCTATCTTTCTTCTCTCCACCCAAAACAAAACTACTCCACCCAAATCCCTCTGACCGGAAGCCCTGCGGTGGCTGCGGCGGCGAAGGAGGCGAAGCCCTCCCGCCTCACCTCCAAATCTCCTGACAACTCAGCCCCGACGACCCCCACCACTCCGCGGTGGCAGCGGCGGCGGCGAAGGAGGAGAAGCCCTCCCGCTTCGCCTCCAAACCTCCCGACGACCCGGCCCCAACGACCCCCACCTCTCCGTGGTGGCTGCGGCGGCGGCGAAGGAGGAGAAGCCCTCCCGCTTCGCCTCCAAACCTCCCGACGACCCGGCCCCGACGACCCCCACCTCTCCGCGGTGGCTGCGGCGGCGGCCAAGGAGGAGAAGCCCTCCTGGGTTTCTTCTTCTCCCGCCTCGCCTCCAAATCTCCCGACAACCCCCGACGACCACCACCTCTCCCTCTTCCTCTCCCTCTCCCTCCCGGCCTCTGTTAAATCAAATAACAGAGGACCCCCGGCCACCTCTCCCTCTCCCTCTCCCTCTCCCTCCCGGCCTCTGCTAATTAAATCAAATAAGGGAGGACACATACCTTGGACGCCGACGGCGAAGAGCTGAGCGAACGGGCGAACGGGCGAAGGCGATGGGTGAAGGTGACGGGTGAAGGCAAAAAGATAAAGCAGAAATTACCCCCCAAAAAAAAAAGTTAAAGTAGAGAAATAGAAAATTAGGGTTTGTTTGGTTTCTCAAACCCCCTACATACATACTTTTCTCGACTAAATTTTTTTTAGTCGCTGGAGGTGAACCTTTAGGGGCCAAAATTTAGTCGCCAAAAATTTCCGTGACCAAATATACATTTAGTCGGTGTAGGATAATTATTCTGTAACTAACAAGAATATTGGTCGCAGATAGCCTTATTTTCTGCGACCAAACTTTAGTCGCCAAACGTTTTACCTCCACCCCGCCAACTTGGTTTTAATTTTCCGCGACCAAATATACATTTAGTCGGTGTAGGACAGTCATTCAGTAACTAACAAGAATATTGGTCGCAGATAGCCTTATTTTCCGCGACCAAACTTTAGTCGCCAAACGTTTTACCTCCACCCCGCCAACTTGGTTTTGATTTTCCGCGACCAAATATACATTTAGTCGGTGTAGGACAGTCATTCAGTAACTAACAAGGATGTTGGTCGCAGATAACCTTATTTGCAGCGACCACTATTCATTTAGTCGCCGAAAGTGGTCGCTGAAAGTGTATTTTCTTGTAGTGAGACTGGAATCCTAAGCGATCGCATTAGAGTCGACACACTAAGTGGAGCGCCCCCGGCCGGAATGGGAAACAATGCACTCCAAGTCCTCATTCCGATGAGGATTTCATCCAGAGCCTCTCGCCTGTTCACCTTATGGAGCCTTCGCCCTAACAAGAAGCCGGCCTCGATTGGAGAATCGAGGAAATGGGCAGACAGATTCAGGCCCTCAAAGGATAGGCTCCGAGGCCGAGCAACAACCCCAAGTTCTTCTCGGAGGTCCCTTTTTTCAGGAGATCATGGAGGAGCAGATCCTACCTAGGTTCAAGATGCCGCAAGTAAAGCCATAGGACAGCACCTCGGACCTCTTGGATCTCCTTAAGAGCTTCAAGGCTCTCATGATGCTACACGGAGCCACCGACATTATTCTTTGCAAGGCGTTCTCTATGACCCTTCATAAAGTGGCTTGATTTTGATTCACCAGAATTTGGCCTGAATCCATCCACTTATTTGGATAGCTCGTCTGCCTCTTCACGGTACACTTCGTCTCTAGTCGAAGACGATGCTGCGGCTCGGACGCACTGCTCTACATCAAACATGGGGAGAGGGAATTCCTCAAGGAATATGTCACCCCCTTCGATGCAGGGACGTTGGAGATTAGCAACCTGGACTAGTCAGTAGCAATGTCTACAATGAAGAGCGGCCTGCGGCCTTCGAGCTTCCTCTTCTCTCTTGAAAAGTATTTCCCCAACGATTTCACCAAAATGTTGGCGCAGGCTGACAAATATGCCCACGCCAAGGAAGCCATGGCCTCCTGCCGCAAGTTCGTTGGTGGGAGTCCCCCCAAGGGAAGTAAGAGGGGACACAAGGAGCAGAGAGAGCTGAGGAGTATCTCACCTCGGCACAAGAGGGGCTCGCGATGGCCCAAGAGCTCTCCTCAAAAGTTTGTAAGGTATACCCCTCTCACTATCCCAAGGGCCTAGATCCTTATGGAGATTGAGGGTCGAGGCTACTTACGCTCTTCTTGTCCGATGAAGGGCCCAGTGACCAAAAGGAGCCAGAAGAAGAACTACTGCTTTCACCAAGAACACGGCCATGATACCGAGGAGTGTGCTCAGCTCAAGGATGAAATTGAAGCACCCATCTGGTGCTGGCGGCTAGACCGGTACATGCCCAGCGGGACTAAGAAGCGCCATCTTGGCCTCTAATCCATTGCCTTCGGAGCAAATCGACAATTGCTCGACGATCGGCGTCATCAACACCATCACTGGCAGTGCCTCGAGCTACCGAACCCCTCAATAGGAAGACCACAGAGCGGCCACAAGTCATGCACATAGATGGGTCATTGAGTCTAGAGGACAGCAGAGTTGGTCCCATGCTTACCAGCCCTAGTGGAGTGATCATGGAGTGCACCCTTCAGTACGAATTCTCCACCTTAAGTAACGAAATCAAGTACGAGGTCTCTATTAGGAGTATGCCCTAAAAGCCAATTTTGCAGACGCATTGTATTTGTTCTGGGCCATGAAATTTGTACTTGATCTTTTTATTAATTAATAAAATTAGGTATTTCGTTCATTCATGTTATTATATGTCCATGAATCGTCCTAAAAATTAATAAGATGATAACACAAATTCTCAAGAGTTGAGAATTTAAGATGTGTCATTAGGTAGTTAATTCCTGAATTGCTCCTAATCGATGGATCATCATAAAGAACGGTGATTGATCCGATGAGATTAGTGCATATATCACTTTTCTTGATGGACGAGTCTTAAGTCCATAGTATGGTGACACTGGAGTGATTGTGCAAGCGCTTGTTAGAGAACAAGGATACTGAGCATGACCAAAGCAAGAAGTCACTTGGATATCTATCCATATGTCAGTTGTTGGGAATTGTATCCTAAATGTCAATCGTCAGCATATTGATGATTGAATTTTGTAAATGAATTGACAAATCAATAAAGTATTTTTTGGCATTATTCATCATTTTACATCTTCAAATGAACTCTTATATGATGAAATCCTTAGGATTTATTAATGATAAAGGAGGATTTATTTTCGAGTTCTTAAATTAGTTCGCGACCAAATGATATGTTGTTACAAGGACGACAGCATTATCGAGATTAGGTCGTTGTGTGATATATACGTTGGTTGTCCTCTTAACCAAGGAGTGTGGAGACACTGGTATGCTACACAGGTGAAGTGTAGGAGTATAGGAGTACATTTCACGGAACGTGACCAATTTCGGAATGCTCTACTATCAAGAGATGTTCCGAGTGGATATGGGTATAAGTTTGGCCCTCTGACTTGAGACCGCAACCTGTGACTAGCAAGCAACTCATTGTACTTTGGTACCGGACTACTTGAATTTCTAATTCAGTGATGGAAGATCACTGGGTGTAGTCAAGTACTTGCGTAGTCAGTTGTGAGTCGAGATGGAATTGACCCCTCCTGAAAATAGGAGATAATGTCTTGTGATTAATTTAGCAAAATCTTGGTCAGGATAATTTTAGTGAGGAGTCACGGGATATCCAAAGTTAATCACATAATGGATGTACTAATTATAGGGTTGACAGTGAGCTCTAAGTCATCCTGGCATTAGGACTCAAAGGGATTGAATTATACAATAACCATAGTTTAGGGTTCCAGAATATTTGCTTCGCATAGCAAGCTAGCACTTCCGTAGGATTGGATCTCTCCAGAAACTTTGCGTGTACTTCTCGTAGGGGCCATTCGTGTGCGTGGCTGCGAAGTAAAGGATCAGATCCACAACTTTCATCCATCATAAAAGGAATTAATTTAGCATTAATCATTTATTATGGTGTCAAGATCTAGATTCGATTTTTCGAGGTTTTACCCTCTTTTGGGGCTCCCCACGGAGATATCTCCAGAATCCATTCGATGGATATTCGGAGATTAATTGGAATAGAGTTATTAAGTTTCAGATTTGATAGTTAATCATGCATGAAAGTTTTAGCATAATTGTTTAAACGATTCCGGCATAATCCTATGTGTTCTTAAGGTGTTGATTTCTAGATTTGATCTTGTAAGCATGCATGAATTAAATTATTTGATTCGGTTTTTTCGCTATATTTTTGAAACTTAAAAAGAACTACATATGGCTTGATTCTCCTTATGAAGGGGTACGTAGACAACCCAATCAGATTCAGCCATGGTTTTCAAAAATAAAAAAAATTCAGCATGCCTAACACCGAAGAACCTAAGATTCACTTTCATCAGTGACTTATTTGATGCTACAGTTGTATGACTAGTACTTAGACCCGCGATGCCTCAGCTAATCATGGTGAGGTTGCTGTAGTTTGACGAGCACATAAACATGGGCCCTAAGGGTCCTTGTAGTGCAGATTGGCTATAGTAGTTTTACTGCCGAATTAAGGTTGCATCTAGATAGGATCTATCGATCTTGATAGATTAGGAGTGATTCTATGTGATTTATGAGACTAAGTTCGAAAGACCTTGGCCAAGGCAGTTCTAAAAAAAGAGTTTTCCAATCTCGAACTTAAGTCAAATAAATTTGACATAAGACAGACGATGGGATTTGACGAGTTATCCATAACCTCCATGATGTCGGGATCCACGATAGAAGTTTGTATCATATGCTAACTACACTTAGAGGTTCATCCATTCCATTCTACTGGGTTGCTACTATATGCTGCTAGGTGTCACTAGTGGATTGTGAGACTCGAAGGTATTCACTTGGTGATCAGTGAATCTTAAGAGAAGAGTTAAAATTATTTCAACCCATTGAAAGGAGTTTCAATAATATTATAATATATCTCACTATCAAACAGAATAAAACCTACGGGATCATACACATTAGAAGTTTTGATTGTTCCGACGATTGGATTGCGATTTAGAATCATAATAGATCTTGATTGTCAATTTGATTGACAATTGGTTTAACCCACTAAGAGTTAGTGAGTTAAAGAAGAAGGATTTGCAATAGGATTACAATTTAATTGATTCAATTGGACCTAATTAAATTAGACTTAACCTTATTGGATAAGGATGGGAAGGGCTAATTAATTAGAACTCCTTATTAGATGAGGAACTTAATTCATGAAGTCCATTTTGGATCCTAATTGAATTAGGATTCACATGAATCAATTTGGAGGACACATTGAGTTCTAATTGGATTAGGATTCAATTGATCAAGTGGGACCATGTAATTCTTAATTGGATTAGGATACTCATGCATGGAAGGAAGGGAAAGATCCCTTCCTCCATGCGTGTGAGGCAAAGAAGGAAAAAGGAAGGGGCGTCCGCCCCTCCTCCTTCTCACACGCACAAAGGAAGCGCCCCTCCTTTCCTTATTGGTCCACATGCCAAGAGAAGGGGTGGATGACCCTCCTCCTCCTCCTTGTTTACGCAGATTTCCACATGGCGCAAGCACATCCCTTAGATTCTCTCCAATCTCTTTAATAAGGGGTGTGATAGAATTAAGTAAGGGGTGTGGTAGAATTTGGATGAATCAAGGAGTGATTTATCATTGAGATTATTCCTGATTTGTATGGGGCATGAGATGCCTATAAAAGAGGACCAGGCATGAGGCATAGGAGAGTATTGGAGTCCCTAGAATCAGCCGCCCACCCCCTTCCTCCTTCTTCTTCCAGGTATGAGCAAAAAAGAAGAGCTGTGTCCTCTTCTTCCTCTTCCTCCTCTTTCTCCTTCTTCCTCTCAAAGCAATCAAAGGGTTGATTGAAGAGAGAGAAAATCAGCCATTAAAGATGATCTCTGCAAGGGAACTAACACCTCGGTGAGATTTTGGAGCAATCTATACCTCTTGTGGATACCTGTAGAGGCCGGACGCTTGTGCTGCTTTAAGCGAATCAAATCTAACGATCATCAGATAGCGGTAAAGTTCTACCCGCTCAAAGGTAAAGATTAGATCTTTAAAAATCCTTTATAATTAAGAATTATAGTAGATTTGAAAATTAATCTAGTCTTTAATTTTAATCTTTCCTTTAGATTTTATAAATCTGAGTTAGAGAACTCTAGAAAATTTTTGAAATCTATATTTTCTACAACATTCATGAGATGAACGAACCCCGCGCATGTCTTTCCACTGCGATCGTTGCAACACGTGCGGGGGTAACCCGACAGTCTCTTTACCGGATCTCAAAATCCAGCAACCGGAGGCCTTTAGCATACAAGATAGGGACCTTGACGTCATAGGCAACCTTCGTACTTGTCGTTAGTAAGGTTCACTATAGTCCAAACTCATTGCCAATAAAAATTCTATCATTCTATTTGTCTTTTAGATCAGACAACCATGACAATTGAGTTCAACTTGAGACACTCCGAGGATGCCTGGGCCCCAACAAATGAGACACTCTGGGGATGCCCGAGGCCTGCTCAAGAACGAGCTCACTCGGATTTTTTTTTGGAGCCAACCCCAAGAGATACCTCCGAGAGCATACTCCAGAGATGAAAGGAGGCATCGGCCTCCTCAAGACTGAGCCCACTTGGATCTTTTCTAGGAGCTAACCCCAAGAGATACTTCTAGGAGAATACTCTGGAGATAAAAGAAGGCATCAACCTTTGAAGACTAAGCCCGCTCGGATTTTCTTTGAAAGCCAACCCTAGGGATGCCTCAGGGAGAATATGCCTGAGATGAGAAGACTGGCTATCGTGCCAAAGGCTCGGTAACTCAACCGATCTCTTTAGGTCGATAATAGCCTAAGCATGAGAATCGGCTGTCGCGCCGAAGGCTTGGCGAGTCAATCAAATTCTTGAGGTCGACAATGGCCCAAGTAGAAGAACCACCGCCACGCCGAAGGCTCGATGAATCAACCGACCTCTTCAAGTTGATAATGGGCTGAGCAGGAGAACCGGCCGGCACACCTAAGGCTTGGTGTGCCAACCGACCTCTTTAGGTCAAGAATGGCCCAAGCAGGAGAATCGGCTGCCGCACCGAGGGCTTGGCGTGCCAACCGACCTCTTCAGGCTGAGAATAGTCTGAGCAAGAGAACCGGCCATCGTGCCGAAGACTTGGCATGCCAACCGACTACTTCAGGCCGAGAATGGCTCGAGTAGGAAAACCAGTCACCGTATCAAAGGCTTGGTGTGCCAACGGACCTCTTCAAGTCAAGAATGGCCCAAGTAGGAGAATCGGCTGCTGCGCTAAAGGGTTGGCATGCCAACCAACCTCTTTAGGTCAAAAATGGCCCGAGTAGGAGAACCGGCCACTGCGCTGAAGGCTTACCGACGACCTCTTTAGGTCAAGAATGGCCCGAACAAAAGAGCCAACCGTCATGCTGAAGGCTTGGCATGTCGACTGACCTCTTTAGGTTGAGAATGGCCCAAGCAGAAGAGCCGACCTTTGTGCAAAATTATTGGCATACCAACCGACCCCCTTAGGTCGAGAATGGCCCAAGTTGGAAAACCGGTTGCTGCGCAGAAGGCTTGGTATGCCAACTGACCTCTTCAGGTCATGAATGACCCAAGTAGAAGATCGAGCCCATGTGGAATTCCTTGAGAGACGAACTTCAGGAAAATCAATCAAAGAGCCAAAGACAAGCTAAAGCTCCACGAGTAGGAGGGTTCAGTGAGATAACCTGAACTCGAATAAAGATATAAACGACATCAAGTAACCGAAGCGAGGTACTTCAAAAAGTTCTTTATTCATGTTATCTTCATGTACGTGCATTAATCTTGGTAGAAACTGAGCAAAAAGAGCTACATTGAAATGTTGAGGCCTGGCGCAAACTCAAACAAAGAGCCAACAACAACACGACGCAAACTAGGACTGGAGTTAGATACTTAGAAAATTCTTTATTTTTAATAAAATTGTGAATCTTTACACTGACCTCAGTAGAGAATAAACAAAAAGAAGAGTACATTAAACTCTATACATTCGAGCGAAAAGAAAAAGCAAAAGTGATGAGGTAAAGGGCTTTATTCCTCGCCTTCATCGCCCATGCTGCTACCGAGGTATCCAATTTTCTTTGGTTGAAAAGATGCAGCCCTTCATGGAGAGCCCCACTAGTCAGGCTGTTGCCCGAGGGGTTGGTCCTCGGACACAATCTACAACATCAAGGCCAAGATCCAGGACAAGGAGGGCATCCCTTGGATCTGCTCCGTTGCCCCTTCCCCTCAATGTTTTTGTCGTTGCCACCACCACCATCACCCTCAATATCTCTGTGGACTTCGGGGTTGTCACTATCTTCACCGACATCGCCATTATCATTATCAAGGATGAAGAAGTCCATCCCCATGAAAAGCTGTTGAACTTGGGCTCGGCATGCCTCAAAGCCCTTCCCAAAGACATCAGTCGTAGTCTCCAAGGCCTTCTCTAGAAACTCCTCCAAAGCGCAGTACTCTTCGATTGCTTCCACGACCCTTGCTTCAGCACGAAGGGCTCGCTTCTTGGCCTCGGCAACTTGTCGGTCTACCTAATGGGCATGCTGCTTAGCCTCTTGGGCCCTCTGCTCGGCCTGGACCAGCTTCATAGAAAGATCCTCCGCTCTCTAATTGGTAGCTTTGAGGGAGATGCCGAACCAGATTCGGGAAGGATGACTGCGGTGGTGATGATGTACTTTTGGTGAGATAAAAGAGGAAATGAAGAAGGAGAAGAAAAGGAGGAAGAAGAAGAGAAGAAGGAGAAGGGAGGAGGAAGAAAGGAGAGGAAAACGTGGGGGAAAGAAATTCTTAATTCTTCATTAACCCTAATCAACATAAAAGTTTCCTCTAAATAGGGCCCAATAAGAACAACTAAAATAAAACCCCTTACACAAAATAATTCCCAATAAGCCCAAACTACACAAATAAAGTCCAACAATAATAAAATTGCAAGCAAACCCAGAAATAAAAAAAAATATAAAATACAAATAAAATTGGGGACTAAACGACAGGGTGGTCAGCTCTGATGTCCCCATCAACTCCTCCCGGGTGGGAGAACCTCGATCCTGTCGAGTGCAGGTCTGGCCGGCTGTCGTACTGCTCCGAAAGGTCAAGGTCAAGGCGCTGCAACTCGGCTCGCGAAATCCACGTCACATCCGATTCGGATCGACCTTTCCATCAAACAAGGTAACGTTGGTAGCTTCCTATCCTGGTAGATGTAACCTGCTCATCTAATATATGTTCTATGTGTTCTCTGCGTGCATGAAACTTTGGAGGTGGAGGCTCAATAGCAAGTGATGGGTCAAGGTGATCAACAGAGGTGGGTGTAGCAACAAAAGGGTCAGAAGGAATGAATGTGTATATTTTGTATGGGACTAAATCTTCAATATTAAATGTCGCACTAATCCCATAGGCTTCAGAAAAATCTACAACATAAGCATTCGAACTGATTTTCTTTAGAATTTTGAACGGTCTCGCACTACAGGATTGCAACTTTTTGAACGTTTCCGAAGAAAGTCGTTCAGGTCTAATTCTCACCATGACAGAATCTCCTACATTCAACTCTTTATAACGTCTGTGCAAATCAGCAAGGGATTTATATTTTAAGTTATTAGAGTGAATACGTTTGCTAATTTCCTGATGCAATGAATGCAGGTGTGATGCAAACGATTGTGCAGACTCAGAGACTTTATGTTGATGAGACATGGGAATCAAGTCTATGGGCTGCCTAGGTTTATATCCATTTACCACTTCGAAGGAACTCATGCCTAAGGACCTATTGACCGAACTATTATATGCAAACTCGGCGGTCAGTAACACTAAATCCAAAGTCCTAGGATAGGCCGACGAAAATTTTAATTTAGTGCCAATCATGTGCCTAAGAATTTTCCTAAAGGAGCTCACGAATCTAACATTTCTATCATATATAATAGATTTTGGAAGGGGGAGTGAGGATGATAGTGGTATTTTGATGATTAATACAATAATCAAGAGTATGTTACAAGTTAATTCGATACTTCATTTATAAGTCTGTCACTCTCAGTATATTCGTATAATAAGATAAAGATGCATTTCATTGTTTATATGGATGAATCTAACCTTGAGTTGCAGCAAAGTATGCATTGAGTTGACCCCAAGGTTGATTGGGTCGACCCCGGCACATCAAGAAAGCATCTGGCACACTTCTGCAAAAATGGCACGGATGAACAGTAGTTGGGTCGACCCAAGGAAAGCATGAGTCGACCCAAACCTCAAGCCTCTCAAGCCTCAAGAAAGCAGTTCTCTGGAAACACTGAGAGGGTCGACCCAAAAGGAAGTTGAGTCGACCCAAATTTGAGTCGACCCAAACACTGAGAGGGTCGACCCAAAGGCAATGACATTCAAAATAGGTTCTCTGGAAACCCTGAGAGGGTCGACCCAAGTGAAAGTTGAGTCGACCCAACTGAACCTTGAGTCGACCCAAAAAGATGTTGAGTCGACCCAAGTGAAGGAAGGCTGAATTGCAAGGTTCTGTGGTTCTGAGAGGGTCGACCCAAGGAAAGGTTGAGTCGACCCAAGTGAAAGTTGGGTCGACCCCAGTAAAAGTTGAGTCGACCCAAGCACGGGCAGAAGCATAACGGCTAGTTCTGCAGAAGTACTTTTTGTCCTTCCAACAGTGAGTAACGGCTAGTTTTTGAATTCTAACCATTGGGGCTTGTCCAATGGATGAAGGAAACTATTTAAAGTGGCACTATTTATCAGAGAAAATATCCTTTTGCAAAATATCAAAGAGTACACAAGAAAGACAAGTGCCCTAATCTTCTTCATCCAAGTGCTTCATTCAAGAGTAAAAAGAAAGTGGTTGAGCAGATTCCAAGAGTCATTAAGAGCTCCATCCATCCTTAAAGAGTGAAGCATCCTTGACAAAGAAGAGAGAAGTCTTATCAAGCGATAACTATTCTCTAAACTCTTCTTTGTAGATTATATTGTTATATTTGCTCATCTAGGAGCTTAAATCTTCTTACTTCTTTTATTAATCACCTTATAAAGGTTTGTTGGTAAGCCCGCAAAACCAACGGTGTAGGTTGATTGGTGAACCCGTAAAACCAATTGTAAAGGTTCGTTGGTGAGCCCGGAAAACCAACATAGGTTCGTTGGTGAGCCCGTAAAACCAACATAGGTCTTTGGTGAACCCGAAAAACCAAAGTGTAAAGGTTTTTGGATTGTGAACCCGGAAAATAATCCAACTATAATCCGCGGGATTGCAGTAAATTTCCAAGGGGTCGCTTGGGGAGTGGACGTAGGTGCTTAGGAGAGCACCGAACCACTATACTTCTTGTGCGTTTGTATTGTGCTTTGTTAAATTCCACTAACTCATCAATTGACATAAGTAATATAGTAAAAATTAAGAGAAACCAATTCATCCCCCCCCTCTTGGCTTGTCACCTTGGGCAACAAGTGGTATCAGAGCAAGGTGTTCCAATAGTATTTATTGATCTCACAATCAAGAGTTAAAGATCATGACAACCCAAGTGGGATGTTCTATGAGTGAGGGGCAATCCACAAATAGACCTCCTCTATTTAATGGCACAAATTACACATATTGAAAAGCTAGGATGAGGATATTCATTCAAGCTCTAGACTATGAATTGTGGTATATTATAACTAGAGGACCTCACACACCCACAATTAGTATAGAGGGCACTATCATACCCCAAACCAGTAATGGATTGGAATGAAAGTGATAGAAGATTAGCACAATTAAATGCTAAAGCGATTACTGTACTTTACTGTTCATTAGATGTAAGTGAATTTAATAGAATATCTACATGCATCTCTGCAAAAGAAATTTGGGACAAACTTGAGGTCACACATGAAGGAACTAATCAAGTTAAGGAGTCAAAAATAAACATATTAGTACATAAGTATGAATTGTTTAAAATGGAATCCACTGAGTCCATAACTGATATGTTTACTCGTTTTACTGAAATTATAAATGGGCTAAAGAGTTTAGGAAAGTCTTATACTAATTCTGAATTGGTGCGAAAAATTCTCAGGTCTCTACCAAGAGTTTGGGAGGCCAAGATAACTGTAATTCAGAAAGCAAAGGATCTCAATACACTGCAATTTGAGGAACTTCTAGGATCACTCATGATCCATGAGTTGACCATGAGACAAAATTCAGAAGATGAGGTCAAGAGAAGAAAGACCATTGCCCTAAAGTCTACCACTCCAAAACAACAAACTGAGTCGGAAGATTCTGATGATGATGATGAATTTGATGAAGAAGGAATGGCTATGCTTGGAAGAAAATTCAGAAAATTTATGAGAGGTAAGAATAGATTTCATAAAAAGAAACCCTTCTTCAAAGGTAGCTCAAGCAAAGAAAAGGGTAAGGACAAAGAAAAGAAAAAAGAAACACCTATTTGTTATGAGTGTAACAAACCCGGGCATTATAAGATAGATTGCCCGGAATTAAAGTGGATGGCAAGAAAACTTAAAAAGAAGAACTTCATGGCTGAATGGAGTGAAAGTGAGGAGTCAAGTTCGGAAGAGGAAGATCATCAAGAGACGACCCAAATATGCCATATGGCCAATGACGATGAGGTAGATTCTGAACTTGAATGTGATTTTACTGTTGATGAACTACATGATGCATTTTTAGAACTCATGGAAGAACATAAAAAACTAATCAATAAAAATAAAGTTCTAAAAGAAGAAAATCAATCTCTTATCAAAGATAAATTAAAACTATCTCATAACTATGAAACATTAAGTAGGAAACTCCCAAATGAAACCAAGAATCTAATTGCTGAAAATGTCAAGTTAAAAGAAGATGCTGAAAAATATAAATTTTTAGTAGATAAGTTTACACTTAGTTCAACCAAATTAAATATGATTCTTGATAGTCAAAAAGCTGTATATGATAAGGCTCGATTAGGATATAAAACAAATAGGAAACAAAAATACTTAAAGAACATTTTTGTAAAAGCTAAAAATGAAAATATTACTTGTCATTGCTGCAATAAATTAGGACATAAAGCATATGAATGTAACTATAGAAAGTCCAGTCAAAACAAATTGAGTAATAATCATAAGCTTAAATTCAAGAAAGTTTGGGTTCCAAAAGAAACATCAAGTACTAACCCTAAAGGACCCAACATAGTTTGGGTACCTAAAACTCATTCTTGATCTTGATTGCAGGGGTGTCTTGCAGCTAACAAAGTGGAAAAACGATGGTATCTAGATAGCGGCTGTTCAAGACACATGACCGGTGACGTAGACCAATTTGTCACCTTGAAATCTAAGAAGGGTGGAGTAGTAACCTATGGAGACAATGGAAAAGGGTATATCATTGGAAAGGGTAAAATTTTCATTACTCCATCAACCTTCATAGAAAATATCTTATTAGTTAATGGTTTGAAACATAACCTACTTAGCATAAGTCAATTTTGTGATAAAGGGTTTAAAGTCACATTTGAAGCATCAGTATGCATAATCACAAATCCTAAAGATAATAGCATTGTACTTGTAGGACAAAGGCAAAGAAATATTTACATGGTAGATCTTAATGATTTAGGCAAGAAAAATGGATTATATTTAATTACTAATGAAGAAAAGAAAAATGAAACAAGTTGGCTTTGGCATCGTAGACTAGGACATGCTAGTATGGAATTAATATCAAAACTAGTCAAGAAGGAATTAATAAAAGATGTGCCAAAATTGATTTTTGAAAAGGACAAAATTTGTGGACCATGCTCATTAGGAAAACAAACTAAATCATCCTTCAAATCAAAGAATATAGTATCAACAACTAGGCCTTTTGAACTCATACACATGGATCTATTTGGACCCACTAGAACTGCAAGTCTAGGAGGGAAGAAGTATGGACTAGTTATAGTAGATGATTTTTCAAGATATACATGGGTTTTATTTTTGGCACATAAGAATGAAGCATTTTCAGAATTCTTGAAACATTATAATTATATCATAAATGAAAAGAAGCTCACCTTAGTAGCAATTCGAAGTGATCATGGAACTGAATTTGAAAATCAACACTTTGAAGAATTTTGTAATAAAAACGGTATCTCACATCAATTTTCAGCACCTAAAACGCCTCAACAAAATGGGGTTGTTGAAAGGAAAAACAGGACCTTGGGAGAAATGGCACGCACGATGTTGTGCGAGTCAAATCTTCCAAAGTACTTTTGGGCTGAAGCTATAAGCACTGCTTGCCATATTCTAAATCGGATTTTAATACGACCAATAACCAAGAAAACTCCTTATGAACTTTGGAAGAATAAGAAACCAACCGCTAAATATCTTAGAGTATTTGGATGTAGATGTTTCATTTTAAACAATGGCAAGGAGGATCTAAGTAAATTTGATGCCAAGTCAGATGAATGTATCTTCTTAGGATACTCCACATCTAGCAGGGCATACAGAGTGTTCAATAAAAGAACTCTTGTAGTCGAAGAGTCAATTAATATCATATTTGATGAGTCTGATAGTGAGTCTGCTAGGAAAGAAAATATTCTTGATGATGATGCAGGAATTATTAACTTTGAAAAGTTGAATCTTGATGACGTGCCAATTCAAGATAAGGAAAATGACTGCGTGCCACCACAATCTCAAAACTTGCCAAAGGAATGGAGGTATGCATATGGACACCCTAAAGACTTAATCATTGGTGATCCATCTCAAGGGGTAAGAACTCGATCCTCTCTTAGAAATTTAAATGATTATCTTGCTTTTGTTTCACAGTTAGAACCTAAGACTTATGAAGAAGCTGAAAAAGATACCAATTGGATAAATGCCATGCAAGAAGAATTAAATCAATTCAAAAGAAGTAATGTATGGACATTAACTGAAAGATCAAAGCATAACTCTGTAATTAGAACAAAATGGATCTTTAGAAATAAATTAGATGAAAATGGGTTAGTTATAAGAAATAAAGCTAGACTTGTAGCTAAGGGATACAATCAAGAAGAAGGGATAGATTTTGATGAAACATTTGCTCCTGTAGCTAGATTAGAGGCTATTAGATTACTTCTAGCCTTTGCATGTTTCATGGTTTTCAAATTGTATCAAATGGATGTAAAAAGTGCATTCTTAAACGGTTTTATAGAAGAAGAAGTATATGTAGAGCAACCTCCTGGTTTTGAGAATCATGAATTGCCAAATTATGTGTTTAGACTACATAAGGCATTATATGGATTGAAGCAAGCACCTAGGGCTTGGTATGATCGATTAAGCAAATTTCTACTAAATAATGACTTCAGTAGAGGAAATGTAGATAAAACACTTTTTCTCAAAAGAAAGGACAAAAATCTGCTAGTGGTACAAATATATGTAGATGACATAATCTTTGGTGCCACAAATGATAATCTTTGCAAAGAGTTTGCTGATTTAATGCACGGAGAATTCGAGATGAGTTTGATGGGAGAACTAAGTTTCTTTCTAGGATTACAAATCAAACAAACTAAGGAAGGTATCTTCATCCATCAAACTAAGTATACAAAGAAAATACTAAAGAAGTTTGGGAATGAAAATCACAAGAGAGTAGGCACTCCAATGAATCCTACTAGTAAGCTAGACAAAGATGAGAAAGGAAAGAATATTGATATTAAGCTTTATAGAGGATTAATTGGATCCTTGCTCTACCTTACTGCTAGTAGACCAGACATCGTGTTTAGTGTAGGAATATGTGCTAGATACCAATCAGATCCTAAGGAGTCACATTTAAGTGCTGTTAAAAGAATCCTTAGATATTTAAGAGGAACTACAAACATAGGATTATGGTACTCGAGAGACTCCTGTCTAGATTTGCTTGCATACTCAGATGCTGATTTTGCTGGATGCAAATTAGATAGGAAGAGCACTAGTGGAACATGTCAATTTTTAGGAAATAACTTAGTATCATGGTTTAGCAAAAAACAGAATTCAGTGGCACTGTCGACAGCTGAAGCTGAATATATAGCTGCCGGCAGTTGTTGTGCTCAAGTACTATGGCTTAAGCAACAACTAGAGGACTATGGAGTTAAGCTAGATAACATTCCTATAAAGTGTGATAATACTAGTGCCATCAACCTTACTAAAAATCCGGTTCAGCATTCTAAAGCCAAACACATTGAAATAAGATATCATTTTATTAGAGATCATGTGCAAAATGGAAACATATGTATTGAGCATGTATGTACTGAGAAACAATTAGCTGACATATTCACAAAACCCTTGAGTGAAGATAGATTCTGCAGCTTAGAAGGAAATTAGGAATATGTGATCCTTTTTATTAAAGAGATATAAAAGGAAGCAAGCAGTCTTATGATACACTCCTCCCATTTCTAAAAACCCATGAAACATAAGTCAAACTTGTCATCTATAGATTCCTTACTCATGTATCATTATCCCAGAAAGAATTTGTAAGGATTGGAAGCAATGAAAATTTTTAGAAGGGAAAAGGAAGAGAAAGGAAAAATTTCTGGACTTGGGTCGACCCAACCCAGAATAGGGTCGACCCAACGTTGAGTCGACCCAAGAAAATTCTTGAGTCGACCCAACGTCGGGACCCCACTGTTAAAAGGGGGACCCGTGAGCTATCTAGGGCACTGTTTTCACTTTGTCCTCTTCCGAAAACCCTATTTCCCACTCTCAAATCTCCTCCAATCATCTCCAAACAGTAGATTACATCAAGATCTTGGAGAAATGGGACCCAAGAGAGCCGTAGCCAAGCGATCCGGGAGAGTTTCACGGATCACACGTGCGGATAGGGAAGCTACAGAGCCATATACAGTGTCTTCGCAAGGTGAGACACGTGTAGAGCCACCTCCTCCTCCCTCCCCTTCAGTACAACTTCCAAAATTTGCGGGGAGACCGGTTACAACGGGGAGAAGGATCCATTCCGAGTTCTTGGATCAAGAAGGGTTCCGTTTGGGGGAATGGATCCGAAGGCAAGGATGGGAGTATCTTTGCTCCCTAGATGTGGTGATCTACCCGGGATTAGTCCGTGAGTTCTATGCCTTCCTCAAAACTGGGATGGGAGGGCTTATATCGGAAGTTCGAGGAGTTAGGGTTCGAGTTTTCGAAGAGAGTTTGAGTGAGTTGCTTCATCTCCCCTGCGAAGGAGCAACTCCAGAAAAGCCAGAAAACAAATTGAGAGCCTTGCAGTTGATTCTTGAGAATGAAGACTTCGACTACTCGGAAAATGTAATAGCAAGCTCTCTTTCAGCGGAAATGAGGTTGTTGCACAACTTCATTGGTCGGATTTTGTTTCCGAAGAGCGGGAGATTTGATCTCATTTCAGAGCGAGATCTGGTTGTTATGGAGCATATCATTCAGGGCATTCCCCTGAATCTCCCGGCTATGATACTGAGGCAGATGAGGAAGGTAATATGCAACTCCAGAGTCTCGCTGCCTTATGGTATGATACTCACCTTGATCTTCCGACAGCACGATATATCTGTAGAGGGAGAGATCTCCAGGCATCTACTTTTCACTGACACATACACTGCACGAACCCTTATTCGCATGGGCTATGAGAAGGTGAACGGGCAGTGGGTACGTGCTGGAGCAGGGATTCAGGGTGATGCACCAGAGGGTGATGCACCAGATTTTGGAGACCCTATCCCTGAGGATGAGGAGCATACGGATCATCCTACTGCACCTTCAGAGGCTGGACCTTCGTCATCTGTTCCTGCGGGAGACACAGATGAGTTTTGGAGTAGGATGACTGAGCTTATGTCAGCTCAGACGAGGACTATCACTGATGGGCTGACGACCAGACTCGATATCATGACTGCTGAGATCAGTGATCTTAGAGAGCAGATAGGAGCTCTACGGAGAGAGAGAGAGAGGTTCATGGACCATCTGTGCCACAGGCAGCTGAGTCAGAGATTTCGGCACAGAGTCATCCAGCTCACCGTGCTCCACGCCAGACTCAGTCTCATCAGGCTCGACCTCCCCTCGCCACTTATGCTAGGAGGATGAGGACTAGATCACAGCCATTAGATACCCCTTAGGCTGATATTAGCATTTCTGATTAGAGCCTAGGATATGTATCTAGTTCTCGTATATATTTTGTGTTGGTCATGTATTTTGAACGTTGATTGAGGAACATTGTATTTATTTTTGTTTTGGCATTATTGTACTAAAATGTTCCTTTTTGATCAATGAAGTTTAAATGTTTGTTAATTATTGTGTCTATTCCCATGCACCTATTTGATGATAACAAAAAGGGAGAGAAGTAAGGAAAGAGAAATAAGTTGAGTAAGGAAAGAGAAATAAGTTGTCAAACAAGTTGAAAATTATAATAGGAAAGCATATACATTTAAGGGGGAGCAATTTGTAACAATGAAAATGATCAAATCTAAAATTTATATTGAATTTCAGAATTTGGCACATAGAATTTCAGAGTTTGGCACATACCTTTCACACCTCGATACATAATCTGAAACTCATGCTTTATCTCAAATTTTTGAAGTTTCATCTTTAATGAAATATAAAAGAAAGGGGGAGTAATTCAAAAAGTCAAATTGGAAACATTTGGATAAAATAGGGGGAGACTTCACTCTCAAATTTGAAAAAGCTGAAATTCAGCAACTTGAGCCCTTTTAAAACTAATTTTAAGATAAGTATCAATAGGCTCATACTCTATAGTTTGTAATCATCAAAAAGGGGGAGATTGAGGATGATAGTGGTATTTTGATGATTAATACAATAATCAAGAGTATGTTACAAGTTAATTCGATACTTCATTTATAAGTCTGTTACTCTCAGTATATTCGTATAATAAGATAAAGATGCATTTCATTGTTTATATGGATGAATCTAACCTTGAGTTGCAGTAAAGTATGGATTGAGTTGACCCCAAGGTTGATTGGGTCGACCCCGGCACATCAAGAAAGCATCTGGCACACTTCTGCAAAAATGGCACGGATGAACAGTAGTTGGGTCGACCCAAGGAAAGCATGAGTCGACCCAAACCTCAAGCCTCTCAAGCCTCAAGAAAGCAGTTCTCTGGAAACACTGAGAGGGTCGACCCAAAGGCAATGACATTCAAAATAGGTTCTCTGGAAACCCTGAGAGGGTCGACCCAAGTGAAAGTTGAGTCGACCCAACTGAACCTTGAGTCGACCCAAAAAGATGTTGAGTCGACCCAAGTGAAGGAAGGCTGAATTGCAAGGTTTTGTGGTTCTGAGAGGGTCGACCCAAGGAAAGGTTGAGTCGACCCAAGTGAAAGTTGGGTCGACCCCAGTAAAAGTTGAGTCGACCCAAGCACGGGCAGAAGCATAACGGCTAGTTCTGCAGAAGTACTTTTTGTCCTTCCAACAGTGAGTAACGGCTAGTTTTTGAATTCTAACCATTGGGGCTTGTCCAATGGATGAAGGAAACTATTTAAAGTGGCACTATTTATCAGAGAAAATATCCTTTTGCAAAATATCAAAGAGTACACAAGAAAGACAAGTGCCCTAATCTTCTTCATCCAAGTGCTTCATTCAAGAGTAAAAAGAAAGTGGTTGAGCAGATTCCAAGAGTCATTAAGAGCTCCATCCACCCTTGAAGAGTGAAGCATCCTTGACAAAGAAGAGAGAAGTCTCATCAAGCGATAACTATTCTCTAAACTCTTCTTTGTAGATTATATTGTTATATTTGCTCATCTAGGAGCTTAAATCTTCTTACTTCTTTTATTAATCACCTTGTAAAGGTTTGTTGGTAAGCCCGCAAAACCAACGGTGTAGGTTGATTGGTGAATCCGTAAAACCAATTGTAAAGGTTCGTTGGTGAGCCCGGAAAACCAACATAGGTTCGTTGGTGAGCCCAAAAAACTAACATAGGTTTTTAGTGAACCCGAAAAACCAAAGTGTAAAGGTTTTTGGATTGTGAGCCCGGAAAACAATCCAACTGTAATCCGCGGGATTATAGTGAATTCCCAAGGGGTCGCTTGGGGAGTGGACGTAGGTGCTTAGGAGAGCACCAAACCACTATATTTCTTATGTGTTTGTATTGTGCTTTGTTAAATTCCACTAACTCATCAATTGACATAAGTAATATAGTAAAAATTAAGAGAAACCAATTCACCCCCCCTCTTGGCTTGTCACCTTGGGCAACAGGGAGGTCTAACGACTTCATTGAAATAAAGTTTGGCAAATCTAGAAGCGTTAGAAGTCCTAGGACATAGGAGAAAGGGAGCCATATTTGAAAAATAGTCCACAACCATAAATATGGAATCGTGCTTGATATAGGTACTAGGAAGTCCTAACACGAAGTCCATACTGGCATCTTGCCATGGGATCGTGGCACTAGACATAAAATCTAAGAGATCGTCCAGCCTAGGAATGGAAAAATAATACTTAACCGTGATTTTATCAATGGCACGGCTATCAATGCACATCCTCCAAGAGTCATCTTTCTTGCGAGTGAGGACTGCAGGTACAACACAGGGGCTCAAACTCTCACAAATATACCCTCGGGTCTGGAGTTCGTCAACTTGACGTTGCAGTTCGGTGTGCTCGTTTGGGTTGAGCCTATGATGGGGAAGATTTGGCAAGGATGCTCCGGGAACGAGGTCAGTCGCGTGCTGGATGTCACGCGTTGGAAGAAGTGTATCTGGAAGATCCTTAGGAAAAACAGAGTGGAACTCCTCCAACAGGGGAACTACTGCTGGTGAGTGCTCAAGGTTCGACTCCATACTGATGGCTCTAGCCACAAGGGCAAACACAGATGATTGGCTTTCGATATCTTTCATTACCTCTTTTGAAGTAATGATGTGAAATGGTTCATCTTTTCGTAGAGTGGCACTCTTCTTTTTAGGGACGGACTCTCTAGGAGGCAATGAGTTCAGTATAATTTTCCGACCCTGGAACATAAAGCTACACAAATTCGAAGGCCCATGAAGTATGACGTCCATATCGTATAGCCAAGGCCTCCCTAGGATGACTTGACCTACATCCATCGGAATGCAGCCGCACCAGATTTTGTCTTTATAGGATAGGAATTGAATCGGGACGAGGCATCTTTCCGACACCGAAAGAGATGTCTTATCTACCCAAGCTACTTTATATGGATTGGGATGAGGGGTAGATTTCAGGCTGAGGCGGAAGACAACTCTGGAAGCAATGGTATTAATACAACTTCCGCTATCAAATAGGATTTTGCATGTTTTATCATTGATCTTAATGAGTGGGTAAAATAGGGAGGTCCTACGCCAATCTTGTTCGGTCTTAGTCTGAGTTAGAGTGTACCTAACCACATGAAGCCTAGAATTTTGGTTATTTGGATTAGTGGGCTCCTTTTAGGGTTCAGCCTGGAGAAACTCTAATTCGGTCTGTTCGTCTCCAAAGTTTTCTACAAAATTCTCAATGTTTGGCTCATAGACTTCTTCAACACATTCATTCGCTTGAGTCCCAACTTCTAGTTCAGTCATGAGATAGGTCCTGGCATTACACTGGGATGCTATATGGCCAAATTTTTGGCACCTAAAACATTGGGTTTGGCTTTTAGAAGGAGGATTGTGACCTAGTATGCCCTTTTCTTTATCATTTGAATGGTTCTGGACAGGTATCGGGGATGTCCTAATCGGTGCTTGGCTAGGGCCGGGCTGGTTAGAAGGATTGGGAAGCTGCCTGGGTTGTGGGAGATAGTTTTGATTAGGTCGGGCTCCTGGGGCCATAGGTCGAGGGTCGGTACGCCTAACTACAGGGGCTTGTAAGAAACTATCTACATCTTGAGCCAACTGGTATGCTTGGCCAAGAGTAGTAATCTCTTGGAGGATTAGTTCTTTCTGGATCTCCTCGCGGAGTCCTGCCCGAAACCTAGAGAGAGTAACAGTCTTCTCTTCGATTACTGATGAGAGTACAAAAGTAAAATTTTCATATTATCTTAATAAGTATTATAGCTAATCTTTATTAATAAAATTAATTAATTAATATTTTATTTGTGTCTGAGTACAAGTAATTCAAAAGACCCAATAATGCTGGATTTGAGCTCAATGCCTGGCAGCCCGTGCTCAACAAATCCCTAGCAATCCATATCACTGCGTCCAGCTGATTCAGCCAGCATTAGTGCCCGCGTCATGAAGATCCCAGCTCATCCACGTCGCCTCCGCGTATTCCACGCCTATATGGAAAGTCCAGACACGATCTCGTTCGCTCGCCCCGTACATCTAACTTCACAAAAGCCATCCACAAATCCAACCGTCCGTGACCTCCCAGCACATGCAATCGGTTCATCCATCCCACTTCCTCTGTTTCGGAACAGAGCTTTCAGCATCAAACCGTCCCAGCCAAGAATTCCCAACGTCTGTGGTTTCTCTTCCCAACAGTCCATGAAGCATCCCAAGTCTTCGGGGCATCTCATCCGCGTCCAGCGAGGGAATCCGAAGCCAAACAGTCCGCGTTTCAGCCGCATTCCATTCTCCCCATCAACTATCTGAGGAGTCTTCTCAATTTCCCAACGTCAATGTCTTCCGAAGCTCCCTCGTTCTTCTTCCCCAACGGTTTCATCTGTGTTTCAACATCCCAACGGCAGCGAGGGAAATCCAAAGCCAATCCGTCCGCATCCCGCCTCAGCAGCTCCCCATCCGTTCGGTTCAGCAGCGTTCCAGCTTCTGCGATCTCCCAAAGTCGATTCAACTTCATTCATCCCGCATCTCAAGCAAACGGATCATCCCCAAACCACAGGTTCTGCATTCAAAATCCATGCGTTTCAGCTGCGACCCCGATCCGTATTCCCAGCCACACCTTCAACACGCTGAAGGTGTCTATACAAGGGGATGGAGCTTGCATCCGGAAAGGAAGGAGGGAGGCCACGGATCTGGAAGGGAGGACGGAGCAAAGAAGGAGGAGGAACCAGGGGGAGGCCTTCCATTTTTTGGGAACCAACTACATCTCCTAGAGAGTCCACGAAGGAGAGAACCATTCGGAAGGGAACCCCCCACCCCATTCAACTCCAAGCTTTTTATCCAGGAGGACACCTTTCATTTCTTTTTGGAGGCCACTACATCTCCCTGGGAGTCCACGAAGGAAAGAAGCCATCCGGTGGAGATGGGGAGCGTGGAAAAGAAAAGAAAAGCATGATTAAGTGCTAGGCTGAATCCTAATGCCTTAATTATATTTTTGTCAATCCGAATATTATTTAGATTTTAGTTTTTGTTCACTGTCAAATCCATGTGGATTCGATCTCGGACTCATCGAGAATATTACTTTGCTACACCCTATACTTGGGATATTCTACATTTAATTTTCCTTTTAAAAAGAGCAAGATCAAAAACGCAGCAAGTTTTTGGCGCCGTTGCCGGGGATTTGCAACGTGCGAACAAGAACAAGGCTGCAAATTTCAATTTTTAATTTCTAGTTCTTCAATCTTTCTTTATTTTTAACATGGCTGAAATTTCAAATCTTTTCAGATTCAAGGGCGACACAAAGCGGGACCAGTAACGAGGAAGATCAAGATCACATTTTTGGATTCCCGGAGTGAACGAACTCCGGCCGTGAGACAGGACCTGCAACTGCTTGGGCTTGGGCCGCACTCAAATGATGGCGGGCCTGGGTCAATACAGGAGCAAGAGCGGCTGGGGTGGGCGACGCGCTGCTTCCGTGGGTGGTACCTGCGGGCCCGTGGTTTGTGTGGGACGAACCAGGAGGAAAGAAAAAAAAATGGCTGCGGTGGGAAGGATTGGGGGCCAAGGGGAAAATCAGAGTGGGAGAGAAGTGTGAGACGTTGGGGAATGGCGGTCAAAGTCAGGGAGGTGCTGCGGTGGTGCTCGGGGTGGCGGTGGTGAGGATGATGTGGGCTCCGGTGTTGTTCACAGGAGTCGTCGGCGGGTCGCAGTGAAAGCGGACATGGCGGCGTCGGCGGACGAGGCTCGGTGGAGGCGGCGCAAAACGTGGAGCAGCAGTAGCGGTGGCGACTCGAAAGAGGAGGCGGAGCTCGGCTTCGGTGACGGCGAGGCGAGTCGTGCGCAGGCGGCGCGGATCGGCGGGGAGGGCGTCGGCGGCGTTTGGTGGCGGTCAGCGTCGATCGTCTGCGGTCGACCGCGGGATGGAGGCGCCCGAAAGAGGTGTCGCACGGCGGTGGGCATGGTGGCGCAGCTCGACAGAGACGCGGTGAGGGGCAGCCGATCGGGGAAGATGAACAGGTAAGGTTTTTTTTTTTTGGCAAGCACGTGAGACTCACATGCAAGGGAAGCACGCGCAGATCACGTGCGTCTCTCTCTCTCTCTCTCTCTTCTTTTTTATTTTTTTCTTCTTATTTTTTTTTTGGATCCAGGCTACCGGGTTGTGGGCTAAAGAAGCTTACCCGTTAAGCAACTTTAAACCTCCCGACGGTTCGGGAGGGTTCTCCGACCCTTGCGGCGGCAGCTGCGGTGCGGGGCTCTGATGGCCGTGGCGGAGGGCGGTGATCTCGGCTGCGGCTCCGTGTTCCGCGGCGACGGGCGGCGGCCGGTGGCGCAAGGGATGTTCTCCGGCCGACTGTGGATTGCGTGGTTGGAATCCTTGGCGGCATTGCTAACGGGGGAAGGGCACATCCTAGTGGTGCTCAGTGGAAGGGGAAGCAGGGTGCTCGGTGGAAGGAGAAGCAGCGGTCGGCGGTGAGACAGACGGTGGCGGCAGGTTGCGGCCGAAAGGGCTTTCCGTCGGACCAGGGGCGGCGGGTCTCCGTGGGTCGCGGCGGTCTCCGGTGGTGAATCGGCGGCGAGCGTGCCCTCTTCCGGGTGGGGCGGCCACGAGCGGGCAAGGAAACAACGGGAGCAGTGGAAAGGCGGGCCTGCTAGGGGTGTCGGGCTTTTCTCCTCTGGAAAACAGATGAAGGGTTTTCTTCTCTGTTTTTTTTTTTTTAATCTAGTGAGAACCGAGAGGGAGGGAACGTGGGCAGTTGAGGGAGGAGAGTGGTGAGGTGAGGCGGCGCAGCAGGCCGAAAGTGGGGGTGGCGGAGGTGATCCGTTCAGAAATAGGATCTCCGAGCTTTGGCGACAGAGGCAAAGCCGAAGCTCTGATACCAAGTTGATGCCGAACCAGATCCAGGAAGGATGACTGCGGTGGTGATGATGTACTTTTGGTGAGATGAAAGAGGAAATGAAGAAGGAGAAGAGAAGGAGGAAGAAGAAGAGAAGAAGGAGAAGGGAGGAGGAAGAAAGGATTGGAAAACGTGGGGGAAAGAAATTCTTAATTCTTCATTAACCCTAATCAACATAAAAGTTTCCTATAAATAGGGCCCAATAAGAACAATTAAAATAAAACCACTTACACAAAATAATTTTCAATAAGCCCAAACTACACAAATAAAGTCCAACAATAATAAAATTGCAAGCAAACCCAGAAATAAAAGAAAATATAAAATGCAAATAAAATTGGGGACTAAACGACAAGGTGGTCAGCTCTGATGTCCCCATCAGAGGGCCTTCCAGGTTGCAGACAACTAGGCCTCATTCAACTCCGCCTGGGTCCAAAAGGCTAAGGCATGGGCTTCCGCCAACATAGACTCATCCTCGGCCGACTTGGCCTTCGCCTCGGCCAACTCGGCCCACTCTATGGCAGTTTTTCATTGCCCCTCGAGCGTCAAAATATACTTCGAGAACTTCTCGGTCAGCCGCTGCATCTTGCTGACCACATGGACATGCTAGAAAGGGGAATGAGAATCAATAACCATAGTGAATGACCACACAAAAGTTTGTGGGTTAGAGACCTACCCAAATGAACCCAAATGACCATGGTATAGGCATCGTTGAGAACCCATCAAGGCCAGCAGAGCATATGGTCTTCATGTAGGCCGGGAGCTGCATTGCCTCGACCAACTCCATCACCATTCTAGGGCTCGCCAAAGCCAAGTCTGACTCTCGGATAGACCACCGTGAAGGGTAAAACCTAGGAATGCGGCCGGAGGCAGAAGGGCACTCCTAGCGGGCAAACGAGCTCGAACCAAAATGAGCCAAACTATGGACCTCAAGAATTGGAACCTTAGGGGGAACCTCAACGGTGGCTTTGTTGACGGCGGCCGAGGAAGATTTCCCCCTTGATCTTTTCTTTTGAGGGGCCCCAATCTCTACAGTGGCTTCGATGGCGGCAGCCGAAGAATACTCCTCCTTCTGCCTTTCCTTCTGAGGAGCCACATCTCCTTCGGTTATGGCCGACATCTTCTTTACCCTCCTCCTCTTGCGAATCTACAAGGGATCGAACTTCATGGTAGCGAGAACTGCAAAACTGAGGGTAAAGTCAAAAAGGAATACGACAAAATGATAAAGGAAGAGTTCAAGCGGAGCTTACCCAAGGGGTTGGCTGAGCTCAGACTGACGTTAATTTCAGTCTCCTCGAATAGCAGCTCCTGCAAGGTAGGCATCTTGGATCGAGATTCCACAAGCATGTCCAAAGCCCTTTGATCGTCACCAGTCAACCTTAGGGCCTGACTCAGGTCAGTCAGGTGCGCCCTCCATGTAGTCTTGAACCTCCACGGCTACTCAGAGTGGACAAAAAAGAACCTCCCTTTCCACCGCATGGAAAAGGGAGCATCTCAGATCAACTGGCGATTGAAAAAAAAAAGTACCACTAGCCACTGTCTTGAGGGCGCTTCTTCAGAGTAAAGCACCCTTAAAAGAGGAAAATCGAGGCCTGTAAGCCTAGAGGAAACAAAGAGATAGAAAACTAACAAGAACTTGCTAGGAGTTTGGCAGCAATTAGGTCGAGATAAGGCTGTAAGTCCTCATCAGCTAAACAAAAAAAGGATAAAGAGGTAATCTCAGTTCGGCCCTCAGAGTCTTCTCATATAGGCCGACCTGATCAGGAGGAGGTTGGGTAACCCAGCCATTTGAACCAACGAGCTCGAAGACAAACTCGGGGGGAATAAAGTGCTAGGCTCAAGCCGGGTCCATCTTCTCTTGTGTGAGGATAGACATCTCGCTATCGGGGCCCAGTTGAACCTTGGGCTCGACTAGAGGTAACGATTGTTGAGACGAAGAAAAGTGGCCCGCAATGATGACGTCTCATAATGGCCTGGATCTGGCAATGCTTAGAGAAAACTGATCGGCGCGCTTAACGCCCCTGACGAAGGTTTCGCCCTCAATACAGGTAACTACTCGACTTTCATCGCCTAAATTGGAATATAGTCTGACCTCGAAAGTGGGGCACAAGTGATAGGAGAAATATAGGACACCTCGACCTCAGGCTAGACCGACCTCCCTAACCTCGAATATGAACCAAGGTGAACAACTTTAGATCCAACCAAGGGGTCACTAACCAAGGAGAATTATCAGCACACGTCGACCAGGGTTGACAGCCCAAATAACCAACTGCCCTGGCAATCCACAGTCGCGGTAACCCCACGTCCTGCATTACACCTGCGCCACACTCTGACCATGTAGATTGACCCCCGCGCCATGGTCGTACCACCAATCGCTGCCTGGCATCATTGTACATCACGTCGGCCTAAGTAACGACAAGACTAGCTCCCCTATATAAAGGAAGAAAGTCAGGAGACTTGAGATACGTGCATAATAAGCACTCACTATCACTCACAGAGACCACCCTTTGCTGAGATCTTTTTCTTCTACACTATTTTCTCCTTATTCTAACTTAGTGATAGTCAACTTTAAAGACCACGCAATAGCACGTATCTAGTAGGATAGTGATTACGGGTATCGATCCACAGGAATTAGGGTACAATTGTTTTCTTAAAAATATTTAAAAAGGAGAGTTTGTGAAGAAAATTAAACTAAGAAATTTAATAAAAATGCAATTGATAATGATATCAGTTGGAAGAAACCTAGGGCAAGGAATTCACCACTAACTCAGGTATAAGGGTTATTTGTAATTTATTTCATTCTTGGATTATTATGCAAGTCGGCTACAAGCCTAATAAGCATTTGAATAAAATTTTAAAAAAGTAATTTAGGCATAGTCCATCTTTAGTTAGCATGAAATGTCTATCCTAATCTAAGGTGGCAGCACATCGCATCTTCCTTAAGCATGAACTATCTTATTTTTACTTCAATGATAATGAAAAACTTTTGTTTAGACTTCATACTTGAAATCATAGAATTTAAGCATGAGGTAAAAGGATATTTATTAAGAACAAGAATGTCTATACAATTCCAAGAACATGAAATTAAATAAACAAAATCCGTTTTCCTTTGTTAGGGCTGCATCCAGCCCTAATGAAGAGATTAGGCTTCCATGCAGTGGTGGACGGCAGCAGCACTGTAGTGAACTTCCATCACGGCTACCTCCATCTCTTCGACATCTCCTTCCGGTGGAGCCTCTACTGAAAACGGCTCCCTCTCAGCTCTTCTGGGAAATCATTCCCAGAATACCCAAACCATTCTCCCTCTTCAAGTAATATCTTCCAAGGAGTTGCCGAAGAGAAGTGTATCCCCCCACCCAAAGTTTCCTCCCCTGTTTCACGCCTGGCCTTTTATAGGCTCCAATCTCTCTTTCCTCTTCCTTATTTTGAATCATGGATAAGGATGAACCCTTTGCTATTGGGATGAAGTTTGGCCTGATTCGCTGGACTGCTGTGGTTCGGATCTTGGATCCGGCTGCTGGGATGCGGATCAAAGGAGAAGACGCGTGAAGCCGTTCGTGGATAATGAAATTTGCTGGGAAGTTTGTGGATGCTCCTCCCGGCTGGCTACGGGATACCCGGATGGGCAGCTAATCCGTGAAGAAGATTGGGAGCAGGAGATGCGGAAGAGGATAAGGATGTTGATGATCACGAACGGGATGAGCGTGGAATCTAGCGGAGAAAGATGGGATGCTCATCCGGCTGGGAGTTTGGTGATGATGCCATTGATCAAATCCGTGGATAAGGATGGATCACAATGGGATGAAGTAAAGATGAGCTGGAAGCTATCCGTAGGTGGTTGAATATGGCTTCATGCGGATGAAGAATGAGATGAAGATGAATCTATTGGATGCAGGGGATGCCGTGAAGCTCGGGAGAATAACGTGGAAGGATGGAGCTGTTCCGGAAGCTTTGGAGATGAAGACACGGGAGGAATGTGGAGAGCATGGGATTTGGGTGGTTGCCGGCTTGGTTCTGTTCATGGGACACTGAAGATGATGAAGCGTGGATGCAATGGGTGAGACGTTGGGATCTCAGCTGGGAGGAGCTGGGATCAATGGATACGGCTGATGCGAATGGATGTAGCTGGGACGAACGCAAAGGAATTAGGAAGAGATGAAGCTGGGAGATGAGTGGATCACGGGAGGATGAACTCGATTTGGTTGGGAACAGGGGAGATGATCCATAGGATTCGGCAGCTCGGGCGTTGGATAAAAATCAAGGAGTGATGTTTACAGCCGGGAGGAATTCGTGGATGAGAGCTGGAGTTGGTTGGGAGATGGGATAAAGATGAACTCGATGTGGATGAAGGGGAGGAGGGCATGCGTGAGATGAGCGGAAGCCTGGCTTTATCCATGGGCGATGAAGGCTAGATTCAGCTGGGATTTGGAACAGGGGATTGATCTTTATCCATGGGATGCTGGAAGTGGGAGAATCAACGTGGAGGGGAATGATCCGTGGATGCTCTCTTCTTTGTTCCAACACATGGAAAAAATAATAGATTTGAGAGGCGTGGAGTTGGATGATGTGGATGCAAGATGAATGGCTGAGATGGGATGAGGCTTTGGGATCCGTGCAACTAGATGGTATGCTTTGAGATCTGAGAAACAAATAATTGAAGGGATTTTATTAAAATAGGAGAATTGGATCATGTGGAAAAAGAGTTGGAACGAGTGGAAAGAAATTTAGGTGAACGTGTGAAGAGTCAGAAATTAAAGGGAAGTATTGGGTTTTGGAGAAGAGTTCTTGGAGTCGACTCTGGAGGATGTAAAATTGTGAAATAATGCAGTGTAGTTTAGGCTTTACCTAATTAAGCGTGACTTGACCTGTATACATTAAGCTCAATCAGTAAATAAGTAAAACTCGAATTACCTTTAATAATTTATTAAAATGCAATGATGAAGGTAACACAATTTTTTAATTGAATTTACAAAATATGTGAATTAAAATAATGATAAGTACTATGAATAAGATATTAATTTATGCATTATTTAGCGCTTATCACTTAGGCATCGAAGGATTCTCCGTTAGAAACTTTCTAGCAAGTAAACTTCTTGCAGGCTACTTAGCAAAGGAGACTAGTGCCCGATGCCTCAACTAGCCTGCTAGCTCACCTCTAGCTAACCTTAGAGTCGTCCAAGTTACACTCCCATGTCTGTTCGGATTCGGCGACAACAATGATCATGTTGCTTGATAATGTGGTGAAATGGCTCTTGGTAATATCTAAAATTTGTCACTACTTGAGTCCATAAAGAGTCAAGTGATTGTAGATTATTTGGCAGACCATCCACTCTCTCGATGGATTCCATGCCTCTATGTACAAAATTCCCCGATGAAATGATATGTTTGTGATGATCGAAGAGGCTTAGTCTTTTCCAAACTAGATCGATGGAAGATTTGCTCCAATGGTGAAGTTAATGATCAAGATAGATGTGTAGAGTAGCCTTGGATTCTCCTAATGGTGCTCAAATGCCAAAGTAAAGCTTAAGAGCACTGTCAAGGAAGGTTGAAAGTTAAGGCATCCCCTCTAGTCCTAGACAAATACGAAAACTTGAGTTGTTACTTTCTTAGGTGGAAGGAGCCTAGAGAATGCTCACCCTAAGTAGGCATATGGTGTCCAAGATTCTAGAAACCACAAATCTATCCTCTCAAACATTTTCTAGAATGTTCTTGTAGAGATTAAAATATGAATTCAGAGAAATTCTGATTTTAATATCAAATGTCATTTTCAGATTGGCTAAAGTGGACCATTGATAAGTGCTTAATAATCTATAATTTACTTATCTTTCCATAGCACTTATCAATGTTTTTAAACTGATAAATATATATTTTACCATAAAATTAAATAAACATGGAAATGAATTTAAAATATGGTAAGAGGTAAATAATTCTTTTCTCAAAACAGACTCTAAACTTGTCTCTCTCCTGGTTATAATCTTTCATGAAAACATATAAGGAGGAGATTGTATTGACCCGATTTGGTAACCTGATGGAGTTGTAATCAAGCTAAGGTTATAATTAAATGGGTTTTGGTCCTGATTCGACCGAAAGTTATAATTAATTATGTATGGGGCAAAGGTTTGATTAACCCTTTTTATTAGGTCACGGTCCGGTTTTTAGTCGTGTCTGGTCGAGTTCGATCTGAAGCAGCTTAGCAAGAATTAAATTTAAATGACAATGGGCTCAAGGACAAGTCAACCATCATAACCCACCTCAAACCCAAAGTCAATTTCCAACCAATTCGTTATCTGCCTTTATATAAAATTTATAATAATAATAATAACTAAATATTCACGATTCACTGTTCATATGAACAGTGTCCAGTTCAAACACTGTTCATAAGAACAGTGTTAAAAATAAATAAATAAATAAATAAAAACAAAATGCCGAAAACACTGTTCATATGAACAGTGTTCGTGAAAACACTGTTCATGTGAACAGTGATAGAGAAAAAAATAAATAATACATAATAAATAAATAAAAAATAAAAAAATAAAAAAAATTGGGAATCCACTGTTTATCTTCTTCCTCCCGCAGCGCATCACGGCCGTCCATGGCGTCCTCCCATCGATCCTCCGATCAGCCCCTCCCAGCAGCCGAGATTCATGGCATCGTCTTCATCCCCGAGTATTCCGCCATCCGCCGGTGCAGCCAGCGACCACTCCTCCGCGATCCCAGCCGTCGGCATCCGTCTCTAGCGCCGTCCACGTCGTCACCCGAGATCCAGCCATTCTCCCAGCGTATCACGCCATGGATCCGGCCACCTTCTTCTTCCGCTCCTCCCAGCATTGCGCCCCAACCGCTCCACGGATCACGCCGAGACCCAGCCGCTCCACGGATCTACAGCCCACAACCCAGCCTCCCATTTCTCAATGTCTTCGTCCGCGATCTGCCCTCCGGTATCACGCCTCGGAATCAGCCACCCGTGATCTCTTCTCCCTTCCCAAATGAGCACTCCGGACAGCTATAAAAGGAGGAGGGTGGCCATCGGCTGGGGGGAGCTGGGTTCGAAAGAAAACAGGGGGGCGCTCGGTTTTGGGGAGAGATGCTCTGTTCGGGAGAAAAGAAAAGAAAAGAAAAGGAGGGGGGAGAGAATATTTTGGGTATTTTGGGAACAGCGGTAGCGGAAGATTTTTATATGAAGATGAAAGGCCGTCCGGAAGCCATGCGCGGCTGAGCATCTAGTCTAGGGCTGGATGAAGCCCTAGCAATGTAACAGGGCATTGTAGTTCTTACTCTTTTAATCTTTTTGGAGTTTGTTTAAATTCTCATTCTCAATGAAAAATTATTTTATGATGTTTAAACCTTGAGCATGCCATTGACTATTCATGTTTGCTAAAGTAGTCTAAGATGATCCATGCCTAGGAAGATGAGATGTGCTACACCCTAGATTAGCATACTTAGGTAGACACTTCATGCTATACCGAAGATGGATCTTTCTAAAACTCTTTATGTTTTTATTTTAAAAGGCTTGTAGCCAATTTGCATGCCTCTCCAAAAGATAAAAATTAAGAACACAACCCCTAATGCAATGCTATGCGGTGGATTCCAAACCCTAGATCCCTCTACTCTGATAAACTCCAATTTGCACTCATAGATTAATTCAGTATAATTAAGTTAGCAAACTCTTCTTCTTGATTTATTTTTAAAAGAAAAATAACTTGTCTCCAATCCCTGTGGACCGACACCCGTAATCACTATCCTACAGGATACGTGCTATTGCGTGGTTTATTTTCGAAATTGAAAGAACCGATCAATTTTTGGCGCCGTTGCCGGGGATTGCTAGCATAGTTATTTTTCTTATTAAAAAAAATTATTTAAAAATTAAAAAAAATTGTAAAAAAAAATTCTATTATTGTTACTTTTCTTATCTTCTTTTTCTCTCTTACTAATTTTTATTTATTTATTTATATTTTTTTATCAGGAATCGAGGAAAAAAAAAATTTGGGATGATCAAAAGGAGAACTGCTGGAAAAGAAATGCTGTAGAGGTTTAAAAAAAAAATTAAATTGCTGGGAAAATTCCCTTTGGTAACCTCTAAACTTTTCTTATTTAAATTAATTATTGGCTTAAAATTTTGTGGTGATTGTTTGATTTTAATTATAGCAAAATTGTGAATGCATGCTTGATACACATACACAAATCAATTTGCACATAGTAAGGGCAATCACCCCAACAAGATAAGAGCCGGATTTCATCACCGGACTCTTGCCCAACTTAGGTGAACTCAATCTCACATAGTGTCATCTTTAATTAAAATCAATTAGACGTTGGCCCCTAGGGACATTCGAGCTCAATAGGACGAAGATCACCGAAGGTTGCACCAATTTCGCTCTGTGGCTTAGTTGATGTCTAGGCAAGCTTTGTCCTTATAAGGGAGACAGTTCATCTGTTCGAGGCAAGTGGGTTTTAAGTGGGACCTTTACGAACGCATCGTGACCCCTCCACTTACCTGGGAGCTTACCTGGTCAACTCGGTTCATTAGACCGGATTGGAGGCTTAGGTGCCCTCTTCAAACCAGTTAGGAGCTGTCTAGTGATTTTAGGACAAAGACTAGGATTGATATGCTTTTCTCTTTTATTGCATGCTTGATTAATCGAGTACTAGTGTATGCACGATAGTCGTTCTAGAGTACAAAACCTATTACCTTTTGACCCTGAAATAGAACAAACCCTTAGGAACATTCGAGCTAAGATCAAAACATTAGGATCATCCCCACCTCTTAAGATGGCTGAAGAACAATCCAAACTCCTGAGGGAATACTTTACTCCCACTATTTACACTTCCCCATCTTGCATTCGATTACCTGAGGTAGCAGCTGTACAATATGAAATAAAGTCTAGTGTGATCCAAATGCTTCCATCTTTTTATGGGCTCACCAATGAAGATCCATATAAACACCTAGATGAATTTCTTGAGATTTGCACCACTGTCAAGATTCAGAATTTCACTGATGATGCTCTGAAACTTAGATTATTCTCCTTCTCCTTTAAAGATAGAGCCAAGCAATGGTTGAATTCTTTAGAAGCCAACTCGATTCATTCCTGGGGTCAAATGCAACAAGAATTCTTAAAAAAATACTTTCCCATAGGAAGAACGAACCAGTTTAGACGTGCTATCACAAGCTTCTCTCAAACTGAGGGAGAAGAATTTCATGAAACTTGGGAGAGATTTCGGGACCTAATCCGTAAATGCCCACATCATCAAATACCTAAGTGGCAGCTAGTGCAATGCTTCTATGACGGATTGCCTGAACGAAACCGTCAGATGATTGATGCCGCATGTGGGGGGACATTCATGCTTCAAAATGAGCATGAAGCATGGAAATTATTTGAAAATCTAAATGAAAACTCCCTCCACCATGCTTCATGTTCTCGTCAAGCACCCCCGAGTTCTCAAAGAAAAGGGACCATTTGTGAAATAAGTCATTCTATGGACCTGTCTAGCAAGGTAGATGCATTGTCCCATAAGATTGACCAACTGATGATAGGTGGGCATTACATGAACTCTTCCCAAGCACAAGTGTGTACTATTTGTTCTAGCCCATCCCACCCTATTCATGAGTGCCCTTCAGCGCCCCAATTCCCCGAACTCGTGCAAGAACACATCAATGCTGCTCAAACATTGCCTAGACCGGGTAATGACCCATTTTCCAATACATATAATTCGGGATGGCGAAATCATCCAAACTTTTCTTGGAAGCAGCAAGCTTCGAATACTGCCCAACCTTATTCCCAAAACTTTCCAAACCCTCAGAATTTTCAAACCCCACAAAATATTCATCCCTACCGTCCCTCGACTCAATTTCAACACACTCCTCCTCCACCCCAAAGAAACACAGCCTTTGAGGAGAAAGTGTTGAACGCCCTTCAAGGTTTGGAAACCATTACACAATTAGTGCACTCTCATACGCAATCAATCGCCAAGCTAGAATCCCAAATGGGTCAACTAGCTAATGCACTAAACAAGCGAGAGGAAGGAAAGCTTCCAAGCCAACCACTAAGTAATCCTAGGGGACAATACATGGCTCAAGAAAATCAACTAAATGCAATTCATCATGAACAAGCCAATGCTTTGACTACCCTAAGGAGTGGACGTGTAGTAGACAATAAGATTGGGGAGGACAACAATAAGGAAGATGAAGAAGAGGATAGAAATGTGTCAAATGAAAAACCTTCTTCTTCTTCTTCACCTAGTCCACCTTCTGCCAAAACTCATATCCCAAAGGCCCCATATCCTGAAGCTCTTAATTCACCCTCTCCCTTTGGCAAAAAGGGAACTTCACTAGAGGAAATAATGGAGGTTTTCAAACAAGTGAAAATCAACCTTCCGCTTCTTGATGCTATTAGACAAGTTCCCTCCTATGCCAAATTCCTCAAAGACCTTTGTACACAAAAGCGAAAATCTAGGACACATGTGCCTAAAAAGGTCTTCCTAACTGATCAAGTGAGTTCTATTCTCCAACACAACACCCCTCCGAAATTCAAAGATCCTGGTGCTCCCACCATCTCCTGTGTCTTAGGAAATAATTTCATTGATCGAGCACTCTTAGATCTAGGGGCAAGTGTCAACCTTTTACCTTATTCAGTTTATGAGAAGCTTGGGTTAGGTGAGTTAAAACCAACCTCAGTATCCCTTCAATTGGCTGATCGATCTGTAAAAACACCACGTGGGATAATTGAAGATGTTCTTGTCAAGGTAGATAAATTCTATTTTCCAGTAGATTTCATCGTCCTTGATATGGAACATGAACCTAATCCTAAGAAACAAATCCCCGTGATCCTTGGGCGCCCTTTTTTAGCAACAGCCAATGCGTGCATCAATTGTAGAACAGGGGTAATGAACATATCATTTGGGAACATGAAGGTAAAATTAAATGTGTTCAATGCGGCCGACCAACCCGCGAGGAAAGTTGAGTGTTTTATGATAGACAAAATAGATGACCTCATAAAAGGAGATGCAAAAACTATCTCACTGTGTCTGGCTGAAGACAATAAACTTAGCGCTTAATGGGAGGCAACCCAATTCTCTTAGATTATTTCTTAACATTGAGGACAATGTTAGATTTAGGTTTGGGGGTATTCATCTTGATTTTCAAAAATAAAAAATAAAAAAAAATTAAAATAAAATAATAGTAATAATAAAAAAAAATCATTTTTTTTAAAAAGAAAAAAATGAAAATAAAAATATTTTTTAAAAAAATGTGTTTATTTCCATTTTTTATATAAAATAATAATAAAAAAAAGTGTTTATATACATTTATGCGAGAATGATAAACACACAAGGTATATAAAATCTAAAAAGCCCAATGACTAGTGGGAAGTAATACAAATTTAAGTTCTTTTTATTAAGTCTCTCTTAGGGAGTTGTAAGCTAATTAATACTTTGAAATTTCACTACACACTGGCCAACTCTTCTAAGGTCTAGGCTCGACATTATGTTGAGAGTATGGTAGCAACCTTGGACCCTGATGAATCATACTTATCTAATCCAAAAAAAAAAAAAAACATCAATAATAATGGATTTAGTCAGGAACATCGAAAAGGGCTACCTATTGTCAAAGGTCAAGTGGGCTTGTGATGAGGACTCCGAGCATAAGTCCGTAGGGGAGTCTTGATGCCCGACACCTTATGCCAACTGGTATGAGAGTTGTCGACTGATTGCTCGTTACACGGAGAAATCACCATAAGAGTAAAAGTGCACAATTTATATATCTTTCTTTAAAAAAAAAAGAAAAAAAAATACTGTATTGACCGAAAAGACAATAGTGTGAAAGCCGTCGTTGTAAAAATTCGAGTAAACTGGAATATTACAGATAAAGCCCGTGAGGTACTAAAGTAAACATCCACAACTCTCGAAATCCTGCAGATAAAATGATTTTGAATCAGTGAACAGGTCCTTTCGACCAATCCTTGGAAACTACTAGTCTTAACAATATTTTGTTGATCCGAATCCTTAGCTTGTGTACGGTCCAGATTTCACCGAACACTCCAGTATAAATAAGTCTTACAACTTCCTAACGGAAACTTAATGACTTCAACTTGAATTGCATCTTGACCTAGGATTTGGGCTGATTTAGTAAATAAAACCGTGTGTGCTTTGAAATTTTCATCATTTATGTATCTTAAATTAGATTTTAATAAAAAAAAAGAGAGTTTTTGAAATTCTTTACTAGTATGCATTTGGAATTCGATTTTCACTTCATAGATCAATTTATGTGAAAAAAAAGAAAAAAAAAGAAATTAAGAATAACAATAATAATAAATGATTTACTGAAGTTTGTTGGTATCTTCACTGAAAATCCTCACGAGACTACAACTCGTCCACTAGGGTAACCTAGGAGTTTAAAGCCTTGTTACATATGGTAAATGTAATCGCGATGCCTGCGAAAGTGAGTTAAAATTCTTCTTTTCTAGTTTTATTTTGCTCGAGGACTAGCAAAACATAGGTTTGGGGGTGTGATAAGTGCTTAATAATCTATAATTTACTTATCTTTCCATAGCACTTATCAATGTTTTTAAACTGATAAATATATATTTTACCATAAAATTAAATAAACATGGAAATGAATTTAAAATATGGTAAGAGGTAAATAATTCTTTTCTCAAAACAGACTCTAAACTTGTCTCTCTCCTGGTTATAATCTTTCATGAAAACATATAAGGAGGAGATTGTGTTGACCCGATTTGGTAACCTGATGGAGTTGTAATCAAGCTAAGGTTATAATTAAATGGGTTTTGGTCCTGATTCGACCGAAAGTTATAATTAATTATGTATGGGGCAAAGGTTTGATTAACCCTTTTTATTAGGTCACGGTCCGGTTTTTAGTCGTGTCTGGTTGAGTTCGATCTGAAGCAGCTTAGCAAGAATTAAATTTAAATGACAATGGGCTCAAGGACAAGTCAACCATCATAACTCACCTCAAACCCAAAGTCAATTCCCAACCAATTCATTATCTGCCTTCATATAAAATTTATAATAATAATAATAACTAAATATTCACGATTCACTGTTCATATGAACAGTGTCCAGTTCAAACACTGTTCCTAAGAACAGTGTTAAAAATAAATAAATAAATAAAAAAAATAAAATGCCGAAAACACTGTTCATATGAACAGTGTTCGTGAAAACACTGTTCATGTGAACAGTGATACAGAAAAAAATAAATAATACATAATAAATAAATAAAAAATAAAAAAAAAAAATTGGGAATCCACTGTTTATCTTCTTCCTCCCGCAGCGCATCACGGCCGTCCATGGCGTCCTCCCATCGATCCTCCGATCAGCCCCTCCCAGCAGCCGAGATTCATGGCATCGTCTTCATCCCCGAGTATTCCGCCATCCGCCGGTGCAGCCAGCGACCACTCCTCCGCGATCCCAGCCGTCGGCATCCGTCTCTAGCGCCGTCCACATCGTCACCCGAGATCCAGCCATTCTCCCAGCGTATCACGCCATGGATCCGGCCACCTTCTTCTTCCGCTCCTCCCAGCATTGCGCCCCAACCGCTCCACGGATCACGCCGAGACCCAGCCGCTCCACGGATCTACAGCCCACAACCCAGCCTCCCATTTCTCAACGTCTTCGTCCGCGATCTGCCCTCCGGTATCACGCCTCGGAATCAGCCACCCGTGATCTCTTCTCCCTTCCCAAATGAGCACTCCGGACAGCTATAAAAGGAGGAGGGTGGCCATCGGCTGGGGGGAGCTGGGTTCGAAAGAAAACAGGGGGGCGCTCGGTTTTGGGGAGAGATGCTCTGTTCGGGAGAAAAGAAAAGAAAAGAAAAGGAGGGGGGAGAGAATATTTTGGGTATTTTGGGAACAGCGGTAGCGGAAGATTTTTATATGAAGATGAAAGGCCGTCCGGAAGCCATGCGCGGCTGAGCATCTAGTCTAGGGCTGGATGAAGCCCTAGCAATGTAACAGGGCATTGTAGTTCTTACTCTTTTAATCTTTTTGGAGTTTGTTTAAATTCTCATTCTCAATGAAAAATTATTTTATGATGTTTAAACCTTGAGCATGCCATTGACTATTCATGTTTGCTAAAGTAGTCTAAGATGATCCATGCCTAGGAAGATGAGATGTGCTACACCCTAGATTAGCATACTTAGGTAGACACTTCATGCTATACCGAAGATGGATCTTTCTAAAACTCTTTATGTTTTTATTTTAAAAGGCTTGTAGCCAATTTGCATGCCTCTCCAAAAGATAAAAATTAAGAACACAACCCCTAATGCAATGCTATGCGGTGGATTCCAAACCCTAGATCCCTCTACTCTGATAAACTCCAATTTGCACTCATAGATTAATTCAGTATAATTAAGTTAGCAAACTCTTCTTCTTGATTTATTTTTAAAAGAAAAATAACTTGTCTCCAATCCCTGTGGACCGACACCCGTTATCACTATCCTACAGGATACGTGCTATTGCGTGGTTTATTTTCGAAATTGAAAGAACCGATCAACCATTATGGATCACTCTAGCCAACCTAGGTAGGTTTGGCCAGTGTTTTGGAGCAAGATCAGCCACATCTGGAAATCAATTACAAACCTCAACTTTTGGAGGTTATGAATGTTTTTATTTAGCATTCATTTTCAATGTTGTAGGAGCCAATACATACTTATCAACAAGTACTAAGAACACAATAACCTTTAAAAGGTTCGATGCATGCAACATTTAAGGGTTTATATCAATGTTTAGGCCTCTAAATAGATCTATCAAAGTAAAAGTTTTTTTGAGAAAGAAATTGATAGGACATAACTCTCAGTCGAGAAAGAATTATGTGAAATTATAGAAGACAAATTTGATATAAAAGTCTATATCTCGCTCCACAAGGATCTAACATTTTCTTGATCATTTTCACTTGTCACGGCTTCTTTAGGAAAGTTGTAACCTAGAGAAGGAATCCAACATGGATTTTTTGAGGATAGAGCTCACTAGTATAAGCAAAGATATTATAATCTTAATGAAAGAAAACAGAACTTGGAAACCAATTTTTACATTTTTTTTTACTCTTCTTTTATTCTATTTAAGAGATATAAGTGAGACAGATTGAATAAAATTCATCTTCTCTTCTACCGGATCAATTTATAATACTATTTTAAAAAGTTTAGTTTATTATACATCAATGTTTTATCTAGAAGAATTTGTAAGATCTGAAAAATAGTTTATTATCAATTGAATATTGATTGGAAAATTATGTTATTATTTTTCTATTATAGTGTCATTATAACAACCATCATAATAGAGGTTATTTTAATTTTAAAAATTTGAAAGAGTACTTTAAAGCAAACCATGACTGCTATAACCATTATAACAGTTAATAATCTTTTTGGTGGGACTCCATTATAATGGAATAATGCAGTTATCGAAACCTTGGTTAAAAGGGATTAAACATCAATTGCCGGCTTTGTTAGAGAAAAACGTTTTAACCCCACGCCACGTTTTCACAAAAATGATCTCAAAGATGTCAGTCCCAATTACCCATAAATGTTATTAGGAATGATTCACAAATTTTTCTCCAGGCTCCTTACATGTCGCGAGAAGCCTGATTCAAGTCAGCATGCAAGGCAGGCGATGAACTGACCTTAGGGACATGAGAATTAATGCCTTATTGTCTGCATGTGACCGAGGAATGTGGATCGAAGGTGCTCGTCTTTGATTCAAGTTTTCCTAATATTTGTTTATGCATTCAGATCATCGCTTGTACCAAGAATGAATAAACTCACATGAGCTCAGCATCAATTCTAGGAGTCTCAATGACTAAACTATTTACTGGTCGTTGAGGTTAGCTTAAAACAAACCAAGTGCTTTAATGGGAAAACTGGGACAGCACATGCAAGAAGGCATCACATCTTTTCACAATTTACTTCCTCTTTTCCTCTAAAAAACGCAATTCATAGCCTCTCGTGGGCTCTCAAAGTGTCACTCTAGAGAGAGAGAGAGAGAGAAAGTTGGGCCAACAACATCTCAACTCTAATCAAGTTTGCGCGTCACCTGATATTTTTGAGCCAAAGTGGGCTCGGGTCAAAGATTCGAGCAATCAACTCATTTTAAACTCAATCCCAATCTCCGGTTCCAGGGCTCCCAATTTAAGGCAACTGACATTAAATTGTATTTTTTTTTACAACCCTCGACTTCTAACCCACATTTTTTATCCCCAGAACTATTATCATGCTGGAAGCAACCTAACCCAACCAAGTTCCTTGAAAACCTATACAATTATATAATGAAAATGTCTACCAATCGTCTGCCAGATGGTCGATGCAGATATTCAATCGTCGGATCACTTTGAAAATTTGGTATTATTTTAAAAGATAAATTTGATAGCACTTTTCTAGAAAAATCTATAGTGCCTTCCTTTCAACAAGATGCCATCCGATCTTCTCACTTGGCAAACAACAATCTTAGAAGTTGTAAGAATCCTTGCAGGCATATTTACACCTATACTTGATAGGAGGCAAAATGGACCGTCCTACTCGGGCATAGAGTCACCCAATTCCAGCCAAGCAGACCTTAGAGCCGAGCGAGCCCAAGGGCTTCCTCGATCGCAGGCGACGACGCCCCGTTAAGAGCCGAGCAGACCTCGGTCCTGCCAAGAGCCAGGCCGACCTCGATCAAAGACCAGGTTGACCTCAGACCGCCAAAGGCCGAGCCGACCTCAAGCCGACCGCAGTCCGCCAAAGGCCGAGCCGACCTCAAGGGGGAGCCCAGGCCGACCGTAGTCCGCCAAAGGCTGAGCCGACCTCAAGAGGGAGGCCCGGCCGGCCTCAGCCCGCCGAAGGCCGAGTCGACCTCAGCCGAATTCAAGCTGATTTCGGACCCCACTGAAGACCGAGCCGACCTCGGCCCGAGACTGAGCTGACCTCGGCTCTGTTAATCTTGATCCCGTCGATGATCCCACGGATCCCGTGCCCAGGCAGCCGAGCGGCAAGATCATGTCAGAGATTCCCTCAGCAAATCTTTCTGGATCGCGGTGTCAAAAACCGGTCATTATGATAGCCGCCTCGGGTGGCGGGGCAGTGATGACTGACTACTAACATACTATTAGGTAACATCTCGGAGTAAGTGTGCACACGACGCATTTAAGAACTCCCTCGACCACTTCCGTTTAGAATGACGTGGCGGACCCTCAGAATAGATTCGGAAAGATAGCTTCTGAATTCTCCGCTCGCAAGATGGATCCCCATGCTGTACACTGCCTCCAATTAATGGCCAGCTAATCACGAATCAACTCGAAATTTCAGGTAACGGCCGAGACCCTCACCCTATAGAAAGGGGGTAAGGAAAGGCCTTCGATAAGCCATTATAAGTTACAAGAGGCCATCGAAGCCACTCAAAAACCTCTCCAAAAGCCAGGCTAACTTAGCCATCAGAAGGCCTTCGCCGGAATCCCCGGCCAAAGCTTTGTGTAGGTACCCCAGAGTGCAGGAGGTGGCCCTCTTTCTCCATCCCAGCCAATATCCCCTCGGCTTCTTCCGGCGTGGTCACCCTCAGGCCAGATTTCAACCATGGTGCATTCGAAAAACTGTTCTCCCAAGTGCAGGAGAATCGCACAAGTAGTATAACTCGGAAGTCCGAGGTCAATTCCTCAGGGAACGATCTATAGATTATTAGCGTAATTTTTAGATGTAATTTTTAGTTGATCTTCGGAAATTAAAAGTAGAGAATAATAGGTAATTAAACAACATTCAAGAATATAGAGAAGGCTAGGGATCCGGAATCCTCCTTGACAATATTACTTTCAATAAATAAACTCGGCGATTCTTGATTAAGGATTAATATGATAGAGTAGTTCTAATCATGGAGTATACAATATGATAACATGAATTTAACATCCAAGTATTTATCGTGCCGGTTACGTCTACGACAAATCAAGCATTGAAACAATCCATGCATCAATATATATAAACCATACAAGATCTATCTAATAAATAAATATGCAAAAATCCAAAACATACCAATGGATATAAAACAATTAGAATAAAGGTTTAGAATGTACTTGATTGAAAGCAACATGACAAGGGTTCATCCATCACCCTTTTGCCAAAGAAATTAGCTTTCCATTACAACAATCACCTCTTTTATATTTTTTTTTCTTTTCCTTTTCGGAAACAGGGCATACCCTGTTTCCCTCTTCTCTTCTTTTTTTCTTTCACTGCAGCAGCCCGGCTCCTCTGTTTTTCCGAGTGAGAGCCCCTTCTCCGATCCCCCTGTTTCCCTTTTTATACAATGAAGACCTCCCTAAATTTCGAATAATCTCCCAAGCAAATCAAAACGGATGCTGGGAATCTGGGATGCGGATGGTGTAGAGATGCTGGGAACGTTGGAATGGAGGAGGAAAGTGGACGCGGGACCTACGGGAGCTGATCACGGCCGGATCTGATGCTGAGATCGGACGCGATGGAGGACGCGGACGGCCGGGAGGTGATCGCAGGATGATCACGGAAGATTGCTCGCAGTGGAGAGGCTCGGACGCCGTGGATCTGAGACTCCGGAAGATCGCTGATGCTGGGGGCTGATCACGGGCTGAAGCATGGGATTACGGGCTCGGGCGGATGCCGTGGAGGAGGCGGATGGCTGGGCGGTGATCACGGGCGTTGCGTTGCTAGATCCGGAAGCTGGGATTACGGGGAAAGAAGATGATGTGGGGTGCTGCTCGCTGGTTCCGCAGGAGAATCAAGAGGAAGGGGATGCGGTGCTTTGGGTGTTTTGGGATGCAGACTGATGCGGAAGGATGGGCTTCGGATGTTTCTGGTGCATTCCATGTGGATGGTTGCTAAGTGTCGCTCTAATATGGTCAGGCCTGGCTGCTGCCCATAATTGTGAGTTTGATAAATGATGGGTTCGACTAGGCTATGGCGAGATCGGGTGCGCACAGCTTGCGTTAAGCATCTTCCTGAACCAAACATGTACCAAATGTGCATTTTATCTTTGATTTACGATAAGACTATGCGAAACACAAAATACAATTTAACTCGACGATATTATCATCATCTGTTAACAATAAGACTAATTTAAGTGGTATGTAGATCACACTTTTGTGCTCTCATCATACCCCCCTAACTAGCTTATTGCTAGTCTCTAGCAATTTGGAGTAAACAATAACATGAGAGTACAAAGAGTGTTGGTTGATCCTTTGATGTTTTATTAGAACTAATTGCATAAAATTAAGATAAGTACTCAATTTCGTAGGAACCACGATTGCACTTAGCATGTGCAACAAGCCATTAAACCCCTAGGTTACCCTAGTGGACGAGTGTTGTCTCGTGAAGGTTTGCAGTGATGTTATCCACAAACATCATGAATGATATGACACGAGATCCTAAAAATATGAAATAAAGCCTAAGCTAATACACATGTAATTAATTAATATATATTTTCAAGCATGGCAACTTTCAAAGCAAGGAAAATATGAAAGTGTAGTGTGCATAAAATAGTATGACTTTCTTAGAGTACTAATACCTCCACCACAATATGGTACCGCTTGAATTTTAGGTGTACTACTCAAGTTCACAAGTGTTTACTACAGCTTATTGGAGCCTGATCCTTCAAATTTTCGGAATATCTCATGTTGTCTAAATTTGTCAAGAATGGTTCGCATAAAAAGAAGGAGCTATCAATCCCAACTAAATATCCAAAGTACACAAAGGTCCAATACAATGGAGTCAAACCAGCCATTACTACATGTCATTGGGTTCAGCCCGACCAACCCTATTCATGCTTATTTTTATTTTTAAACACATATGGTGATTACAATAGTCCAACCCCCTTAGGCTCTAGTAAGGTCCATGTAGCGAGTTTTCGGCCAATGACTCCTGATCCAGTTGGCTCAAGGCATTAGGTGAAATACCCCTCGGGCTTAATTACTCGAACCAGACTACGCCACAAGGTTAGACTTGTCATCTCCTCATTTTTTTTTTAATCAAAAGAGAAGATAAACTGAACCATATAATATGACTGCAACATGACTATAGGTCAACCAAGGTCGGAACATAAGGCGCTTAGATGATCTAGCCGGGGTATTCAACCTCTATCCTTATGTGAAAACCAAATCAAGAACCTTTTAGTACGGACAAGGATACTCGTACTTCTTTTACAGATATGGCTTAATAAAAATACATTAAACAAATGTGAACTCCTGAGGCCTTCCTATAATCATTAAATACATGTGCGGAGATCTAATAATAGGTCTCTGATCAGTCATAGTACGCATGTATTTCTTGCCTTAATAGTCGCACAAACTCAATATGAAAATACATGTGCATTTGCTTAGAAAAGAATGCAAAAACAAGTTTTTTTTTTGTTGATCAAATACTTCCCTCCCCCCAACTTAAACATTGCATTATCCTCAATGTAATGGATACAAGAAAACTATAATGAAAGACAGTAAAGAAAATAATATTGGAGAGAAGAGGAATACCTTGAGCTGTTGATATCCAGAAAATAAGACCTACAAAACTAGAAAAATAATCCTAACTAATAGACACATACCTTTGCCTTCATGCTCAGTCATAAGAAGGTTCCCCCAAGGAAAAGGAGTCCTCTTCATCTGCAAAATTCTCAAAAAAAGGTTTTAACCTATGTCCATTTACCTTAAAAATTCTACCATTCCGTGGATTCTCAATCTCAATCGCCCCATGTGGAAAAACAGTTTTTATAATGTAAGGACCTGTCCATCTCGATCACAACTTACCAGGAAACAGATGTAAGCGGGAATCATATAAAAGAACTTTTTGCAAAGGTTCGAAAGATTTTTTTAAAATTGATTTATCATGCAAGATCTTCATTCGTTCTTTGCAAATTTTAGCATTGTCACACTACAAGAAAAAGGAGCTTTGGCGACGCTTTTTGAGGCTTTTACCGACGCTTATAAGCGTCGGTAATTTTCTTCCCGACGCTTTTCAAAGCGTCACCAAAGCGTCGGCTATGTCGGAGTGGAAAAAAAATTTCTGACGCATTTGGAAAGCGTCGCTAAAGTTATTTTTAGCGACGCTTTTAAGCGTCGCTAAAATTCCTCAACCAGTTCAATTAGCGACGCTTTAAAGCGTCGTCATAAATTTTTTTTACACAAAAAAAAATATAAAAATACCCAAGAAAACCGCCGCCGAAGCCATCGCCGTGGCCGCCGTCGCCTCCTCTGCTGCGCCCGATCCGCCGCGGCCTTCGCCTGCTCCTCGGCGGAGGATGGAGGACGTGTCTGGGTGGCCGCCGGCGTCAGGGCAAGATCGGCCCAGGTCACCGGGGCAACATCCTTTTCTGACGGGGAATCGCACGGTCATTCGCCCTCTTTGGGCGGCGGGTTGGCCGGGGGCTGGTCGGAGGCAGCAGCGGAGCCCTGTTGCTGCTGCTGCTGCTTCTTCTCCCACTTCGACTTCGACTTCCTACAGAGAAAGAGAGAGAGAGAGAGAGGCGATGGGTACCTTGGCGGGGGAGAAGGAGGAGGGATCGGGGGCTTGGGTGGCCTGAGAAGGCATGAAGCCGACGCCGGAGAAGATGGAGGAAGCTCCATCGAACTCCATCGACGTCGGAGAAGAAGGATCGGGGGCTTGGGTGGCCTGAGAAGGCATGAAGCCGACGCCGGAGAAGAGGGATCGGGGGCTTGGGTGGCCTGAGAAGGCATGAAGCCGACGCCGGAGAAGAGGGAGGAAGCTCCATCGAACTCCATCGACGCCGGAGAAGAAGGATCGGGGGCTTGGGTGGCCTGAGAAGGCATGAAGCCGACGCCGGAGAAGAGGGAGGAAGCTCCATCGAACTCCATCGACGCCGGAGAAGAGGGATCGGGGGCCTGGGTGGCCTCTCTCTCTCTCTCTCTCTCGCTTCTTGGAAGGAACCTAATCAAGAATCGGGAGGGGGTTAGAGATTTGTAAGGGAGGGGGTTTGAGGGATCGGGAGAGGGGAGGGGATTTGTAGAGGGGAGGGGGGAGGGGGCGAGCGGCGGAGAGAGAAGGGGAGGGGGGCGGCTGGATGGGTTAGGGATCGGGAGGAGGGGAGGGGGGGATAATGGCCTCCGACGACGCTTTCTAAAGCGTCGTTGGGAGGGGAAAAAAAAAAAGGATTTTTGCTTCCGCCGACGCTTAAAAGCGTCGGCACAAGCTGCGGGTTACGACGACGCTTATAAGCGTCGGCGGAAGCCAGACTTCACCGACGCTTCTACTTAGCGTCGGCAGATAAAAGTTGGGAAATATAGTTTTTTTTGTAGTGTCATAAGCATCTCTGTGGATCTCATTAAGCTCGTTCAATTGCAATTTTCTAGCTAGACCGGCATCATGTAAATCATAATTCAATTTTCTAATTGCCCAATACGATTTATGCTCTATTTCTACAGGCAGATGACACGCTTTTCCATAGACTAGCCGGTAGGGAGACATGCCAAGAATGGTTTTGTATGCAGTACGATAGACCCATAATGCATCTGATAGTTTCAAGGACCAATCTTTTCGTGATGGATTTACCGTTTTTTCTAAAATACGCTTGATCTCCCTATTGGCTAATTCTACTTGGCCACTAGTTTACGGATGATATGGGGTAGTTTGTGGGTGACACCATACTTTTTTAATAATGTCTCAAAAGGCTTATTACAAAAGTGCTTTCCACCATCACTAATTATGACCTTAGGCATCCCAAATCATGAAAAAATATTTTCTTTCAAAAATTTCAAAACAGGTTTGTGATCATTGGTTCTACAGAAGACAACTTCTACCCATTTAGATACATACTCAACACCGACTAAAATGTACTCATACCCAAAAGATGGTGCGAATGGACCCATGAAATCGATGCCCCATATGTCAAAAATTTCAATAGCAAGAATGGGCTGAAGAGGCATCATTTGCCTATGAGTTAGACTTCCAACACGTTGACATGGGTCACATGTCCTATAGAATTCATGGGCATCTTTAAATAGTGTAGGCCAATAAAAACCACATTGCAACACCTTAGCTGCCGTTTTCTTAGAAGCAAAGTGTCCACCACAAGCATCAGTGTGACAGAAAGAAAGTACACTTTGTATATCATGATCTGGTATGCATCGTCTAAAAATTTGGTCATTGCAATATTTAAATAAATAAGGTTCGTCGTAGTAATAATTCTTCACTTCGTGCAAAAAAAAATTTCTATCTCTCGACCCCCAATGCTCCGGAATCCGGTTCGTGACAAGAAAGTATACAATATCAGCATACCATGGCATAGTAGAAAGTGCAAACAACTGCTCTTCGGAAAATGAGTCCTTGATGGGAAACTGTGGTACCGAATCATTAAAAACTAATCGTGATAAATGGTCAGCAACCACATTTTCTACTCCCTTTTTATCTTTGATAGTGATGTCAAATTCTTGGAGTAGAAGTATCCATCGTATTAAGCGTGGTTTGGCCTCTTTCTTATCCAACAAATATTTTAGTGCTGCATGGTCCGTGAAGATAACAATAGGAGCACCAAGAATATAAGAGCGAAATTTATCTAAGGCAAATACTACTGCAAGCAATTCCTTCTCGGTGGTGGTGTAATTCATTTGAGCATCGTTTAAGATTTTGTTTGTATAGTAAATAACATATGGCTTATTATCCTTGCGTTGTCCTAGGACAGCTCCTATCACATAGTCGCTAGCGTCGCACATAATCTCAAAAGGTAATGACCAATCAAGTGGTCGCACGATGGGTACAGTGCTAAGCATAGACTTCAACTTTTCGAATTCCTCTTGACAGGTTTCAGTCCAATTGAACGGTGTATCAAGGGATAGGAGGTTGCATAATGGTCGAGCTATGACACTAAAGTCCTTGATGAACCTCCTATAAAATCCGGCGTGACCCAAAAATGATCTAACATCTCTAACCATCTTGGGTGCAGGTAGCTTAGCAATTACATCAATCTTAGCTCTATCTATTTCCAGGCCCTTCGATGAAACAATATGTCCTAAGACAATTCCTTTTGGCACTATGAAGTGGCATTTCTCCCAATTTAGAATCAAATTATTCTCCATACATTGAGCTAAGACTGCTTGTAAATGTGACAAGCAATCATCAAATGAGTCGCCAAAAACGGAAAAGTCGTCCATGAACACTTCTAAAAAATTTTCATTCATGTCTTCAAAAATGCTGAGCATGCATCTTTGGAATGTTGCAGGTGCATTACACAATCCAAATGGCATCCGTCGGAAAGCAAATGTGCCAAAAGGACAAGTGAAGGTAGTCTTCTCTTGGTCTTCTGGTGAAATCTCAATTTGGTAATATCCCGAATAACCATCGAGAAAACAATAGAAATCATGCCCTGCAACTCTCTCCAACACTTGGTCTAGGAAGGGTAGAGGAAAGTGATCCTTTCATGTGACCAAATTCAGCTTTCGGTAGTCAACACACATGTGCCAACTCGTCGGGATACGAGTTGGAACTAGTTCACCTTATTCATTTTCTACTACCGTGAAATCCGATTTCTTAGGAACGACTTGAGTAGGGCTTACCCACTTGCTGTCGGAAATTGGGTAAATAATACCCACGTCAAGCAACTTGAGGACTTCTGCCTTAACCACATCTCTCATCGTAGGATTCAACCTTCATTGCATTTGCCTTATGGTTTTGGCATTGTCCTCCAAATATATCCGGTGCGTGCAGATTAAGGGGCTAATCTCCTTCAAGTCGGCAATAGACCACCCTAAGGCTCCTTTATGATTCTTTAGAATACCAACTAATTTTCTTTCTCGGGTATGATCAAGTCCAGACGAGATGATTATAGGAAAAGTGTCTTCGGATCCAAGAAAAGCATACTTAAGTTCCTTTGGTAAGGGTTTCAATTCGAGCTTGGGTGCTTGCCCATGGGATGGTACTATTTTCGCCTCTCGAGGCAACAACCTCTCAAATTCTCCTACTTTTGGTCTCCACCCATTAACCATCTTGATATCCAGATTATCCACAATAGGTGTGACTGGCAAATCATCATCATCGGTTCCATTAGGACACCAATCAATTAAGCTATCATCGGATGGGTCGTTAATTATTTTAGCTAACAAATATTCTTCTGCGATGCTTTCAACCCAATCAACCTCCTTATTCTCTTCGTGATCATTGGGTTGTTTGCACACATTAAAAATGTTCAGTTCTAAGGTCATGTTACCAAAAGAAAGCTTCATGACGCCATTCCTACAATTAATTAATGCATTAGAAGTTGCAAGGAATGGACGTCCTAAAATGACCGGAATCTGAGACTGTGAGTTCGAAGCCGGATGTGTGTCCAATACAATAAAATCGACAGAAAAGTAGAACTTGTTTACTTGGACTAATACATCCTCGATAATCCCCCTTGGAATTTTAACTGGCCTGTCAGCTAATTGCAAAGTGACGGAGGTTGGCTTCAACTCACCTAAACCAAGTTGCTCATATACAGAATATGGCAACAAATTCACACTCGCCCCTAAATCTAACAATGCTCGCTCTATCCTAAAGTCACCTATGATGCATGAGATGGTTGGGCAACCTGGATCTTTATATTTAGGAAGAATGTTGTGCTGCAAAATAGCACTCACATTTTCAGTTAAAAATGCCTTCTTCTTAACATTTAATCGGCGCTTAACAGTACACAAGTCCTTCAAAAATTTGGCATATGAGGGTACTTGTTTGATTGCATCAAGAAGAGGTATGTTGATCTTTACTTGTTTAAAAAGCTCAAGAATTTCAGAATTAGGTTCGAGCTTTTGCAACGGCTTTAACCGTTGTGGAAAAGGTGGAGGAAAAGAACATTCAACTTTCTCGGTAAAAGTTGGGACCTCAACTTCTTCTTTGTCCCTTTCATCGACTTTGGGAGCATCAGAATTAGAAGTGACCTGCGGTCTCAATGGGACGGTCTGATCAAGGACTTTCCCATTATGCAAAGTCATAATGCTCTTTGCATGTTTTGTATGCGAACTAGAAAGAGCCATATTATTACTACCGTGAACTTGTGGGTTAGGTTGGGGTTGAGCTGGAAGCTTACCCTTCTCTTGGGTACTTAGGACGGTAGTCAACATTGACAATTGGTTCCTTATATCTTCAAAATTTCGAGTATTTTGAGCATTGATATTAGCTTGACCTTGTAGAAAAGTTTGTATAGATTGCAAGGTATCCTCGATATTCGGCTTTTGGGAGGATGGTGATGCAAAAGTAGGATGTGCAGGTGGAGGAGCTGAATGGTATGACTGTTGAGGATGATCGTTTCTCCACCTAAAATTTGGATGATTCTTCCAACCAGGGTTATAGGTATTCGAGTATGGATCGTTATAAGGCTTTTGGTAGGAGTTCATAGCATTTGCTTGATCGTGCAAGACTTCTTTGAATGCCAGTATGGTGGGGCAATCTGTAGTGGTATGATCCGACATATCGCAGATACCACAACACTCGTTTCTAAGCTCTATAGTCTTGACAGGCTCAACCTTCCTAAGCTCAATTTCTTCTACCTTCCTAGTGAGGGCTGCCATTTTAGCATGAAGATCATCCTCAGTTCTGAGGTTGTAAAGGCCTCCCTGTACAGAGCTAGTAGGCTTAGGTAAAGACTTGGTGTTTCTATCCCCGTTATCCCAAAGTTGGGCAGTCTCAGCAAGGGAATCCAAATATTCCCATGCCTCATCAGGTTGTTTTTCTAAAAATCTACCATTGCACATGGTCTCTATAAACTATTTCAACTGTGGAGATAAACCTTCATAAAAGAAGCTAATGGTTCTCCAAGTTTCGAACCCGTGATGAGGGCATGAGAGAAGGTCTTTAAATCTTTCCCAACATTCATAAAATGTTTCATTATCTTTTTGTTGGAAATTGATGATATGTCTTTTTAAAAAGTTGGTACTTTGTGTGGGAAAGAACTTCTTCAAAAATTCTCTCTGCATATCTTGCCAAGTTCTTATTGATCTAGGTCGCAACGAGTTTAGCCATGTTTTGGCCTTATCTTTTAGAGAGAAAGGGAACAACGTCAGCTTGAGGACATCCTCGGTGATGTTCGGGACTCTAAATGTAATGCTCAATTCTTCAAAATCCTTTAAATGAAGATACGGACTTTCGGACTCTAACCCGTAAAACTTGGGCAGCAATTGAATTACCCCTGGTTTGATATCAAAATGTCCTACATTATCAGAAAAAATTATGCATGAAGGCTGACTAGTCCTAGCCGGTTGTAGGTATTGTCTTAGGGTCATAACATGGGGTTCTCGTTCTCGATTGTGGTGACTCCCCGCATCTTCATTTCAATCAGCCATCTCACAAGGTGTGAGATACTGCGAAGGAATTTCAGAGGTATGTCCTAAGGGATGATCTAAAGTTGTACGACTTAATCGACCGGTGTCGTCCCTATTCCACTTTAGCATGCAAAATATTTCCCTCTCTTTTTTTTATTTTTTTTAATATAAGTGCTACCTAAAGATATCTAAAAGGACAACCTAATACAGAAAAATAAAAATCAATTCACAATCAAGCATGCATCAAAACATTACACCTTAATTTCTAATGTTTTTCTTAAATTTCTAGACAGCTCCTAACTGGTTTGAAGAGGACACCTAAGCCTCCAATCCGGTCTAGTAACCTAGTCGACTAGGTAAGCTCCCAGGTAAGTGGAGGGGTCACGATGCGTTTAGTAAGGGTTCCACTTAAAACCCACTTTCCTCGAACAGAGACTGTCTCCCTTAAAGGGACAAAGCTTGCCTAGACATCGACTGGGCCATAGAGTGAAATTGGTGCAACTTTCGGTGGTCTTCATCCTATTGAGCTCGAATGTCCTTAGGGGCCAACGTCTAGTTGATTTTAGTTAAGCTTAGGATATTTATGCACTGGGATAATTTTTGGGCTAAGGACGAGTGATGAGATCCCGACCTTATCTTTTTAATGGGTTCAGCCCTTAGAATATTTTATGCTGATGCCTTATACTATATGCAACAATCAAGAGATATATTTTTTTTAATGTTTTATGACATGACATTAAATTTCATTGAATAGGTGATCAAGCAAATTATTTATTTTTTAAAAAAAATTTTATGAGTTGAAGTTTGAGATTTGAATTCTAAAATTTGAAATTTTAGGTTTTTCTTTTTTTTTCTTTTCAATTTTTAATTAGCAACAAGGGTTAATGAGATATAATAACAATAAAATTCTGATTCTAAAAATTTAAATACAAAAAATTCAAAATAGAAATCAGCAAGATTTTATATTAATCTAATGGTCTTGCAAGTCTCGAATGTCAATCAGACCGTTCAGATTATCGAAAACTGTGTCTTGCACCAGCTGACCAAATTTGAGTCCAATCAGACGGCTAATTGTTATGATATTAGAGTTTGATGCAGACTATGCAGGGAATAAAAAAATAGTAGTAAAGATTTAATTTTTTTTTTGAAAGAAAAATTGTGGAGTGATTGATTATAACCCTATTTGATTTTGATGAGCTCAAAGCATTTGAGTATATCTTATGTTATACTAATGAATTCAATCTAGTGTTTCAGTCAAATACTTGTAAATTTATGGTTAAGTGTCTCTAGATTTGGTTCAATACACTTTGGATAAGTAAGGAATTCAATTTGAACCAAAGTCTGAGTCTCGAGTCGACTCCGGAAGATTACGAGTCGACTCCAAGCGTATTAGAAGCACTGGCACAAGCTCGAGTCGACTCCTACACATTACGAGTCGACTCCGACTGAGAACAGACAGCCGGACAGAAAGATTCATCTCAGAACCTGTCAACGAGTCGACTCCTGAAGAATTCGAGTCGACTCCGATGCTTGCCGAGTCGACTCTAGCATAGTACGAGTCGACTCCAGGGAGTAACAGACAGAAAGATAGAGAAGCAATTTTGGACTCTGAGAGCCGAGTCGACTCCCGAAGAACTCGAGTCGACTCCGATGGTTGGCAGGTCGACTCCTAAGGAAGCAAGAGTCGACTCCCAGAGAAATGCAAGGCTAAAAGTCAGAGAGCCAATTTCGGACACTGAGAGCCGAGTCGACTCCCGCAAAGTTCGAGTCGACTCCAAGGCAGCGCAACCCCAAAGACAGAAGACTGTATTTTCGTCTCTAAGAGCCGAGTCGACTCCGAGACAGTTCGAGTCGACTCCAAGGCAGTGCAACCCCAAAGACAGAAAACTGTATTTTCATCTCTGAGAGCCGAGTCGACTCCGAGACAGTTCGAGTCGACTCCGAGACAGCACAGGTCAACAGACAGAAGATCGGGATTTCGGGGTCTGAGTGCCGAGTCGACTCCCAGAATATCCGAGTCGACTCGAGTGAGCAAACTTGAAAGAAAGATCTCTGGATTCCTTAGAACGAGTCATCTCCAAAAGTGCCGGGTCAGCTCCAGACATTGGAGAGTCGACTCCAGGTTCAGTCGAGTCGACTCCAAGTCAAGACAGCACTTTAATTCAAATCCAGAACAGTTGCCGAGCCGTCTCCTGAAAAGCATGAGTCGACTCCTGCAACAGGCGAGTCGACTCCAGATCGCGCGAGTCGACTCCGATCCCAACGGAAACATTGTCAGGATTTGCAGAATGTGCAGAACAGCTAGAAAGATGTGTCTAACGGCTATTTTTCTTTGGGAATGGCTTAAATAGCCTGAGGGAACAGTAATAGAGTAAAAAAGAGAGACTCCATTCAAAGCAAAAGGGATTTCCACCAACCAAAAGCTCTCTAGAGTGATTACACGAAAAAGAAGGAAGAAGTGCATTGAAGTCGACTCTCCAACTGTCTTCCTCACATTCAAGGCTCTCCTCCTGACAGCAAGTCTACATCAAATTCAAGAGGAGTCAAAGGGTTTGAAAAGCCCCTTCCTCTATCTCCAAAATCAGTTTGAGGGCTTCTTACTCTTCCTTGCTTAAATTGTTTAAATACGCTTTTGAGAAGCTTCCTTTTTGTTTGTGTCAACCTATTTGTTACTTACTTGATTCAATCAGGGGATTGAATCAAGGGTGTTAAGATTTGTTGGTGAGCCAAGGTTGAAACCAACGGTGTAAGGGTTTGATTGTGATCCCGGAAAAATAATCGGGTGGTTCTAGTCGGTGAGCCTGTGAAAACCGACCGAGTTCGTTGCAAGTCTCCGAATGTCAATCAGACCGTTCAGATTATCGAAAACTGTGTCTTGCACCAGATGACCAAATTTGAGTCCAATCAGACGGCTAATTTTTATGATATCAGAGTTTGATGCAGACTATGCAGGAAATAAAAAAAATAGTAGTAAAGATTTAATTTTTTTTTTTGAAAGAAAAATTGTGAAGTGATTGATTATAACCCTATTTGATTTTGATGAGCTCAAAGCATTTGAGTATATCTTATGTTATACTAATGAATTCAATCTAGTGTTTCAGTCAAATACTTGTAAATTTATGGTTAAGTGTCTCTAGATTTGGTTCAATACACTTTGGATAAGTAAAGAATTCAATTTGAACCAAAGTTTGAGTCTCGAGTCGACTCCGGAAGATTACGAGTCGACTCCAAGCGTATCAGAAGCACTGGCACAAGCTCGAGTCGACTCCTACACATTACGAGTCGACTCCGACTGAGAACAGACAGCCGGACAGAAAGATTCATCTCAGAACCTGTCAACGAGTCGACTCCTGAAGAATTCGAGTCGACTCCGATGCTTGCCGAGTCGACTCCAGCGTAGTACGAGTCGACTCCAGGGAGTAACAGACAGAAAGACAGAGAAGCAATTTTGGACTCTGAGAGCCGAGTCGACTCCCGAAGAACTCGAGTCGACTCCGATGGTTGGCAGGTCGACTCCTAAGGAAGCAAGAGTCGACTCCCAGAGAAATGCAAGGCTAAAAGTCAGAGAGCCAATTTCGGACACTGAGAGCCGAGTCGACTCCCGCAAAGTTCGAGTCGACTCCAAGGCAGCGCAACCCCAAAGACAGAAGACTGTATTTTCGTCTCTAAGAGCCGAGTCGACTCCGAGACAGTTCGAGTCGACTCCAAGGCAGCGCAACCCCAAAGACAGAAGACTGTATTTTCGTCTCTGAGAGCCGAGTCGACTCCGAGACAGTTCGAGTCGACTCCGAGACAGCACAGGTCAACAGACAGAAGATTGGAATTTCGGGGTCTGAGTGCCGAGTCGACTCCCAGAATATCCGAGTCGACTCGAGTGAGCAAACTTGAAAGAAAGATCTCTGGATTCCTTAGAACGAGTCGTCTCCAAAAGTGTCGGGTCAGCTCCAGACATTGGGGAGTCGACTCCAGGTTCAGTCGAGTCGACTCCAAGTCAAGACAGCACTTTAATTCAAATCCAGAACAGTTGCCGAGCCGTCTCCTGAAAAGCATGAGTCGACTCCTGCAACAGGCGAGTCGACTCCAGATCGCGCGAGTCGACTCCGATCCCAACGGAAACATTGTCAGGATTTGCAGAATGTGCAGAACGGCTAGAAAGATGTGTCTAACGGCTATTTTTCTTTGGGAATGGCTTAAATAGCCTGAGGAAACAGTAATAGAGTAAAATAGAGAGACTCCATTCAAAGCAAAAGGGATTTCCACCAACCAAAAGCTCTCTAGAGTGATTACACGAAAAAGAAGGAAGAAGTGCATTGAAGTCGACTCTCCAACTGTCTTTCTCACATTCAAGGCTCTCCTCCTGACAGCAAGTCTACATCAAATTCAAGAGGAGTCAAAGAGTTTGAAAAGCCCCTTCCTCCATCTCCAAAATCAGTTTGAGGGCTTCTTACTCTTCCTTGCTTAAATTGTTTAAATACGCTTTTGAGAAGCTTCCTTTTTGTTTGTGTCAACCTATTTGTTACTTACTTGATTCAATCAGGGGATTGAATCAAGGGTGTTAAGGTTTGTTGGTGAGCCAAGGTTAAAACCAACGGTGTAAGGGTTTGATTGTGATCCCGGAAAAACAATCGGGTGGTTCTAGTCGGTGAGCCTGTGAAAACCGACCGTTGTGATCTCGTAAAACAACAAGTTGGGTTGTGAACTTGTAAAACAACCGGCTGTAATCCGAGGGATTATAGTGAATTCCCAAGTGAGGCTTGGGGAGTGGACGTAGGAGCAAGGGTTAGCTCCGAACCACTATAAAATTTCTTGTGTTTGTGATTGCTCCATTGTCTCTTACTTTCCCTTCATCCACTGCATATAGCAACTAATTAATCCACTAGCAAAAAGTTTTAATTAGTTACTCACAAAGCTTTTAATTGCAATAATTATTTTAAAACCCAATTCACCCCGCCTCTTGGGTTGTCTATCTGGGCAACAAAAATACTAACTACTAAGGTAAAAATTAAATCTAAAATTATACTAATAACTCAGTCGTTCTCCGGCAACGGCACCAAAAACTTGGTGCGTTCGAAAAACTGTTCTCCCAAGTGCAGGAGAATCGCACAAGTAGTATAACTCGGGAGTCCGAGGTCAATTCCTCAGGAAACGATCTATAGATTATTAGCGTAATTTTTAGATGTAATTTTTAGTTGACCTTCAAAAATTAAAAGCAGAGAATAATAGGTAATTAAACAACGTTCAAGAATATAGAGAAGACTAGGGATCCGGAATCCTCCTTGACAATATTACTTTTAATAAATAAACTCGGCGATTCTTGACTAAGGATTAATATGATAGAGTAGTTCTAATCATGGAGTATACAATATGAGAACATGAATTTAACATCCAAGTATTTATCGTGCCAGTTACGTCTACGACAAATCAAGCATTGAAACAATCCATGCATCAATATATATAAACCATACAAGATCTATCTAATAAATAAATATGCAAGAATCTAAAACATACCAATGGATATAAAACAATTAGAATAAAAGTTTAGAATGTACTTGATGAAAGCAACATGACAAGGGTTCATCCATCACCCTTTTGCCAAAGAAATTAGCTTTCCATTACAACAATCACCTCTTTTATATTTTTTTTTTCTTTTCCTTTTCGGAAACAGGGCATACCCTGTTTCCCTCTTCTCTTTTTTTTTTTCTTTCACTGCAGCAGCCCGGCTCCTCTGTTTTTCCGAATGAGAGCCCCTTCTCCGATCCCCCTGTTTCCCTTTTTATACAATGAAGACCTCCCTAAATTTCGAATAATCTCCCAAGCAAATCAAAACGGATGCTGGGAATCTGGGATGCGGATGGTGTAGAGATGCTGGGAACATTGGAACGGAGGAGGAAAGTGGACGCGGGACCTGCGGGAGCTGATCACGGCCGGATCTGATGCTGAGATCGGATGCGATGGAGGAGGCGGACGGCCGGGAGGTGATCGCAGGATGATCACGGAAGATTGCTCGCGGGGGAGAGGCTCGGACGCTGTGGATCTGAGATTCCAGAAGATCGCTGATGCTGGGGGCTGATCACGGGCTGAAGCATGGGATTACAGGCTCGGGCGGATGCCGTGGAGGAGGTGGATGGCTGGGCGGTGATCACGGGCGTTGCGTTGCTTGATCCGGAAGCTGGGATTACGGAGAAAGAAGATGATGTGGGGTGCTGCTCGCTGGTTCCGCAGGAGAATCAAGAGGAAGGGGATGCGGTGCTTTGGGTGTTTTGGGATGCAGACTGATGCGGAAGGATGGGCTTCGGATGTTTCTGGTGCATTCCATATGGATGGTCACCAAGTGTCGCTCTAATATGGTCAGGCCTGGCTGCTGCCCATAATTGTGAGTTTGATAAATGATGGGTTCGACTAGGCTATGGCAAGATCGGGTGCGCACAGCTTGGGTTAAGCATCTTTCTGAACCAAACCTGTACCAAATGTGTATTTTATCTCTGATTTATGATAAGACTATACGAAACACAAAATACAATTTAACTCAACAATATTATCATCATCTGTTAACAATAAGACTAATTTAAGGGGTATGTAGATCACACTTTTGTGCTCTCATCAAACCACAATAATACTTATTATACATTATGATAAAAAAAATATTGGACATCTCAACCTCGGACCAGACCAATCCTGACGACCTCGGTACAAACTAAGGTAGAAAACTTTGGCCCCAGCCGAGGAGCCAACCGACCAAGGTGAGCAACTTCACCTCCAACCAAGGAGCCAATTGACAAGTGCAGACAAGAACTGACAGTCCTAGTGACAAGCCGTTGTAACAGTGACTAGCTATTGCAACAACTATACATTCAACGTGTAGTCAGTATCTTACGCCGCCCACGCCGAGGCATACTATAGGCCACCACCTGACCACTAGTACATGCTGACCCAAGTAACGACAAATCCAACTCTCCTATATAAAGAGGCAGTCTGGGGGACCTCAAATATGCAATGATACGCACTACGTGATATCAGAACTACACTCTGCTATTTTTTTTTCTTTTCATACTATTGCCTATCCATTCCAATTTAGACATCGAAGGATCTTCCACCGAAAACTCTCCAATAGATGGACTTCCTACAAGCCGTCCCTAGAGGAGACCAGCTCCCGACACCTCCACTAGTCTGCTCAGCTCATCTCCAACCAACTTTAGGGTCGTCCGAGCTGCGCTCCGACCTCGGTCTGCATTCGGCAGCAATAGATTGGCGCTAGAGGAAGGATCATGTCCGAGACACATTGGTATCAAATGAAGAGAGGAATCATCAGCATGAGGTCATGAGGAGCATGTGCTACGTCTCATGCCTTGTAACGTCGTGCCTCGATCTTGCAAGGATCATCGCAAAGCATGAAACATGCTCCGCTGAAACAACTCGCCGCGCTTATGGATAATGAGTAGTCCAACCTGCTCATTCAACAAGTGTAGGCACTTACTACGGTAGTCTAAATCCTATAGCAGACAACGACATGACCAGAGCCGGTCCGGCCAAAATCCAGTCAGCCCAGCCACCACTTTTAGTCGCCGACGCACCACATGCGCTTGGTTAGCCATCGCTCCCGATGCCGGGACTCGGAGCGATCTCATTAGAGTAGACGCACTCCGAGGAGCAGTCCCAGTCGAAATGGAAAACAACGTACTCTAAGCCCCCATTTCAACAAGAATTCCGTTCAAAGCCTCTCACTTCCTCGCCATGTGGAGCCTCCACCCTAGCGGGATGCTAACCTCGAAAGGGGAATCAAGGAGATGGGCCAATAGATTCAGGCCCTCAGGGGATAGGCTCCGAAGGCGAACAATGACCTCAGTTTCTCCTCAGATCTCCTGCTCCCGACAGATCATGAAGGAACCATTCCCACCGCGGTTCAAGATTCCTCAAGTAGAGCCATACAATGACACCTTAGATCCACTGGATCACTTGGAGAACTTCAAGGCTTTCTTGATGCTGCACGGAACCAACAATGTCGTGCTTTGCAAGGCATTTCCTACGACCCTCTCAAGCAACTCGGTTCTGGTTCTCTGGGCTTCAAGCCGAGTCCATCTACTCATTCGAGCAACTCGTCTGCCTCTTCATGGCACACTTTGTCTTCAGCCAAAGATGGCACCGCAGTTCGGATGCACTGCTCAACATCAAGCAGAAGGAGAAAGAGTCCCTTAGGGACTATGTTAGCCACTTCAACGTAGCGATGTTGGAAGTCCACGATCTGGATCAGACGGTTCCAATATCGGCAATAAAGAGTGGCTTACGATCGTCGCGCTTTCTCTTCTCCTTTGAGAAGCATTTTTTTGCCAATATCGCCAAAATGTTGGCAAGAGCAGATAAATATGTCAATGCGGAGGAAGCCATAGCCTCCCATCGCGAGTCTACTGGCGAGAGATCTCCTTGAGGTAGTAAGAGGGGGTGCGAGGAGCGAATAGAGCCGAGGCGAACTTCACCTCACGGCGGCTCAAGAGCCCCCCTTGGAAGTTCTAAAGGTACACCCCTCATTGCCTCGAGGACCTAGATCCTCATGGAGATTGAAGGCCAAGGCTACTTGCACTCTCCGCATCGGATGAAGACCTCGGTGTTCAAAAGGGACCAGAAGAAGTACTGTCACTTGCACTAGAACTATGACTATGACATTGAGGAGTGTCTCTAGCTTAAGGACAAGATTGAGGCACTCATTAGACGTGGACAGTTGGATCGGTACATCTATGCTCGACGTGACCGAGAAGTGCCTGTCTTAGCCTCTAATTTGTCGCCCCCGGAGCCTATCAACAACTGTCCAACTGCTAGAGTCATCAACACCAACACTTGCAGTCCCACCGAGGTCCCAAGCACCTTAGGCCGAGCTCCCCAAGAGGCTGAAGTTGCCCTAAAAAGACGGTGCGCAGGGGACGTCATCACTTTCTCTAATGCGGACTAGGCTGCAGACTAGGCTGGGGCCCGTCAGATAAAGCGACAAGCCTCCCACTACATCCGCCTCGATGACAAGTGATATCGGAGATCATTTTTATTTCCACTCCTCAAACGACGCTTCGAGAAGGCCAATCAATGCATTTATTGCCCTCTGATAAGAATCTTTTCCTCGATCGAGGTGACGACTTGACTTCCGTCACCTGATCTGGAATGTAGCTCGGCTTCATAAATAGAAGGCAAGTGATGGAAGAAATATTGAAAACCTCAATCTCGAACTAAACCGACCTCGACGACCTCGGTACAAACCAAGGTATGCAACTTCAGCTCCAACCGACCAAGGTGAGCAACTTCACCTCTAACCAAGAAGCCAATCGACACGTGCCGACAAGGACCGACAGTCCTGGCAATCGGCTGTCGTAACAACGGCTGGCCATTGTAACAATTTTGCATTCGGTGCGCCGTCTATACTGTACGCCACCCATATCAAGGTCGTCTTACTGGTCGCCATATGACCATTGGGGAACGCCGACCTAGATAACGACAAATCCAACTCTCCTATAGAGATAGTTTGAGGGACCTTAGGTATGCAATGACATGCACTATGCAATGACACGTACTACGCGATATCAGAACCACACTCTGCTGAAATTTTCTTCCTTCTACACTATTGTCTCTCTATTCTGACTTAGACATTGAAAAATTCTCCACCGGAAACTCTCTGGCAAAGAAACTTCTTGCAAGCTGTCCTCAGAGGAGACTAGCGTCTAACACCTCAACCAGCCTGCTCAACTCATCTCCAGCCGATCTTAGGATCGTTCGAACTACACTCTGACCTTGGTTAAGATTCGACGGCAATATATTGAATACTTATACATGACCAAGGAAACCAAAAATTACCTTCTTAGCTAACTTTTTTTTTTATATGAGGTCCTGGATTATTAGAATGGCATCATAGTAGATCCTACTCATGATCTACGTGGACTAGAAGATCCTGTAGCAAAGATCCATTTAGATTGACCACAATCGTGGTGTCCATGAAAAAAAGTGGAAGAGTATCAGAATAATAAAAAAAATGGCTTGATTAGCTTGAGTGAAAAATAATAAAAAGTATTATACCAAAACTCATGAAGGAAACACGAATTCTAGTCATGCTAGCACTACATGAATCCTCAATATATTTACTAGCTAGCTAATGATTAAATATATGAAACACTAAGTGCTTTAAAAAAAAAAAACGCTGTAAAGTAAGATATCTCTTATACATCTATGATCTGGTCTATCAACTCTTGTCAACTCACCATTTTCTTAATTTTTTTTTTTGGTGAAAACCATTTTCTTAGTTCAGTCAGTCAACTCACCACTAAGAGCTAATCCCCAGTTCAGTTCCGAGCCAGGTTTTCGATCTACTTATTTTTCAGACGAAGTATGGCATCTCTCGAGCGGCCCAACCGGCGGATTTCATTGGACGAGGAGTTCGAGAAAATAAAGAAACTAACCGTTTATACATAAAGTCTCCGCCCCCCTTTCTAAAACTGGAAGCAACCGGACTTTTAAAATCGTGCAGAATGCAGAGGGAAATCAAAGAGATCCAAATGCTTCTCAATGAATGCATTACCACGTGGAGAGGGCCACAATCCCTATAAAAATTTCCCCCCTTTCCCCAGTTTCCTGACCAACCCCATCTCCGTCTCTTCTCCCAAAACTCCATCAAAACACAGGCCATAAAAAGAGAGGCTTTCTTCTCCATCTAAAAAGAACTTTCTTTTCCTCTTCCTCACGCTAAAAGACTCGAGCATAAATCCCTCAAATCACTCTAGCGCTCCAAGTTCACCTTCTTCCATTGTATCAAACAAAGACTTGGACGGAGAGAGGAGAGATGGGCAGCATGGATGACTACCCTCGCAAACCAATCCAACAGCAAAGCTCGACGAAATCGAAGCTCAAGATTCTGCTACTACTAGTATTTACCAGCTTGTTCTCCATCTACCTTTTCTCAGGCTCCTCCTTCAACGTCGACTGGTCAGCGCACACCCCCCGAATCCACCTCTGGGACTCGGAAGCACTCCTCCGAGAGCTCAACTCCACCCAGTCCAGACTGTCCATGAGCCAAGCCCAGGTTACCGAGCTTTACAGGCGGCTCGCCACCTCTAATGCTCTCTTGGAGACCCTCCTCGCCGAGCTCGGCCGAGCCAACCGCAACAATGCCCCACAAGAGGACTTGGATGGATGGCTGAAGGAGCTCACCGGGGAGCTCAAGCTCGCTGTGGGGCCTCACAAGCTCCCACTCGGCGAATCGGCCAACATCCGCTCCGACGAGCTCTACCCAACTCTCGGCACCGCTTGCCGCCGCTTCCAGGATGAGCTCATCCGGTACATGAGCTACGAGGTCGGCGGCGAGTGCCCCTCCGACGACAACCTCGCCCAGCGATTGTTGCTCAAAGGGTGCGAGCCCCTGCCACGTCGCCGTTGCCACCCCAAGTCCCCTGTCGGCTACGCCGAGCCCACCACCTTCCCCGCCAGCCTCTGGACAATCCCGCCGGACACCAGCGTCGTCTGGGATCCATACACCTGCAAGAACTACGCCTGCCTGGTCCATCGAAGGCACGTGAGAGGGTCCTTCGATTGCAAGGACTGCTTCGACCTGGACGGGCGGGAGAAAGGCCGCTGGCTCCGAAGCTACGGGGAGCTCGACTACGCGATCGACGAGATCCTCGGAACCAAGTCGCCGGGCACGATCCGCATCGGCCTCGACATCGGCGGGGGCACCGGCACGTTCGCGGCCAGGATGAGGGAGCGCAACGTGACCATCGTCACGAGCACCATGAACTTCGACGGGCCCTTCAACAACTTCATCGCCTCGAGGGGGCTCGTCCCGGTGCACATCAGCATCGCCCACCGGCTCCCCTTCTTCGACAACACGCTCGACATGGTTCACTCCATGCACGTCCTCAGCAACTGGATCCCGGATGTCGTGCTGGAGTTCGCGCTCTACGACATCTACCGGGTGCTCAGGCCTGGTGGCCTCTTTTGGCTCGATCACTTCTTCTGTCTCGGGACGCAGCTGAACACTACGTACGCTCCCATGTTCGACCGGATCGCGTTCAACAAGCTCAGGTGGAATGCCGGCCGAAAGCTGGATCGGGGGATCGAGAAGAACGAGTGGTACCTCTCTGCACTACTGGAGAAACCCATGACTTGACGGCCAAATGCAAACAATCAGATATGCAGGTAATGGGGAATGTTTCAGAGTGCTAGCAACAATGAGAGCTGCCTGCTCGGCCTGCTCAAACCTCGCAGGCAGCGTATCTTTGATACATGTCATCCAAGGAAGGATATGGATATTGAGAATTTGAATTTGGTGTTGTTTAGGCCCTATCATGTTATTGTTCATTTCATTCTTGTGCTATAAGAATATAGATCCAGTCAAGTACAGTAGCAACTGGCTCGATACTAGATTTGCAATGTTTGTAACGAAGCTGTTTCTGACCTTGGTCCAGAAGAAAAAAAAATAGAAAAGAGAAAACAAATCATTGTTCCTTCTGAGGTTTTCCAGTTGGACAGCAAAAATAGCCGATCTCAAATAGTTGAGACAAAGCTTAATCTTTATGGTTTGGTAATATATAGGGCTAAAATAAGGTGAAATACCTTCAACTGCTTCTAGTTCATTAATTCTCATATGATGAGTAGCCAAAATATCATTCCACATGCAGAAAGAGAAGAGACTATATTTGGACAATGTAAAAGATCTCAAAGACAAGCAGCGCTTAACCACTTATTCTAATGAGTAAATGAATAATCGTTACTTACATGTGCTCCCTCTTGGAAGAAGGTGGTGATTGCCGTAGCCTCAAGGCTTCCTTCTTGTATGAATGGCTGTTCCGTCCTGCTGGACTAATTATAAGCTACTCCACGCTCGCAGATTCCATTGTCAGTTCAATAAATTTCTTGAGCAGTATCCCTGCAATAAGATGAGCATGCAATTCAGTCAAAAAGACGACCTCTGTGATTTGAAGCAATTAATTTAAATACCTTCTCTGTGAATTATTACAAAGCTTATTCTTTTTTTCTCACCTGCTGAGCATCATATGTTGGTGTTGATAATCTAAAATTAGTTTCATTGACTGCACGCTGCTGCACTTGTTGTTTGCGACATTCATTTCGTTCCACATTGATTTAGAGAGACCAAGATTGAAATTTCTACACTCAAGAAAGGATTGTCTAGAAGAATTTTGTTCGACATGAATCTTTAGGAGCCACATCGGAGTTAAACCTCAGAAAGTTCTGCTTAAAAAATGCATATACAAGGAAGAGCTCCAAATGAAGTAGCAATCGAGGCATAATTATAGAGACTTCCATCCAAGATTCACCGTCTCGGTACTAGATCCTATACCAATGCTATACTAGCACAGTATCGGTACGATACGGTACAAGATATATTCGGTATACCGAGTGTCAGTATATCACTCGTACCATATACCAGTATCGAACCGGTACGGTACACCTTGTACCGTCCGGTTTGAGTGGATACGGCGAACCATGCTTCCACCAGACTCATGCTTTTAAGCAGATACATGTATAAATGCCCTATCAGAGACGAAACATACAACAAAATCATAAAAAATTAAAATAGAACTTATATGCCCTCAAGAGTAAGTTTCTGATAAAAAAGTGCACATGTTATACAAGTTATCATTTATCGGAATACAAAATCAAAATAATTGGAATAATATAGCTTCACTGGGTAATATCTGGTCCAGAATCTCTGAAGTTTACATTCAACACAGTAGCTTGTATAACTCATCACCTTTTACTTTAGCTCGTGATATCACTTGAATGATTTTCTAGAATTTGGAACAGCAACCAATTAACAACAAAATGATGGAAAGTAAGTCCATTTGAATCAAGGTATGTTTGTTCATCTATTGCCCTGGAGCAGATGGAACATCGAAATTACCCCTGCCATACAAACAACTAAGACAGCAATACCATGCTCTTGACGAGGCTATGGAATCAACAGATGAGTTAAAAATGCATGTCATTCTAGTAGGCAACTGAAATCTTGCTTATATCTGGAAGACAAGCCAACCAAGGAAGCAGCTTTTCATGGACTAGATCTGGTCTATCATCATGGGGACAGTGGCCAACTCCCTCTAGGATGTAGAGTTTCACATTTGAAAATTGAGAAGGGAGTGAAGAGAAGTACTTTCCCACAGGTCCATCTATAGGAGTAAATGGGTCTTGATCACCCCACAAGACCAAAACAGGAAGAGAAATTTTTGGCATCAAGGACATAGGACTTGGCCCTGGTGGGCCTGTAACAACAGAAACAAATGCATCAAGAGCTCCTACATCATCAGCTGGTCTCCTAATAATCTGCACATATCCAGACAAATACCAAATGATAAATAATCAGTGCTAAGAAACACTATGGAAGGACAAAAAAGTAGTAGAAGCTCAAAAATGAACCACAAAGTATGTGAAAAAACCATTTATCAATTGACTGAAAGAGAATAGAAGGGAAAAAAGTGTATAGCAATGCAGATTGTCAACTGAGACTTCATGCTACCTCAATTAGATCCTCATCAACAGATTCTTTGTTTCCATAAACGGAGAGTAAGATGTTCTTCAGATTCTCCCTGTTTCAACAAATAATTATTATTTATTAGACTACTGGTGGAGTTGCATTTCAGCGCTTAAAAATGATAAAGAACACCAGCCAAGTGTACCTCTGTTTGACACGCCCAAAAAGTGCTGATGCTATCGCTGTCTGCTTTAATAAGATGTCAAATAGCCTAAGCAAAGGCAGCAGCAACTTGATCCTCCAATCGTCGACTATTGCCTTATTGTTCATGCCACCCGCACAATTTAGTAGCACAAGACCCCGGACTAGGTCTCCATTAGACTCTGGTTTGTTACCATAATCATTAGTGAGAGAATTAACTTTCTCATCTTGTGAGCAAAGAAATTACAAAACTTATCATGCAACAGAGATATCTAAAGGATTTGAGAGAACTTTCTCAAATGTTCATAAGCCAGAAAGCACATCAGAAGCTAGTAGAAGTATAGAACCATGGTTAACCTGAAGCAGCGATAACACATGCAAGGCTTCCAACCGAGTTCCCAATCAACACAGTGGGCTTCTTGATGACTTCATTTAAGAAATCTAATATCAGCTGTTCGGTGAAACCATATTTTCCTGTAAGAGTAAATAACAAAGAAGAACCCCTAACAAAGTAGGAAGTTAGAAGTAGAACATGCACCTGAGCCCATACTTCCATCTTGTAAGAAAATCCTGCCGGCTTCTCCGATGCACCAAATCCAAGCAGGTCGATGGCATATACAGTGTAGAACTCTGACAATACTCCAATATTCCTGAAGCACAGAAAGCCCAAAGATATTTCTTCAATATAATATTTTTGGAAAAGCAGGAAAACTAGGATGCTAATATTTTTCCGTAAGTTCTGACATAAACTTGTAGAAGATGAAACATTAGTACCAAGAGATTGATATTCTCCAACATTTCAGAACATTGGTAGACAGCGCAAGGATCTCAAAGAGGATGTCAATTGCCTTAGTTGCTAAAGTCTCCGAGTATTAAGATCTATGGTTTGGAATCAGATCTCATCCTCACCCGATTTTGGCCAGGCTTCCGCTCATCCTATTTCTCCAAAAACACAGAGAAGGATTTCAAGAAGAAGAACAATGAATGAATTCCCAGGACGATTCCACAAAAATCGAAGGACCGAACCAAACAGTAACGTCGATGAGAAGATCCAAACAAATAAAGAAATTGAAACTTCCTTGCAAGCAGATAGCATCAGAGAGAAACGAAGCTTCTTAATGGTGCTCAGTGAACATAAGGTTGCCACCAACGGGGTTGAACCCTGGAGTTCTCACATGGGAAGAGGAATGATGAACAACTCTTACTTAACAATTGTTGGCAGTTGATGTATTCTTGATGAATTCTGCAGAATCCAACCCAATTCCAATCAATCAGGAGGGTAAAGCTAATACCTGAATGGAGCACAAACCCGAAATTTCTCCAGCTCAGGAATCTATTTTGACAGGTTCTTTACGGCCATAGTAGTGTGAAATCAGTTGGGCAGTTAACAGGTATGGGCGGCCAGAATTTCCAAAAGAGATGAGTAGATTTGATGTCATATCTCTTTCGGTAGAATCAGAGCCGGCACAAGAAGTAAAGTGCAAATGAAGATACTGCAGAAAAAGAAGTGGAATGAATCTAGAGAAAGGAACCACTTCAATAAGATGTGATCTTTTCCCCTTCTTACCTTCGCCAGTGGGCGACAGAGGCACCAAAGCCATGAACGAGAAGAAGGGGAGGGCCTTTCCCCTTGACGAGGAAATTGATGCCGAAGTCCTTCCACCTCCAGGTGCTACAGCAGTCATATATCTCCTTCAGCTCTCTGCTGCTGCTGCTGTCCACAAGAGTGGCAGCAGAAATCCTACCCCTGAAAGCGATCCTGAGACGACGTCCACTTCTAAAATGGCCAAACGAAGAGGAGGAAGAAGAAGACCAACAAGGGGAATGAGAGAAAAGAGAAGGGGTGGAGAAGGAGAAGAGACGAATTGTTGGGGGTCGCGGACAGAGGGAGGTGGAAGGGAGGAGAGAAACCGCCATCTCCAGCTCTCCGAGTACTCTCCAACCACAATGAATTCTAGTGGCCTCTATGACGATGGAGGGCAGGTTGGTCATTGCATAAGACGGTTGTCGGCTTCCACACCCAGAAATAAAAGAGGCTCTTTTGGGTGGCTGTGACTCAAATTTGGCCATCCTGCTTTCATTGAATTTTCACCATCTGATCTTTAATAGTGGCTTGGCTGCTTTGCATTCCTTCAGCCACGATTTTTCTCAACAGCATATCAATTCCATTCATCACCTGTGAGGACCCGGAATATATATATATAAATCATTTGGGTTGATGGGCCGGCCTGAAGAGGCCTGGCCCATCTCCAAATATAGATCGTGCCCTGGGCACGATCGTGGAAGAGGGAGCATCGCGGAGACGACTCGCCGGGGAGGCGACGGTTCTGAGAGCCGGTCGGTTATGGAGGACGCCTTAAAGCCCCTCTTCACTTCAGCAAAGACCTCCCCCACAAATTTGGTGAAGATGCCTTGGATCCATAGGTTTTGATCCGAGGTTGCTTAGGGATTTCTCCTCCGATTCTCGTCGGAAAAGTTGCCGGAGCACCCCATCGGACTGAGGTGATCATGGCTTGTCCCCTTGTGCTTTATTTTCTAGATTAAGGGTTGTGTTGGCTGAGTTTTGGCCGGTGAAATCGTCGGAGAAGGATCCCTGTTTTGGCTCCTCTCTTTCGGATCTTGCCGCCGCCGGCCGCCAGGTTTGCCAGGATTCATGCCATTTGGGGGTGAATCAGGACTGTGTGAGGATTGGTGAGGGATTTAGGATTAATTGAAGATGGCGAGTGGTGGATCCGAGGTTTTCTTCCTCGTGATCCCATCTTCTTCTTTCCTTCCTCTCGTCGGTTGGCCGCCGACACCGGCGATTGTAAGTTGTGGGCCACTGTGGTTGCCGTTGGGTGGGGGCTGAGCCACCATCATGGTGGCCTTCTGTAGATGATGGTGGAGGGGGGGAGATCCTTCCGGTTCTTGGGGGAAGAAGAAGAAGAAACCACTTCTTCCCTCCCTCTCTTGGCCGGCCACCATCGCCGACGACTGCAACAGTGGTGGCCGGCGATGGTTCAGCCAGTGGTGGCCGAGATGACGAGTTGGAGAGGGCACAACCACCATGGCTGCTGCCCTTGGACCAGAGGAAATTTGAGGGAGGTAGCCATACTCCCATCCGTGAAAACAGAAGGGCCACCTCTTTTCTTGATCTTTTCATCGAGACCGGCCATCGTCGCCGGCATGGCAGCGGCCATGGCTGGCGACGATATAGGTCGGTGGTGAAAGGGTGGGGGTCGGGCCACCCCGATTGCCCCTAGATCTGGAAGGATTGAGATGTTTGGGGACATGATAATGAACCCTATAGTAGATGTGAATTATGGTTTAGAATATTTAAATATTAAATAATTTAGTTTGTGATTTGTAATTGATGTTGTAGGGGGAGAGTCAGCGGTGCCAAGAGGTTTTGATCAGGGGACTCAACACCCCCGCTCGTAGGTTGTGATTTGGATCCGTGTTTGAGTCAATCTTCAAATTGCAGTACGAATTCTTACATCTGAGCACCTCTATTTATGCATATATTTGATTTATCGTTGGATATATTTTATCAGTATGTTGTTATTGGTTTTATAAGCTGGTATGACACATATGAGGTGTGCATCTTGTTTGTTATGGAAATATTGAGATATTTAAATTGGAAAGAATAATCATATCTTTGAGATACATGCAAATATGTGATGTGATTGAAATTTAATTAAACATGTAAAATTAGACATGTAAAATGGGTTGGACTAGCCTTGTCATGAGATAGCCTCTATGAGCTTATGCGTAGGATAGCTGCCACGAGCTGATGCGTAGGATAGCCTCCACAGACTTACGCATGGGATAGCCTCTACGAGCTTACGCGTGGGATAGCCTCCACGGGCTTACGCGTGGGATAGCTGCCACGAGCTTATGTGTGGGATTTGTGCAGTCTTGGACTGGGTCATGATCTTGGTTAGTCCAAAGCCAGAAGTGAAAAACTTTGAAACTTGGGAATCAGATTAATACGAAAGTGGATAACATAATGTGTAAAAAGGATTTATGTATATGTACTAGTTTTTATATACTTGTTGTTTATTGAGCTTTTCGAATGATGACATAACACTTATTTGTTGCTCGGATTATTTTCTTATTATTACTGGTGTGGCTGTTGGGATTCTTACTTAGCTGGAAAAGCTCATACTATACTTACTTTTCTTTTCAGAGGCACTGAATTTCTAGAATCCATCGGGTGGGTCGAGAAGTAAGATCGATTTGGAGACAGACTGCTAGATAATTAGAAGTTAATTTATCTTTTGCTTATGGACATTTGAATTTATGTAATCCATCGGTACATTTTAGTTGGTTTGATATAAATACATTAATCGTTAATTATTGGCATTTTTGTGAATATTGTACCTTTTAGGCCTTACATGATCTTTAGGGTTTTACATTAGGGATTATGTGGCCGTGTCACGTGGTCAACCCGAGCGGTGGGTTTGGGGCGTGACATCACCCGCATGACAGCCCCCACAATCCACCATTAATATGGAACAATTCAGGGCAAAGGAGAATCGATGCAATTGTAGTGCAAACTTTTAAAGGAGTGTTATTGGCTCTGCGAAGTTCATGGTGAATATAAACAGCAAGACACCCAAAAACATATATGTTCATTGCCAATCCAAAGTTCTGTATCTCTCTGTATATAATATCCAAAGGATGGGTTTTACATCAAGGTCTGTCAGACTGCACATCAAAAGCATAACACCATCTATCTGTACACAGACATTCAACAAAGTGTTTTCACAGGTTGGTGAAAAGGACTGAGCAACACTGAAGAAAACATGAAAACATTAATACAACACAAAAATCCCTCTAAACTTGATGGCTGTGATTTGGACTCATGTACCTTCCTTGATTACGGGGCACAGCGATCAGAACATTTAGGATATCTTGTACGCCCAACCATGCTCACTGAGGAATGCTTGAACAGCTTCCTTGATAGCAAGGTTTGATACCAGTTGGTGTGGTTCGAGCGGCTCTCCTGTGACAGGATAAAACTTGCCCACCTAAATTTGAGAAACTAGATTCAGAACTTAAAGCATAGCCACAAAGAAAAGGCAATAAGCTCGAGTACAGCATGAAACTAGGAATCACCATCTGAAGATGATCAAGAAACACTGCCCTTTCATAAGTATGCCACTGGGAGTAATCATAGGATCACAAAAGATATCAAGTGTATTTTTACAAAAGTAGTCAGTCACCTGAATATCAACAAATATTCTAACTGCTATCAGCAGCAGAGAAAGGGGAACAAATATCAACTCAATTAGGAGTTGGGTCACCTCTGATGGTGTATCAGTTTGTGCAGCTTTGCTGAACACCTTGTGGAGGTATTCCAACTGCTGCAAATGGTCATTTTCTTTGAAGCCACCTCTGATGGGTCAATCAAATAATAATTTGTAAGAGCTTTTTCACATACTTCCCTGAAAGATAATACAGGATTGTCATGTTTAGCAGATGCAAATGCCTGTGTATTTTAATATATCGAGTAAAAGAGATCAATATATGGAACTTTCTCAGCAACTTACTAATAAAAAAACATATATATCTCAAACTCTGCAGCCTAGGTGCTCGCTTGCTAGATGAATATTCCTTATTCCATGTACTGCGCTCTGGAATGAACTGCCAAACCTCCTCGACCATGTAGCTAACTGGCTTAGCACCTCTCCCAAGTTCCAAAGCCTATCTCATGCAAGTTTTATGGAGTTCAGTTATTAACAGTATCCAGGTAATGCTTAAAATAATAAAAATGGTTGCCGTGAAGATTAAAAAGAAATTGGCATGACTTGCTAAAAGATGAATAAAAAGGACCATTGCTTGATAAAAGGTAAAAGGCTTCGGCTAACAAATGCAATGGCATGGATTCAAGTCCTTAAGCAACCATTTTGTGCAAAAAAAAAAAAAAATGCCAAAGATTAGATTTGTTCCTAATCTGCCCCTCCTACAACCCTGGATTGCCAGGATCATAGTTGGTAATGGCTTTTTTCTTAGCTACAAAAAAAAGAAAAATAAAGCCCATTGCAGAATTATATATAGATGAACAGAATAAGACTGGTAATCAGAAAATTCTGTTGCTAAAGAAAAAGCAGAGTACGGAGGCCAGGATTTTACAGTGGTTGTGAGCATGACTTTTGAGTCATATAGCTGTTATGTTAACCTTGAAAGGATCAAAGATACCCGTTTTTCTTTATGACAAATTTGTACGTAACTGTACCAATTTTGCCAGCAATTGACCACTATCATGAAGACTCGTTTGGTATGCGGGAAGAATTTTTTCTCACTATAATATTTCTCCCAAAAAGATGACTTCTGAAAATATGATACCTGAAAAAATGATTTTGGCATGCTTGATTGATCGTGAAAAAATGGTACATTCCAGAGAGGCTTATATTTAGTTAAGCATCTACTTTTCTAGAAAAATTATATGAAATACCCATTATACTCTTAATAAAGAGAAAGACCTTATCCAAGAATTTTGATAGCTTAAAGATACTTTTGGAAAAAAAGGATCTCAATTTCCAACCGGTGGAAAAGTAGCTTTTTTCATGACCTCCATGGGTTTTTCTTTTTTTATAAAACATGGAAATCTTATCTCATGGAAATGCTACTTTTCAATATTTCTTCTTTGAAAACTCCAACTAAACAAGAGGTATATTTTTATTTTTTTATTGACCATACTTTCCCTTCTTCTTTTCCTCGCGAACCAAACAAGTCTTTAGTACTCATCTTTGGGAAAGTGGGATCTAGGGGGGGGGGGGGGGGGGGGGGGGGGGGTTGGTTGAGAAGAGATGAGGATGCTGAATTTTAGAATCAGAGTAGTTGACAATTAGATGTCATACAATGGCTAAACAAATGAGTGGTATTTTAATTGGTAAACATAAAAAGATCAATATTCACCAAGTTAGATGTGATTTATGTATCAATTAAGAAACAAAAAAAATGCACCAACCAAAATTGGACTGCATTCTTCAAGTGATCCTGCATTCTATATTATTTTGAAGGGACAAGCTCCAAGAACAATACTGGGTATTCTGGTCTCCAATTGATTTAGGGCTAAATTTTTTTGAAATGCATTATCGCAGAATTAAAATAGGAACCTACAATTGCTAAGTAAATAAGCGTAACTATTGAAACAAACCCCAATTCACATCTATAGAGCCTTTACAATTATATAATAGAGGATATTTTCACTATCTTATTAAGCCAACTTTCATATCTTAAACATCTCTTAGTCTTACTCATGCCGCTTGACCATAATATCCCCCTATCCTTTTTGTCATGTATATTATCCTCACAACCTAAGAGCAAATGAGCAATGTATCAATTGATATTGTAAACCAAAGCTTGAGGCAAAAGGGCAATGTCATGCTCGATTTCATTGCAAAGGGACATGTTGAAGAAATGATGGCTTAGGACTTCAATTGCGATAGTGGTTTTAGAATTTATTTCCAACTCTCTAGCATCAGTATTGGATGAAGAGATTGGAGGAGATGAAGGTGCCTTGGAGCACAACTTTAATTATTTTTGTTCTTTCTATTCTTACATGGAATCTATTATATACTAAGCATGGTTAAGGCTTTTTTTATGGATATGCCCTTAATGGCAAGGTTATAGGTCAACTAACCTTTCCTTAATTAGTTGATTGACTCTATGAGACTGAAATAATGAGGAAGGTGTAGTTTTGCCTTATGGTTAGAAATTTATATTAACCACAATTGTTCAAGTCAAGGCCTCAAGTAAAACTTAATATCAACAATTAGGCATGAAGGCGTATTTCTTGAAGTCCAAAAGTATTATTTGTAACGATAAGAACAAACAATGAATAGATAGTAATTCAAAAAAAAAGATATTAAACTTATACATCAATATAGGCAAAGCAACCTACATGAAATTTGTATTAGCCAAGATTCTTCAATTCATAGTCTCAAGCATAGTGTCAACAATATGGATGAAGCCATATATCTTAAAATTCAAAAGCATTATTTATAATTGATAAAAAAATTAATAATGAATTGATAACATTTCAAAAATAAAATATTAAACTTATATATCAATAAGGTAGAGATAATCTACATGCAATGTAAACCACACTCTTTCTGAACTATGACATAGATCTTGCGTGAAAAAAAATTCAAAGCCCACCTTGAGAGGGAAGTGTGGCTTGGATTATATGCAAAAAGCTTTGCAAGATTAATTTTCCATATATCTTAAAGTTCAAAAGCATTATATGTAATTGAAATAAATTAATAAAAAATTGATCATGATTCCAAAAAAAAATATAAAACTTATACATCAATAAGATAAAGACAATCTACATGTAATATACGCCACACTCTTTCTCAATTATGACATAAACCTTGTATGAGATAAATACAAAGGCCACCTTAAGAGGGATGTGCGACTTATATTATATCCAAAAAAATTTGTATGATTCATTTGCCTTTGAGTGGCTGCCATTTCAAGTACTTCAAGTGGCATGAAAATAAAAGAAGAAAGTCCACCTATGCAAGACAGTTATAATAATCCATAATAACATTTCTACCTTTTGAACTGTCAAATGATGGCTATCTTGAGTTCTTGATTATTTGGATGACTGATAGATGTAATTAAAGGGGAAGCTTAAGATGTTTAAAGGTCATGTCATGTTATCATAGAAGAGCATACATTGAGGGCATCAAAAATTTATAGAAAAGCTGATTAAGAAATTTTAAGTCATGTCTTGTTACTAATAAGTAGGTTGCACTAAAAGATTAAGCATTTTAACATCCCCACCTTATGCCCACCTAGCCCCAAAAATTTGAAAAGGATTGAGCAAATTTTTATGATTTATTATTCCATGACATACCATTGCTTCTCTTGTATGTCAATTTTTGAAATTACACCCATTAGACGTATTGGTATTTCCATTAGGATTTTAATTATATTTCTTAAGTAAAAAATTAGGATTGTAGACCTAAGTTTTTTTTTATCTTTCTCATTCTCCCTTTATCTATCTCCACACTTTTTCTATTCTCCATCCATTTAGAAAGCTTCAAGGACTTTGGCTAACTAATCTTCACAATTTTAACTATAAAGCTTCAAGTCTCAAGAGATGGGCATAGCCTTTCTAGAGGAATGGAATCATAACATCTATTCCAACCTTAGTTAACTTAAATCTAGGAATGTACAACTAATTAATTATTTGGTTATAAAGGCTAGTACAAAAAAATTTAAAAATGGGAGATTAATACCAGCTAAGAAGATTTTATAGACTAATATGAACAAAAAATTTATTTTATTTAAGTGAAAAATAGACTAGATATTTTGATTATTAACAATTTAGTGCCTATTAGTGAATATTCCATAGATTTTTATTTCAACCGCAATTAAATAGATCACAAAGACATATGCAATAGTATGTATTTCAAGAATTAATATGCAAATTTAGAAGACTTTAGAGACTAATTTGTTATTTGTTTTGATAAAAACTAATTGTGATCTTTAAAGAATGCTAGAGCAGTATATCCCAAAGATACTAGAATATGACATGTGCTTTTGTACATGGCTTAAAATTTTTGAAATAAATACCTAAAAAACTCAAGTCATGGAACTCTCCTCTTAATATCTCTCATAATGACCTAGGCCTTGTGGGATTTTTCTCTTTTTTTGAACTTTCTTCCACAATTATTTTTAGGGCTTTCACTTTTAGGTCGGACTTTACATGATTAGCTCCAAAAGTTTTCTTTATATATATAGTTATAGGTATGGTAGATTTAATTTGTCACGCACATTTGATATGCATTAATATGCATGCAAGGATTACAAAAACATGGACTGTCCATAGCCTCTCCTTGCCTTGGTTCAATGTGAATTAGGCATAAAGCAGCAAGAGGGAATTGTTTGTAAGTAATGTCATGTTATGAGGCTTTTTACCTACGTGTAAGAGGTTTCCTGTCTAACAACTATTTTATAGCTTACATTGATAAAATAAACTACATGCCAACATAGCATATATTTTGTTAGATTTGTTAACTTTTCTTCTGCAGAACATGGTCTTGAAACTATTTTCAATTCATAAAATGCTTCTATTTTTTATATTTTTAAGTTATTAATTTTATTGAGGAGGCAATTTTTTATTTCATTGAAATAAAGATGAAGGGTGCTTGTAATCGATATATCATTATATATAGACAACTCAAAAACACTTAAGTTAAATGAACTTAATTTTTTCTTAAAGTTATTGTAAATAGCAATTACACGCAATATGCCTTTTATAAACTAGGAATTATAAATGATATAATGGCCGCAACAATAAATATGTGGAGCAAATTGTAGACAAGACACAAGTAAAAGTTGAAAAACAAAATTTAAAAAATCTTTAGATGCAAAAAATAAAAAAAAATATTTTTAAAATTTGAAGTAAGAAGTTTGAGAAAGTTTTAAACTGTCCAATTTATGATAAAGTAAACTATAACCAACCAAGATGAGAATCACAAAAGAAGAAATTATTGAAATCTTTAGAGTTGTGGAGGTCATATTTGGACAATAAGTTTATATGTTAATTTATCTTGAGATCGGTGTGGGAGATTATAACTCTGGTGGTTAATCAAAGTATTCTTATAGCAATTGCAAATACAAGTCGATAAATCTTGATTTTTATAATTAAATAAATGTCATTTATGAATAAGAAATGATATTTTAAAAGTATTCCATAAATATCTGAGAAATATGGAAACAAAGTTACATATGTTACATTCTTATTTTCTTATTACTTACAACAATATTATTTTCTTTATTATATAATATCTACTAGTAGGTCATTACAAGATAATTTAATTCAATGACAACACCATCTTAACGAGTGATTATTGGTTGAACCATCTCGGCTCCAACTGCAAAGTAGAATGCATAAGGTTAGAGAAAACAGAAAAGGATACAGTACATGCATGTTTGTATGTGCTACTTTATGTTGGAGAAGTCCACCAGCTTAATGTAGATCTAGTCCAACTGTTTTAACCTTATTTTTATCAATTCACCAACATAAGTAATCATCTAGAAATGAAGACTGCTCCTAACATTATGAGCAATCACCAAATCTTGAATTGCATGTAATTTTGCTCCACAGCCATGTATAACTCATATCACAAAATATCTCTCCTCACGTGGACCATCCTAACGGGATGTAATGGATTGATACGTGTGCATTTCCCGTTTGACCGGGACATAGAGGGCATTTCCAATGTGTCAAATGTCGAGGTTACTGCCGGTAACCTGACCGCACATCCCCCGACGCCGCCAGTAAACCACCACGGCGAAGCAACGCGAGAAAGCAAAAGGAAGAACGAATAAAAGCCCACCCATCAAATCCCAGACCTGATAAAAGCCCATAAAGCCCACCCCCATCTCTCTCTCTCTCTCTCTTTCTCTCTCTCTCTACCTTCCCTCCTAGGCTCCTACCTCCCTCTCTATTCCTCTCTCCCTCAGCGAGCTGGGATATGAACGCTTTCCGCCGAGAACGCTCTCGAAAACCCTAATCTCTATCGAGAGATTGGAAACCCTAATTTATTGCTCTCTCTCTCCCTCTCCGATCTGGTGTTCTGTGATACTAGGGCGAAATCCCTGCTCGATTCCGCCATTGGAGCTCGCAAGGTCCGCCGGCCGGGTCTCCTGTCGCGTGGGAAATGGATGGGGGTGCGGGGACCTATAATTCGCGCACAGCGGAGGAGGTTTTCCGGGATTTCAGAGGCCGGCGAGCTGGCATGATCAAAGCTCTCACCACTGGTCTCTCTTTCTCTTCTATCTCTCCTCGTCGGTTTCTCTCACTGTTGAGCTCAATTTTGGGTGCTTTTTAGGCATTTTCTCGTTTTGATTTGTCCGTATCGTTGTTGGTTTCTGAAAAGAACGTTTTTTTCTTTGTTGCTGGTGTTGCAGAAGTTGACAAGTTCTATCAGCACTGTGATCCCGGTGAGTCATCCAGTTCTTTGTTCGATCTGTTAGTGCTAGGGTTCCATCATATATTGCTTGCATTTTTTAGATTGTTCGTTAGTGGAATTATACCTCTTGCACCTGCTTTAATTAATTGTGTAAATCAGGTTTTTTGGTTGACTTGGTGCTTAAAGATCATATTTTTATTTTTCAAAATACATACCCCGCCATGGGTATTTTTACTATATGATTTCTACTGTTGTTCAAACTCATCCTTTGACTGCACACAAGTTAAAATTTAAGCAGGTCATAGTTTGTTCCTCCAAGTTAATGTTTTAAGCAGGTCATAGTTTGTTCCTCCAAGTTAATGTTTTATGCTATGTACTAAGTAGCAGTGCTTCCTGAGAAGTAGTCAATGGCTATTTTCTGCATTTTCTGTAATTACTATTTGTGCGATGCAAAGGATTACATATGTCTCACTGGAGTATTGAAGGCTATATCATTTTACATATTTCTCACTGGAGTATCAAAAGCTATATGATTTATGTCATTGCAGAAGCCTCTACTCTTTCAGCAGTTTGAGACATACATATTGAGAACATTTCACTGCATATGCAGAAAAGGAGAACTTGTGTCTTTACGGACTCCCCAATGAGACCTGGGAAGTAAATTTGCCTGCTGAGGAAGTACCTCCAGAGCTTCCTGAGCCAGCATTAGGAATTAATTTTGCCAGGGATGGGATGGATGAAAAGGATTGGCTGTCACTAGTTGCAGTTCACAGTGATGCATGGTTGCTGGCTGTTGCATTCTATTTTGGGGCTCGCTTTGGGTTTGACAAGGAGGCCAGGTAATGGCTTTTTTTCCCCTTTAATTGTGACTGTGACGTTCCCAAAAATATATGCCTTTGTGATACTTGGCCCTCTTCCTTGTATTTAAGAGCACTTATTCTTACATAGTTACCCATTCTGTTATTTATGCAATTATGATCATGATTCAAATACTTTCACCGTGAAAATTATATTGACGTGCAACTTATATTTATTCTATTTATCACCAACAATTGTTTTATATATGTAAAGATAGTAATGTAAGGTGCTCTTGTTATTTGTGATATTGGGAACTTTTGGACTTGTCATGCGATGTGGTTGTCTTGTTAATATTTGCATTTGTTTGTGTATTGATGATTTGAAGGATTGCATCTCATCACATGGTTATGATCTTATATTCTTATTGTCATTAGGTGTTGTGCAAGAAAAGTTGATATCACAACATTGTGCACATATATGACTTAATATTTGAAAATGGTATGTCTAATATTTCACAATATTGTTATGCATTTATTATCTATCAACAGTGTCTTGTCTTAGTTGGCTGACAAGGTATAAGGTAGCACAGATGGTGAGATTAATTTGATTATGTTAAAACAACAAAAAATATGGAGAAGAAGAGAGCAAGGTCATATCTCATTGCACCTATGCACTTGACGTATCATAGCATGCCAAAAATCACAGTTGAGCCTTTCTATTGATTTTTATTTTGGAATGCATTTTTATATTTGTATAGGTAAACTTTAAACTTCATACACATAACCAACATAACTATGTCCTTTGTTAAACAATGTGATCGGACATCAAAATCAATTATCCACATTGTTGATCATGATTTAAAACATCCAAAATGTCTACAAACAAAAGTTTACATATTTTGGACATAAGTACCTATTTATCCGATCATTAAATTAAAGAGTAATAAAACAAAAATTTGTCTGGATTGGTAGTTCCGAAGAATCCTATTAATTTGACTTTTAGTTCATCTGGGTTTTAAGATAAGAGAACTAGATAAACAGTGTTGATCCAGTGACTTGGATGGCCTACCATGTGATTTGACATGGGATACATCTAGATTAGTTACAGATGGTAACATTGAAATCATCCTGATATATGTATGTGGCATTAGTTCCTTTACATAGTAGGCCAAGGTGAGGTTGGGCAGTCGTCTGAACCTATTGTGCCTATTATGATGGGACTCCCGATGATATATGGTAGGGAGCTTTACAGATTTGATGCTTTGAGGATTTATCTCAATTAGAGTTCAGGACTCACTGATTGCAAACTTATGTTAGGCATTACTCAAGAATGAGCGTGGTAGTCTTTTTGTAGCTGATAATTAGCTTGTTTGTTACTTTTAGTCAATGTTACCATGGCATCGCATTCTACATGTGCATTTCTATTTCTTTATTTGAAGAATCAGATACTGTCACATTGATCTTTCCGACATTTCTTGGGAAAAAAATTTAAGCCTCCACCTTAGTCCTCATTATTTGAAAAATAGAAAATTGATAGAATTGTACTAGATAGGTGATTTTTAGTTAAAAAAGACCCATCTCCTTGAACCAAATCTAGTTTCGTTTCTACATGACCATTGCGATTTTTGCATTGTGAAGTGACCTACCAGTTTCTAACAGTTCAGTTTTTAACTAAAGATTATTTTTGTCTGTCATCTTTTTACTATTCAAAGTGCAGATCCCTTTATGAAAACCATAAGGCTGATTGGAAACTGTTAATTGGTATGCTTCACATGAGTGTGGATTTCTTAAATTCTTATCATGATCTCATTCGCCCTCCTTTGGGCTTATATTTTCAAATTGCTTACTGAGAATTGTATCTTCTTCCATGTTAAACAGAAAATTTTCCTCGCCTAACATCAGATCAAAAAGAGAGTTATTAATTATTTGATCCGCTTCCTTTTGGGGGTTCTGTTGCTTAATCTGCCTTTCATCTTTCTTACCATAATCATTAAGGTGAGAGAAGTCTTTTTGCCACAAATGGAAAGCGATGCCTCATCTATAGAAGCCATTTATTTGGGGCGCAACCATTCTAAGCCCTTTTTCTCTTTGGAATCTTGAATTTGTAATTGCATTGTGTTCTTGAATTTAAAATTACATTTTTTCTCATTTTGTACTGTGTAGTAGTCTCCTTTCAGTATTAGACACGATATGCCAATTAAGAAACTCATTACTTAATTTAAGCATCTGCTTCCAATAATATTAAACTATCTACACTTAGTAATTTATTGGAAACATTATTTCTTGGTGATAGAACAAGGCATTCCATAGAAAATGATGCCTGTCCTTGAATGAAAATCTGTAGCATGTCCAAGTAATTTTGCGAAGGTTGGCTTTGAGATGAAGACTGTTTCCAAAACAGAGTTATGGTTTTGGAATTTGGACTTTAATCTTGCACGTGTGTTGGGAAGTGAGGGAGGGGAATGTGAGCTGAATGCTCCGATATTTATCGGACCTGCTCAAAGTATGGTACAGACTAGGCTGAGGATGACTCTCTTCCGCTTCCTTTTGGGGGTTCTGTTGCTTAATCTGCCTCTCATCTTTCTTGCTCCAATCATTAAGGTGAGAGAAGTCTTTTTGCCCCAAATGGAAAGCGATGCCTCATCTATAGAAGCCATTTATTTGGGGCGCAAGCATTCTAAGCCCTTTTTCTCTTTGGAATCTTGAATTTGTAATTGCATTGTGTTCTTGAATTTAAAATTACATTTTTTTTCCCATTTTTTACTATGTAGTAGTCTCCTTTCAGTATTAGACACGATATGCCAATTAAGAAACTCATTACTAAGCGTAGATAGTTTAATATTATTGGAAGCAGATGCTTAAATAATTTGAACTTGTTTTTTGCTTTTTTTTTTCTTCTAAACATTATTTCTTGGTGATAGAATAAGGCATTCCATGGAAAATGATGCCTGTCCTTGAATGAAAATCTGTAGCATGTCCAAGTAATTTTGTGAAGGTTGGCTTTGAGATGAAGACTGTTTCCAAAACAGAGCTATGGTTTTTGGAATTTGGACTTTAATCTTGCACGTGTGTTGGGAAGTGAGGGAGGGGAATATGAGCTGAATGCACCGATATTTATCGGACCTGCTCAAAGTATGGTACAGACTAGGCTGAGGATGGTTGTTGGGCTTGTTTGTTGAAAAGACTTGTATGCCTATGACCTTAGAGATTGGTAGATATCATGACCACACACTTGAACCATAGTAGCTCTTTATTATCTTCTCATAAACAATTTGTCTCTCATTGGCATGTGGTATCTATTGTGAGTTGTTTTATTCCTTTCGTTCTTCTAATCATGCATGGTGAACTGTTTGGTTATATGTCAAACACGTACTTGGTGATTCTTAGCTGCCTTAGCACAATTTTCCTTCAATTTTTGAAATAAATTTCTTACTTGTGCTCATCCGTTTGGTTAGTTATTGTATCTTCATTGCCTGTTTTGAATGAGTAGACCTTTTAAGAAATGAGACACGGAAATCTTTGCCCAAGGACTTGATAGTTGGAAGCTGTCTTCTTGATGTTATCCCATTTTTTATGTGTGCATGAGAATTTTGGAGTATAGGGAATCATAGATTTTCCACAATTTACTGTTAGGTTGTTGATTTTGTGCTAAGTCCACACATTAGTTAAGCTTAATTGGATTTTTTGGACCATATTTGTCATCTCTGCCCATTATACTTCATTTCCATATCCTAAGCCATGGCTATGATCAAATTCTGAACATTTTTTTTAATATTTTTTTGTTGATTTTAGTGTTTACTTTGTTATTATGAAATCCATAGACATACTTTTCTCTCTATTTGTTGTAAATATTGGTCAAGAAGAAAATTTGTGGTCTTCTATTATATGTATGCCGATAGGGATATAATAAGGAATATAATAAGGAAGTTTCCTTTAGCACTTTGATTTTGTTGTTATTTGTTGGGTTTAGAAACTTGACAAGATAGGCTAGCATGTAGCCTTTATGGAACATGTACAGTAAAGAAGTCTCCTTTGCTTCTTGGGTGGCTAACAAGATTTCTTCTTGTACTCAGTAAAGAGGTTTCTTTTTCTTTCCATCATCTTTCTTTTTCTCCTCTTCCTCTGTTATTCATATGGATTCCTAACTGTAGTTCTTGCATGAGAATGCTACTATTACTATTACTTTTTATGGTCTTTATCTAAATTAGATTGAATCATTATGTAATGTAGTCAAGCATGATAAAACAACCAAGTTCTCATTTTTCTTCTTCCAACATTAAACTCTCAGTTTTAGCCTATGCTTCATCCAGTTTTGAACTCAAATATTATGATCTGCTGTAACTAAAATTGGTTGGAGTTGGTTAAGAAAATTATTGTAGATTTCTTGTTTCACTTTAAACAAAGATGCTTTTTCAATGAATTTAATGTGATTTCTTGAAACACCTGAAGCTAATATTTTAAAATTGCTGACCCAGTCCAACCCCTTTTTTGTACCGGGTCACGGGTCTGTGGTTGGACTGTGGGTCGACTTTTGGCTGACTGTCCTAAGAGGCAAGAGTGACCCATCCCAAGCCCTTGCTCTCAAAATCGACGGCATCTTCATCCATGGATTTCTTCCTTTTTCTTTCTCAAAACCTTGCCATCCAACCCACTCAATTGCCATGCTAGAGATTGAAGATGTCTGGCGACAATGTTCAATATTATCATGGGGAGCGATTCAGCTGACTGAAGCAAGATGTCCCCCACCACAAATCTTGTCGCTTCTTTTCCACCCTCCATGCTTCAAAGAGGCTACTTAAGGAAGCTCCAATCTCCCAAACCCTTGTATCAACCCACACCAGAGACATGACCCATGCTTGATCAAGCCCATCCTCTACAAAACTCAATCAAATAAATGCCCAGATCTACCCATTTTCAAGTCCGTGCCTTGGCTATTGGAGTCACCACACCATGTTACGCCATGGCAACAATGACAACCAGTTGATTTACCCGAAAGAAGAGGGAAAGGGAGGGAGATCAATAGAGGTGGGCTATTATAGGGCAGAGAAGTTGGAGATCAGCCTCCAAGCATCGAGTTTTACTCATTCTCTTTTGATTCTTTTTTCTTTGGTCACTGGCCTGTGCAAGTCTTTCCTGGCTGACCCAGGCAGTTCGAGCAATTAAACCGCCTAGGCCAATAGGTTGATCGATTTTTTTTCGAAAAAAACAGCTTTTCTAGCAACCTGACCTGCAAAGCTTGATGGGTGGCAGGTTGACAGATCGACCTAGGTGGGTCAACCAGTTCTTAAAACACTGCCTGAACCTATTTTTTTCAATGATTGGGTCACTTTTGTTTCGTCCACTTAAAGCCACAGAATGCTTTTGTGAAGCAAAATGTTTCAGTGAAATTTGTAAACCATGATTCTTTCTCTATTGGTTGCATATCCGATATATCTTGCATATTTAATTTGTTAGTTACTAACAAATGTGTATGTCAAAGGGTTTTGTTTCCATTCAAAGTGAAGTTGGCAAACCATGTGCCAACTTCAGTTGTAACTTCGCAAAAAAATTTAGGGCATGCCCTTGTTTCGTTCGAAATAGGGGGACCCCTGCAGACGGCAGTGGAGGACGAGTGAGGGCTTTTGAGCCGTCTCTCTCTTCCCCTTTCCTCTCCCTCCCTCCCTCTCTTCCTCCTCTCTCTCCCTCCCTCTCTTTTCCCCTCTCTCCTTCTCCCTCTCTGCTCTCCCTTTGTCAGTACGGCCCGAAACGGCATGACATGGTACAATACCGTATCATACCATCAGGCAATTGGTACGGATCTCGGTACCAGTACAACCTTGCTCGAAAGTTAGTCATGCCTTATACTCTATATCCTTGTTTTTGTGAACTTTAGCTTTCAAACCTCAAAATGTCCATTTTTGCCCAAATATTCTTCTTGTATTGTAGTTGTATTTACATTTATTGCTCTACATTTACTTTGTCTATTGTATTGATAGACTGCTGGAAATATCTTCTGTCATTATTCATGCATATGATACTCTACTTCACAGCTTTCCGAGGGGAATCACTTTTCTTTGTTGACATTTAAACTCTTCCGACTTACTAGATGAAAATTGTTAATGACTGACGTGGTTTACCTTGTGGCATTGTAACTATACAGGAGGCGACTTTTTAACATGATCAATAATCTCCCAACTATATATGAGGTGGTGACTGGAACTGCTAAGAAGCAATCAAAAGAAAAAACCCCTAACAGCAGCAGCAGGAGCAACAAATCAAGCTCAAAGACGGTAAATATGAGTTTCTTATGTTGCATTTCTTGTTTTCTTCTTTCTTTTTTTTTTTTTTTTTTTTTGTACACCGGCTCCTCACACCAAACGTATATGAGTACAGTTTTCTTCTTTCTCATTAGACATTTCAAATCAAATTTATGCTGCCCTTACTGCCTCTGTTCCCTTTCTTTTTCCAGCAGTCACGGCAGGCAGAGTCAAAGGCCTTAAAAATGCCTGCCCCAAAAGAGGAGGAAGAGAGTGGAGAGGAGGATGAGGAAGAGGAGGATGAGGAACGTGGAAACACTTTGTGCGGTGCATGTGGAGACAACTATGCGAATGATGAGTTTTGGATATGTTGCGATGTTTGTGAGAGATGGTTCCATGGAAAGTGCGTCAGGATCACACCTGCTAAGGCTGAGCACATCAAGCAGTACAAATGCCCGGCCTGCAGCAACAAAAGGGCTAGAGCATGAAAGTGAACTGTTATGGCTGATGTATTAGAACAGGGCTTCGGAAACAAGGGGGAAAACCATTTTGGATGCAACGATCAATGGACCTGCACGCCCAAGTCAGGCTTCCAGGTTTTAAACTTAGTGTAATTAATTTCTTTTTCAGTATGTTACTGTTAACTAGTGGTGTCTCTCTGTGTAGAGTTCATTTGTCATGAGTAATCCTTTTTGTGCTAGACATGTCTTCTCTGATAGAATGCTTCGTTTGGCAGACTTCTACATTGTTAGAAGAAACAGAATTAGGTGCAAGTTAATGGCAGCATACCTTCAAATTTTTTTTTTTCAGTCATCTGATTAAAATAGATGATCAACTAATCTCATTTTCTTCTCCTTAGTTCTGCTGGATGAATCGTCTTCAGCCATATTATGGCTCATTACTTCTGGTCGAATGGGTTCAAACAGGTCTTCATCCAGTTATTTGATTTCAGTGCTCTTCTGTGCTGCTGGGCATCTGATCTGAGCCTACTAATGCCATTGTGCTTAGTGTTTTGCCAAATACTTACAATTCTAGAAGCATGCCTGAGCTATCCAGATGACATGACATTCTATGATTCAAATTTTGTATCACCCTTTATTCGTGGAAAGAAGATTCAACTTGCTTTTGATTTTGTCTAAGCAATCCTGATGATTTTGGTTATGTAAATTATTCGCTTTCAAATATGAAGGTTTGATATGCTCGAAAGCTTGCTCTGCTATTGGAAAGCACTAAAAACCAGGAGGATGGAAATGATCGAAGTATAGTTTCTGCTTGGCAACAGCTTGGTGTTCAGACGAGGAGATTTAGAGGATGTCAAGAAAGCTTCTATGTGGGGGATCTACCAAGTTGCTTTCTCTAGGGGCATCTTCACCTTTTTAAAAGGTCCTGTGCTCGAAAAGCTTTTGTAGATTTCAGTTGCCTTAATAACTTGAACAGAGGCCTACAATCTATAAGTAAGAGTGGTTGTGGTTCCCTCAATGGTTTTTCTGCGGACTGTCTCAAGTATTCTCTATATTAATTACGTTGTAACATTTATAGAACCATGCGATATTCATTTTTATGAGCTTTGTGAAGCCAACTTGGACAGGTGGGATTATCCCATAAACACTCATTCATGAATGCTATTTCTTGTTCACCAGGTAGCATGGATAAAAGTTGCAAGGAAAGATTTGGAAAAGCTGGAAGATCTTTATGTATTTCTAGGCTTTATAGGACTGAATCAGTCAGCTGGAAGACCCAACTGTGAGCTTGTCATTGTGGGTCCTCATTCCTCAACATTTCTTCCTTCCTCTTCAACATCCCTCACGATGCAGCTCTTATCAGCTGTCTACCTGATCCGCGCTCATCGTCCTTACCATCTCTTTCAACATATCTTGTGTCTTTTCTAACCGATATTGGGACCTATCACCAGCTACAAAGTAACAAAACTGATGTACTGACGCTCCATCATTCTGACACCTCATTTTCTCATAATTTACTAACACTCTCCCCATCTCTCTACTGATGCATAGATTCTAGAGAGCAATACATAATTGTCTGAATTCTCTGGTTCAAGCATGGCAAACTCCCCTAGTTCAATAGATTCAAACAGAAGAAGGGCATAGGACAGAGGGGTGCAGATATGGGCGCAGCGGGTGAGGAGGGCGAGGGTTTCAACTTGCGAGGATGCAATGGGCAGTAGCATTGGCCGGATAAAGGGCCAAGAAGATTATTAGGTCACCTAGGCCTATGCTTATCAAACCATGAAGATTAGAACTGTGCCATATGTGATTTTGCCCTAAAGATTGTTGTTATTCCCTCCTATATATATCTTAAAATTATAATAATTTTAGCAACACAATATATCTTAAAATTGATAATAATTTAGTATAACACATATACATATATATCCATTTTTAACCACTCAGTTCACTCATGAAGATGTAGCAATTGGGGATTGATATGGTACGTAGAAAAAGATCAAGCTTATTCGGCTCAGGCACCTTTCAATCAATTACTACTTTTCATGTAGTAAAGTGAGGTATGACGAAAAAATCTTCAACATATTTCTATGCGAGATAATGAAGATCATGTTGCTAAAACGAAAGTGTTTTCATTTAAAATTTTATCTTGTATTAATCTACATGGTGAATTAGTGATACCAACAGCCTAGATCGTCTAAGACCCGTGCCTTTTCCGTATTGTTGCAATTGCTCGTATGCTAAGCCTATTTCTTCAGGTTATTTGTCCTTTATATCCATTGTATCCGTTCCAGTATTTGTCATATTTTTAGTTGTGGGCTGACGTAATATATGCTCGTTTCTTGCCTTGCACAAATATATTTAACATGCAAATATAGAGAGATTAATAAAAAATTATTTTAATAATATATATTATTAGTTTAACTTCTTCCTTCAGGAGGAACAATATTTTTTCCAGAAAAAAAAATCTTGCGCTCTTTTGCCACTCGTGTTTCTGTTTTTAGGTAGCGGAACCCGCAACCCTCTTCCTTGAGTTCTCTATTTCTTCTCTCCATTTTTACCCCTTCTTGTCTCTCAGCCATGGCTGCTCGAGCCCTCTTCAGATGGGCTCTCCTCCCTTCCCCCAAGCGCTTGGCTCCTCCTCTCCTCAGAACCCCTCGATCCCGTCTAACCCTCGCCCCGATCGAGGCCTTCTCCTCCTCGACCTCCACCACCAATTCCGCCACCAACTACCTGAGGCTGACGGACGAGGAGCTCATGGCGCTGTGCGACATAGACACGTTCAAGGCCTCCGGCCCTGGCGGCCAGCACCGCAACAAGCGCGAGTCCGCCGTCCGCCTCAAGCACCGACCCACTGGCATCGTCGCCCAGGTCCTCTCTTTCTCACTCTCTTTCTTTCTTAGACTTCATTTCTATGATGTTGGCTTCTGGGTGGTTGGTCTTTCTTCTCTCTTAATTTTGTATTGCTTGCAGGCCGCGGAGGACCGGTCCCAGCATAAGAATCGGGCGTCGGCTCTGGCTCGGTTACGGAAGCTTTTGGCTCTAGAAGGTGACATCATTCAGAAAACAGAAACCACGCTATTATTTTTATGTTATTGTGAATTCTGAGATCGAACTCAAGCTTTTCTTTTTAAGAATTATTGTCTACGAACTGCCAAATGAGAAAAAGTGGGTAGCTTTTTATTGAATCATCTTTGTCTACATAGAAAAGTTTTTTTTTTTTTTTTTTCACAGCTGTCATTTGATTTTATAATGTATTGTTTCTATTGCAATCTTTCAGTTCTGTGGCTGTGGATGGATGAAAGAAATTTTTGTTGGTGAAAATGGAGTAGCATTGAAAATTCTTCAACTAGGAAATCCAAAATTTTTTCTTGTGCGATAGGAAATTCAATTTTTGTTGGAAATATTTAAGAGTGTAAGAGTAGTCAATTCACATTGGAAAATAAACATTCAAGGTGCTTGTGTCCTACATTCTCGAAAGCACACAATCAGAAAGATCATTTTCTTGCACTAGAAATCATATGCAATATGAAAGATGTTATTTTCCTCATTGGTGTTGTGTTTCAGGCAAGATTGTATTTAGGTACATCAACTTCATTCTAGTTGTTCTTGTGTACACTCATGAAATGATGCATTTGGGCTCTGATTGCTTGTAGCCTTTTAGGCCATGTTATTGAAATATTGAGTGCTAGGCATTTTGCCAAGTGGTGGTAAGGCACCTTCTTGGAGATAAAATTGTCAAATTTTTTTGTCTAATCAATAAATACTAGGAAATAAAGACAGGCAATTTCATATCTCTGTATCTTCTCATTTTTCTGTTGTTCTTGTTCATTTTCCTTCTTTTCATTTATTTCATTTCCTTTTCCAATTTCTTTTGTTGTTACTGCTGCATCTTGGTGACCACTATTGTCATTACCACCTTCGAGAATGATAACCATGTATGATTGTGACAAATGCTTTATCAAAAAAAAAAAAAATGAAAAAAAAGAGGAAAAGGGAGATGAAGAGAAGGAAAAGGAAGAATGGAAGGAAGAAAAAATAAACAGTCTTAGTTAAACAACACCACCAGCGTTGGTTCCTATCACCATTCTGTGGCTTGTCCTCCCCCTCCATTCCTTTGTCTCTCTCACTTGAATTATTTAGTTAGACATGAAGTTGAGGAGCTGGGACTTACTAATCTGCATTTGGCCAGCCTCAATCCTTGCTCACCAGTTCAAACCATGCAACCATACACTTCAATCATACTTGGTTTTGTTCAGGATAGGGAGGACTGCCTAAGTATCCACCTTTAGATATCTGCCTAGAAAGCTGTGTAGGTCCTAGGCAAGGTCCCTCATGGCCACCCTACTTGAGATTGGTGCTTAGGTGGTTGCTCTACCAATTCATTTGACCAAGGTCTGCCAAATTGGTACTGAAACCCGTATTGATTGGCAGACGGGTCGGTACGGTACCAAACCGGTACCGTACCGACACACGATACGCTTGAGCGTGAACCGGCATGCTCATTTTTTTTAATTTTTCAAGTTTCATTAATTAATAATCAATACTTTTCAACTTTTTAATGATTTTAAGTCTAATTTGATATTTTTTTGATGTTTCTATGATCTCGGTTTAACCTAAAGGATACATCTTGTTGTTTCTATGATCTCGGTTTACAAGAAGCAATATGAAATATTCTCAAATCAAGTAGTGAGGTAAAAAATATAAAATAGTACAATCAATTATATATATTTAAAGTACAACATACATACCGATATTTAAAATCTTATCGAGTGACGATGCTTCTTGTAGATATTCGGATCATTAGCATAGTCAGGAGGTACATTAGTCCCTCCCTCTAACTAAGCGGCGTTGTAGTCTTGTATGTTCATCCTATAAGGAACGCGTTCCGAGTTATAAATATTTTCGCATCTCTCGTTGAAGCTCTGGCTCTGAGAGGTATTCTCTGGCTGATAAAACTGCTGTGAAGGGGCTTATCCAAATAAGTTGGCTGCAAAATTCAACTGCTAAGATGCTCCGAGTTACGTAGGATAGTAGCCACCGGAAGATACGTTAGATGCACCATATCCATATCTGGATCCATATGGGTCATAGGCTGCTGTGGCTGCGGGTAATAGATCTAGTATACAACTTGAAATCTGATATGTGTATGGATCCTACTCCATGTGCGAGGTTCTTTGAAAATGCATCGTGTTTTTCTAAATGATTTTGAGGAGCCCATCTTCTATATACAATCCGATCCTCGCGGGCTCCACTACATCGTGCACCGTGGTCCTTTTCCTATATAGCGTGCGTAAATTAGGACTCACTGGTGAATCGAAGACCACTGTGTAGTTATCTCATAAATGGTGGTCTCATGTCCTCCATTCTTTTTCTGGCCAGCAGATCTATGACCACCAAAATTACTGCTCCTGGTCTCTGAATTTGAGTGAAATGGCTCCTCCTTCACACTTTCTATTGGGGCTGTAGGTGCCTTTTGTTTTTCTTTTGTGTGTACTGGGCAGCTGCCTGCTTATCCTTCGTGCCACTCGCTGCTTGCTTACCCTTCGTGCCACTCGTTGCCTGCTTACGCCTCGTGCCCCTCTTTGTCTGGCTATGTTGGAGGGATGTATGTCGCCCCCTGACCGAGTCGACCACGTAGCATAGTGGCCTTGTCTAAGCATCTCTCGATCATATCTTTGAGAGCATGTCTCAGACAAGGAGTCATGTAGTGACCGGCTCTTCTATGGCTATAGCTGATCAGTTAGAAAAATGCATAGAATATTGCTCTTTGCTCATTGCTCATTGCCCATTGCCCTACATTGATCCTAGTCTCGCTAGCCACGAAATTGGTCGGTTGTGGAGGCGATCCTCGCTCATCAAACTTCGGCTCTTGCTGTTGGCCCACAAGCCGTCTGATCCTAGGATCATCCTTATCATTAACGAAAATATTATAGATCGGATATGTGCACTTTAGCTTCACTGCCTTCTGAATGCACTTCAATCTCAACCTCAGTTGTAGTGAACATATACAAAGGTTATTGAGACGCTTCTGTGTCAAACGGTTTCTCTACTTGTTATAAATGAGGGTACAGGTGGACCAGTTGCACTCAGCCACTCGAGGAGATCGTATAGGAGAGGATTCAGATAGCTAGCCGCTTAAAATTTTTTCCGGATAAACCAAAATAAATCCACCATTCAGCTACAAAAATATTAAAAAAAAATTATATATAAAATAGTATCATATTAGTAATCATCTTACTCCAAATAAATGTCCTTATGATGTGTAATATACTTGGATTCATAATTTTCTTACTTACGATAGCTGCCAAGATTTCAAAGCTGTCAGTGCTCTCTCTAAATATTTTGGTTTGTAAAAAAGAATCGTATTTTAATATGTTCATAATTGAAGATACTAGTTAATTTACATATGTCACTTAAGTTAACTTACCTCTTCTAGACATAGAGTCGCGGCTTCTAGATCAAGCTCCATCTTGTAAATCACATTTTGCAAAGCGATCAGAGGTTCGTCATCCATATCGATTCCAAGTATAGTGTACTGAAATCTCGGGTTCAAGTAGTATGTTGTATATAGAGTTCGTTGTTGTCTTAGTAAAATTGTACAACTACAGGAGTAGTTTAATTTTCAGCGTTCTTGCTTGCTGGATGCAAGTTCCTACCCATCTAGTAGTTCCACCGCTGCTCAATAATGTCGATGTACTATTGGGCATACATTGGATTTGCCTTCTTGATTTGAATGGTTGTCCTCTTTATTATATGATATAAGAAGCCCATTTGGGGGTACCTCTTATTGTCCACGGCCCGAAGCACTTCATAAAATGGTCTGATAGCCTTCACTATTGTAGTGGCCCGCTGTCAGAATATTTACCTCATCACCAAGTACTCGACAATGCTTCCTTTGGTGCCGGTTCGTATATCTACTTTTCTACCACTCGGAACCGACAAACATTTGACGTGGGGCTACTTTCCTCTCAAGAAGGCTATCAAGTGCAATATAGTTGGTAGCAAGTCGTGTGACTTTTGGTCTCAAAATCTCTCTCCCCTTGCATACTTTTTCATCAGTAAAAAGACTCATGTATGGTTATAAATATATCTGGTGATGGTTTGAACTGTCTCCACTGTCTGCTGCATCTTATGAATCTTCGCAATGTCCAAGGTATGCCATACCGGCCCGAACTGGGCAGTACGGGGCGTATTGTACCGTACCGATTCGATATCGGTATCCGATACGGGTGGCACACTGATACTCGATATGCCAAAAAATTCTCTATCGTACCGTACTGTGCTGATACTATACTAGTATGGCATTGGTACGAGGTCTGGTACCGAGACGACAAATCTTGGCAATGTCTATCAACATAAGGTTAATACAATGTGCAGCACATGGGGTTCAGAATATATCTGGCTGCCGCTCCATCGAAATCTTCCTAACGGCCTTATATTGTGGCCTATTATCAGTGATGACCTGCACGACATTCTCCACTCTTACCTGATCAATCACCTTCTCCATCAATTTGAGGATGTACATGGCGTCGTGCACTTGATCGGAAGCATCAACCGACTTATAGAAGAAAGTTTTTGTATCACAATATGTTAAGAAGTTGATAATGCTTCGCATGGTAGGATCGGTCCAACCATTACATATCACGGTCAGTCCATATGTAGGTCACTTACTTTTGTATGGGGCAATCTACTTCTCTAGCTCATTATTGTCAAGTTCACTGTAGATGTCCTTCAGTTCTAGAGGATCTACATCGGAACTAATAGCCTGTATAGAGGAAATGACAAACCTATAGTACGTATTATCTGCCATATTCGTTGGGATGTGGCTGAAGTAGAATCATAATTCAATAGCTCGCCACATATCCTTCTTCAACATTGTGTCAATCCTCTGCTGCTTCGAATTTCTGCTGGAAAAGGTATGCAGATCTAAATCATGGATGGCTGCTCCTGTTGGAATTTCTCTGGATGATTTTTTTTGTTACCAAAAGCCTCCAGCATAGATGCAATACGATCACCGCCTCTGCTGACGGCCTATTTGACTGAGGAGGTCCTCCTGAACTCTGGTTTTGCCTTGCTGCTCGCAGAATTAGAGCTCGACTCGTAGTATGAGGGCTCAAATCGAGCCCTATGCCTAGCCACCTCATCTTGCTGTCACTGATCATCCAGCCTCACTTGCATGACAGTTTGGATATGTACCTCCTTGTTGTTTGGAGCGGACGTCTCCTCTGACTCCCTGAAGTGATAGAAATGTGTCTTTCCCGCTCAGTGGTTTACCTTCGCCTTCTTCTTGGAAATCCTCTCATTTGCTGCTCTAAAATCAGTGAAGTGCTTCTTCATCAGCTGCTGAACCTCTTGTGGGCATTTCCGGCGCATAGATACGTCGGGATAACCACCAGCTAAGTACTGCTTCAACCTAATTATTCCTCCTTAAACTCTATATTGCACTAGTTGCATTCCAATGGTGCAAACCCAATAGCATTTGCCCATGATCCCAACCAATATTATGCTTTAGCTTTTTTTCTTCGATGGTTCCATTCCTACAGGTTTATCAAGTACGCCAGTTTATTAATTATTTAAAAATAACAAAATTTTATTACTATGAAGATAATTTTTTACCTCAAAATATACATCTGATTTATCTAATACATAATATTAATTTTTCATTTTTTATTTAAATATTTTTAATAATTTTTAAATTTAAAAATATGTTTAAATATTATAAATTCAAAAAATATGTTTTCTACTTCAGAAAATGGTTTTGAATTATGTAATATGTACTACTATTTTTTCATAATTTTTGGTATTAATTTTATATTTTTAATTATTTTTTAAAATTATAAATACTTTTTAATTATAAATATTTTTAAAAATTAATTTCAGCTCAGATTCATGTAGAACTCAAAAATGGATGCTACATATATTTTTTAAGGCTCGTGGACATGTATCAAAGGCTATTTATTTCTTATTTTGTTTAAAATTTAGGCTTAGGTCACTATGCGTATGATCGCATCAAAACTTAAATAAATGGACATCAAAAATATATTTTTAATTTTTAAAAATTATATATAATCCAAAAATTAAATTTTTTTATGTCATTATGTAGATCATCCATAGGTCTATAACTTATAATAAAATCAAGCCCAAGTCAAAAATTTTGGCACGATCTTTTCTTATTTTGCAAATTTTGAGCTATTTTTTCAAGCCAAAAAATAGAAATAAAGAAAATGAGATAGGGGGGAGAAAGTACACCTTATTTAGGCTTGGATTTTCCTTTAGTTGCATTGAGTCGGTGTGATTTCGCAAATTGGAAGGAAAGAGGAGCCGTTTAGGCATGTTAAGCCTAGACGAAGCAAAGAAGGCCTTTCCAGCACCTCCTTTTAATAAAAGAAGCAAAGGGGGGAGAGAGCCCAGTTCTGAACCAGGTCAACTCAGTGCGAACTGTCTGAGTTCGATCGAAACCGGCTGGTTCCGAATGGTTTTGGCCGGTTCGGTCCGGTTCCAGCTTTTCCGGCCGGTTTTGGTTGGTTCAGAACTCATTTCAGCCGATTTGGGGGCGGAACCATTTTTAATGGGCAAACCGACCCAGTTCCTCGCTGGGTCGGCTTGGTATAAGCCGAATCGGGCGGTTCGGTCCAGTTCGGTTCGGGTACCTTGCTTTTGACAATGCATACAACTTTTATGACTATCATTTGTGGCCTGTAATCTCATGGTTTCAGTTGCTCTTCAAATTGGCTGTCAGTAACTGACATGAAAAACATTGATCCACCACTAGGCATGGATACAACATGGTTTGTACTATTTCCATACCTTGTAGCCTAATTGATTGACCAACATGTCAGTCTCAAGGTGCACAAAGATTGTTAATGCTAAAATTATTTGTACGGATTTTTTAAATAAATTCATACTTGTCCGAATAGAACAGAAACATAAAGAATCATGCATATAGGTGTTTACCTGGGATGGTTTGAATTGCTGCCAGTTGTGTGGAACCTGTTGGTTTGAATCTCAGTGAATGCCAATAATGCAAAGTGGCTTTTACAGGATCACGCACAGATAAAGCTTGTAGCTGATTTTGTGTCGGCCAGTGTTGCCTGTTTACAGAGGACTACCCACTTTTGGTAGCCAACACTAGCTTATGGGCTGAACTGCAGAAAAAAATGAAAAAGAGAAACAATTGGTTGACATCATTTTGTTCATGTTTTCTGGTTTGTTCAAATTAGTTTTCTCTGTTTCTTCCTTCTTTAAGGTAGAGACCATCTCTGACTAGTGAAATTCTCTTTTCTTTGAATAGTCAGAAAGGTGATAGACTTGAACGATTACACTCCTCCTACAGAACTTCTTCAGATTCTACCTGCAAAGTCAACAATCAGGGGATCAGATGTTGGTCCTCAAATCGGTCCCAATAATCCAAAATTTGCTCTGGTATTCTTCTGATTACACTTGCAGTTGAGCTTTTCTGTGCACGCAGAGATCTTAATATCTCCATATGTCTTTCCTCAAACAGGGAATGCAAGCTTTACTAGATCTAATATATGCTGTTGAAGGTTCAGTGTCAGAGGCAGCAAAAATATTGGGGTACGTTATTTTCTATGTATGTATTTATATTATTTCAATATTTGTGTGAATTAGCACTTTTGAACTGTAAACTGATATATGATTCTCTTTTTGTACGTCAATGCTTTTCTTGAAGAGCATGAGATGCATTCATTTATGCAACGTGCTACCTTAATGTCAATGTATCGAACTGAGCTAATCTGGCCAGGAAAAAAAAAAGGAAATATGCAACTATTTTTGATCTGTGTACCACAACAGAAAAGTGCTCATCACAGTCAAATGTAAAAAAAAGGGAGATCTTCTCCATTTGGAATTTGAGAGTCTGGTTCTTGTTGATGCCCATTGCTGGAAGAATGATTTATAGCCTGGTAGCAGAAATCTTTTATTTAGGGCAACACACCCACTTTAGAATCTTTCAGGAATCCTGAACTGGCACCAGCTTCCTAAGAGCTTCCTCACTCAAGTGTTTTTAGAATATCTGCTTCCACATCTACTCTTGATTCTAGCAACTAGGATTTATAATCAGAAAAATAAACTTGAAAGGACAAGTTAGTTGCACTACACAGCAAGTACCTTGGTTATTGAATTGAATAGGTTCAAGAGAACTTGGGGCTTGGCATTCCTTTCTCTAGGTATTTCTAATATTGTCTATAACAGCTGTTTATGCAAAGAGAATTTTTTTTCCCCCCGGGGGTGGGGGTGGGGGTGGTGGTGGCAGGAGAGGTTCAAAACTATGGTACAATTTTAGGTGCATTGGCACCTTGAAATCATCATGACCCTCCACCCCCATGCATGCGTTTGGAAGGAAAACGCCTTGATTTGCTTAAAGGTGAACGTTATGCTGAGATTGCGTTGTCTCAAGGACAGAAAAAATGACAATAATTGGAAAAGGGATTGATTAAACAACTCTAACATGCCAATGAAATGTAAGATTGACCTTAGGGAAAGTGTAACGATCTATTCAAAAAGGCTAGCCAAAAGGTGTTACTTGGGTTCATTGTTTCTGTATAAGTACCTAAGATTTATCTAATACATGGCCGACATGGGACTAAATACACGCCCGTATGGATCTTCACATTCTCTCCCTATTTAAGCTTTAACATCCTTTCCAGGCTAAAAGTCCATATCCATTTATAAATACCATAAATCCAATTACAGATACCACGATCGGCCTGTGGTCAGTCCAAAAGGACCTATGCTATAGTGTCCCTTAGTCCACAATGGGATGGTTCCGCTCTGTACTATTTATAACGATTTAGGATCTCACCCAAAAGGCTAGCCAGAGGTATTACTTAGATTTCTTGGCCCTATATATGTACCCAAGATCTATTCAGTACATAGCCGATGTGGGACTAAACACATGCTCATATGGGTCCTCACAGCAAATGTTTATGATTTCATCTATATTTGATATGCTTCCAATAAGTATCTAAAGATGCTAGAGCAAAGAGTTATCTAGACCAAGGATTGCTGTGCCGGTACCGGGCCCCGGACCGGTTGCCCGACGGCATGGATTGGTACGGTGCCGTGCTGTATTGTGCCGGGCTTATACCAACATAGTAGAAGAGGCCGAGGAGAGGGAGAATGGGAGAGAGAAAAAGAGAGAGAGAAGGCGGAGGCCGAGGGAGGTCGACAGAGAGCTAGGCGGAGGCCGAGAAGCCGCCGCCGCGCGGAGGAGGCGGCAGAGGCTAGGGAGCCGATGCACGAAGGAGGCGAAAGAGGGGCTCCACATCCGATCTTCTGTTTCGTTCGAAACAGAGACCCGGAGGGGGGCCCTTTTAAAAAGGGTTTGCCAACTTTCACTTAAAAATTTCAAAAATAAAAGGGCCCCCCTCCGGGCCCTTGTTTCGAATAAAACAGGGGACCGGATGCGGAGCCCCTCTTCCCCTCTGCGTGGCGGCTCCCCAGACTCTATCGGCCGGCTTCCACCTTTCTCTCTCTTCCTTCCTTTCCCTCTCCCTCCCTCTCCTGCTCTCTCTCTTTTCTTCTTTTCTTTTATTGCCGGAATGGTACCGATCTGCCGTCGGTTGTCGTTATCATTGTTGAAACTGTCCCAGTCCGCCGCTGGTACAGCTTGAGACGCTCCTAACCGGGCGGTTCGGAATGGTTCCGCTGACCATGATCTAGACCATTATTGTGGTCATACTTTCATTTTAATATGGTGCTAATGTAACATTTCTTGAATCAGCTAATTAAAGAACCTCATGTAACACAGGTTTTTGCATTGTCTGCATGACCAGTATCTTGCATTATGAGTTCTAAATATATCATTAAGTGGATCACATAGTTCAGTTGACATTGGTCTGCCTCCTTTGTTGTATACTGCAGGCTAAGCACAGGTGCTCTATCAAGGTTGATATTATCAGATGATTCTCTCCGAATGTCAGTCAATGGCCTCAGGACATCGAAGGTAAATCTATAAACTTTTTTACTGACATATTAATTAAAAAATCATTAAATGAATGAAAGAGTACAAATTAAGAAAAGGGGTTCTATTGGGATCAAAGATGCTTTATGGCAAAATTTTCCCTTGCAAAGATATTTCTTCCTTACCTCTCCATAGATGGTCTACTTTTTTGACCCCTATAACTACATGGTGAAAAGAAGCTTCACTAGTTTGAGTAATACCTACAATCACATTGAAGATGTATCTGTTCTGATCTTATAGTAGCTGGAAATTAATACTGACTCCTGTAGATATCTGTGCAAGTGGTGGCATTGTAATGTACATTGAATGGCTCAAATTGTTAAATGTGTTCTTAGAGGATGTGGCCATATAGTTAAAAAGACAATCTGAAGTATGAAAAGAATTAATCTACAGTATGTTTTGAGAGTTTTACTGTGCATTAACAAAGATTGAGACTCTTATGTTAAGTTTGTAGCGTAATATCAGAGATAATAGAATGCCAAGTAGTATAAGGTTGCATAGGCTGAGCACTAACCAAATAGCTCACAGTGAGAAAATGACAAACAAGATGAAAAGGCACTTCGAAGATCATGAAAGTTCACTTAAATAAAGTTCCATCTCTCAAATATTATGACCTTAATAATGGTTTAATAAAGCTAAAACATTTTGAGTTGTAACAAATTATTGACTTGATCTCAGATATAGGATTCTTTTAGTCAATATTTTGTAGGGCGCTAAAGAATGTTTTTGTGAGACAATGACGTAATATGCCCTTTGTTGTTGAAGTTATTGGTAATTCATTCCTGGGAGCTTCATTAGGGTTTCGTTTATTAGATTCCTAAATATCACTATATCACACTGCATCTATATTTTAGATGGATAAGCTGAGTTAGATCCACAACCTTACGTTCGAGACATGAATGTATTGGTATTATGCATCATCCTGGATATGCACTTTACTGCTGATAAAAATCATTGATACTACTAAGGTTTGTAGCACCAGGTATGGGGGGTGTGCCAATACATCCCCATATCTATTTATGGTTTGCTGAAATGGGGTGGTAGGGCATGCAGTATGTACAGGTATGCACCACATTACAGCATGGCTGCAGTAGTACAAACCTTTCTACAGTCTGTATTTCAACCCTTGGATACTACTAGAGAACACTGATCGGTAGCATTTTAAAAGAACAAAATTCCTAAGAAGAAAATTTGAAATGTTTCATATGAATTATCTAACTTTAAAATGTTTTATTCTGTATCTACAAGAGTCATAGTAAACTGAAAGATCGCATAAAATAGTTCTCTTCATACTGGGCCAATACTTATGGTAAGTGATTTAACAAGATATTGAAGTCATGATAGTAAGTCCAGAAGTTGTGCATTTCACTCAATATGATATGTCACAAGTTCACACTTGTTAACGTGGCTTGGTTAAATTAACTTCTGTGCCAGGTAAATCTGCCAGGTAGATTTATATAATTAGCATTACTGGGGAAGCATTGATTAGCATGGACTAATATTTACTGGCACTAATTGATTTCTTGGATGACTAAAAAAATATTACTTGATGAAATATTGCAACAAGATGTCATTTCATGCCACTATCCAGTAGTATATTTTTCTTCATATGAAAGGATTCACCATGAAGTTATTCCTTCTCATATCTTATTCTATTATTATGTGATAATTAGGTTTCAGTTCATAATTCTTGTAGTATGTTGTTTGTATAAATATTTTGAGCCATAAAGGTGGCACTTATAACGGATCAGCATGAGATAACTTTCCTCAAGAATGAAACATCAGGTTTCTGTCACTTAGTTACAGATCAAGGAATATGGAGATGCATAGGTTTTAAGGAAGAAGGTTTTCTTTTTATACAATGGATAAGTTTAACCCAGGTTTTTTAGTATGTAAAACCAAATAAATATTAGTTGATGAGATACACAAATACTGGGATTCCTTTTCTTACTGATTCTGAAGGTAAGTTAATGGAGTGCTCTCATCCCCCCCCCCCCCCCCCCCCCCCCCCCCCCCCCCAAAAAAAAAACCCATCCTTTTTTTTTCTTTTTTTAAATCAATCCCATTAGGCACCATCCAAAAAGATAAACTCCCTATGGATCCTCGACCCTAGTTTAAAAAATAGTTTCTCCATCCTCTATCAAACACCACTCCAGCATGATTAGTCATGGGAATTGCTGTTATCATTCAAGAAAACATTTGATTATTTAAAAGAAGTTCTTGGCCGAGAAGACCCTGTCCCTCAATATTGCTGCAATGTCAGTTGGCCAGCTTTAACAACCCTTTATGAAGCCAGTAGCGTTTGCTTGTCTAATTCTATCTAAAACGTGCTCAACCCTTTATCCATAAGGAGATCTAATTCATCTCTGACTATAAAGTATCTTCCATAAGCACTTCAGCTGCTGCCCACATTATAATTCATCAGGTGTTTTTCTATAAATAACAAAATCTAAAAATGTTTCCAATTGCAAAATGTGGAAGCCTTTATGGCTGATAAGCTGCTGGAATATAGGTCAATTATGCATTAATGAAGGATAGAACATGCAACATTCATTCTTGGTGGCTTATGTCATGTCATCTGGACTTTGCCTCCACATTGAAGGTGATACATGAAATTGAGAGCCAAGTCATTTATCTTATTTCATACAGGTTGGAGAACTACTCTGAAGCAGGTGATCTAACAGAAATTGCTCAGGCACAACCAGAAGAGTGTTCAACTGCAAACCCTTAAGCTGAATCTTTTTTAGTTACATATTCTAGGTCTTGTTGGTTTCATTTGAATTTCTTCAACCTTGTTCAGTTGAAGGAGCACCATCAGTAGTGAAACCTGCAGATATGCCGTGTTTCTCAGTTAGAGATAGAGGTGCATATGAGCCGAGCTGAGCCTAGCAGCAGGCTGTTCGAGCTTGGGTTGGTATATATATATATATGAGCTGCTTGAACTTTGTCTCAAGCTCAAGCCAACCTTGACTTCAGCTGTTCAAGCTTGGCTGATATGAGCCCTGATCCAAGCTTTTATCGGGTTGAGCCGAGCTTCTTTGCTGTTTTGGCAACCAGCTCATGTCCGAGCTCAGCTTTTTTATGAGCCCAGCTCTAACTCCGGCTCATTTTCTAACTAAGCTGAGCCCGAACTGAGCCAATCCCGAGCTACTAATAAGCAGCCCAGATCATTGCACCACTAGTTAGAGAGCCTAATTTTTGAGAGCCATAACATTCTCTATTGCTGCAGTATCATAAGCATGGTGGATCCACATCAAGTAGCAGAGATGCACATCTTAGGAAATTCTGGATCATAAGCAGTGCAATTATTCATAGGAAATTCTAGCCATTATGCCATGGATGTCAGACCAGTGAATTTATATTAGTCAAAATGATGAGATGTGGATAATGATGGCTAAATCCTAAATGATAATAAAGATAGCTAACAGTGATAACTTACTGTTTTGTGAAGTCATTTGGGGAGATAGGCTTATTGCTGTTCTAGTAAAAAATTTAGATCCATGCAGGTCTAGGAATTAATTGCATAACTTATAGGTATGGTAACTGAAGAATGATCATCAGCTTATTCTTCTTATAACAAATTCTGCAGACTTTCTGTCTTTATAATTTTCTCCTGTCTATATTTTTTTTTTTTATCGCCCTCTCCCTTTGATTTGTCTAATTCCTGTGTGCTTATCATCAATATATGAACTAGGTCTTCTTTAGATATACTCTTTTAAAAGGAGTTGAAATGTTGAATATTATAATCTTAAATCTGACATTGACGTGCTAATCATCTTTACCCAGTAAGCAAAGTCTCTCAAGAGCTAATCACTACATTGGCACCTTTTACATCTAAAGGTCCAATTAAGCAAGGGCCACTAAGAATTCATATCCATGCACTTAGGCAATCAAAAAGTTTAGTATGTGAACTTGGATTTCATATTGAACAATCTTGCTGATTCCTCCTGGCAGCTGGGCTGTCATTATGTATTTAAGCTAACCTAGGTATGAAATAAATGTCTCTAGCAGAAAAAAGGATCATTTGACTCCATGCAAGATGGTGATGAACAAAGAAGTATATAAGATAAATTTCAAAAGACCAATTGAAACATGATTTTGGCTATGTGGGCAGTTTTGGCACATACTTTGGCTAATGTTTGTTGTTATAGAACTGGTATGTAGATGTCGGCAGTCTGCTTCTCTATGATGGGGCACTTTATGCTAGCGATGATGCTTCATTGCAGACATGTTCATCCAGTCATTAAAAAAAAAATGGATCTTTTAAGGTTGACTGTCTTATGTTCAGGATTTAAGTGGGCAATTGTAAATGCCATTGCACTATGACATTCTTTTCATGTGAGAGCAGTATACTATACTGGGCATGCAACTTGCTTAGGGAAACTAACATTATGCGAGGTTTTTATTTTTTAATCTTTTTAGGGCATGTTTGGTTGAGGGGAGTTGGGCTCTAGAATGAGAATATGAAAGTAATTTGGTTCTAGCCATTTTGTTGGAGGGAGTCCCATTTTCATTCTAATTTCAGAGGGAAATGGGAATGTCCCAATCCCCTAAAACCCAATGCCTACTCTCCCTTGGTTTTCAAATTTCATTCCGATTCCGGTAATGAACCAAATATGTCAGGTGATATGGCCATTCCGATTTTCATTCCATTCTGATTCCGATTTCGGTCGCAAACCAAAAACACCCTTAATGTACAGATCCTATCATTTTATACTTCACAGTGGAAGGCATTACCTAACTGTGCTTATAAAGATGCATCTTTTTTCCCTTTTTTTAGTGGATTTCTTTCAAATAGCTACATATGGAAATACCTAATACAGAAGCGGCAGTCTTTAACACTTTTTTGAGCTTCCTTGCAGGGTATGAGACCTCTGAAGTGAGATTCTTGAAGAAACCCGAGAGTAATTATGCGAAAGGTCATAATATGCCTCCTTCCTCAAATTTTACTTTTTATTGTTATTGGGATTCATAAATTTGATAAGCCATGTTACCTCACGTCTCAAAGAAGTATAGGTTCTTATCATCACTTCTCTCATTGGTCTTTAGGATTCTGCCTGTTTTTTAGGCATGGGATGCTTGTATGCCAAGACTACTGAAGGGTCATCTTGTTGCATCAAACTGAACAGATTCTTTCCTGCATTGACCATGATAAAAGCTGCAAATTAGTTTGCTCTGGCGGGACTTTCATATGCTAATTCATGCATCAGGCTATTCACCTACCACATTCTAAAGACTTTCAGGAATTTTGCAGAGTCAACTAGCCCCTTTATTCTCTATTGGTCATGAATCATATCATCTATATATTACATCGGTGTTGCTTTATGTAGGTTGAATAAATTGAAGTCACTTTTTGTATCTAAACTCTTTGATTTAACAATGAAAACCTATTTCATCTTCATTTTGATGTCTAATTGTGCAAAGTCTTGATTGGTTCAAGAATGCCCAGAATATTTAAGAAAGCATTGTGGTGTGGCAGAAAGATTTTGCCTGAACACATTACATGTTAGGTGTGCAATGAACATGGTATATTTGAGGAGGAAGGAGCATTTGATGGACACATTAAAAACACTCCTATTTTAGTGTATGCACTTCTTTCATTTTCCTAGTCATTTAGATGTGGAGTGAATACAAAGGGGTATCTATACTGTAATAGTGAAGCGAATCACCACTAATTACCTGCCATATCACCACCCTGTTTGCAGGGCTGCTCTAGCAGTCAGGGATAGAGCGGTGCTCGAGCTGTGTGTCTGTCTTAACCCATCGGTGAAATTCTTTTATGTCGGACCAAATCTCAAAATTGATGGCTTGACTACTACCCTAATGGCAAAGTCAATGGTCTGATTGACTATTTTGATTGCTATGAGGAAACCTGTGCACTTTCTGGAAAAGGTGGAATGCAAATCACTGACTTTTACAGAACTAATCGGTAATATGACTAGTGATCTCTAGCATTTTTCAGTAGTAAATGCGAGAAGAGGAGGAAGAAACTCTTCATTGCACTTGTAGAAGACATGAAAGAGAAATTCTGACCATCCATTGGGTTTCTTATGAGGCCTACTACTGTGTTTTCTTGTATAAAGGCACTTAGGAATGGAATGAGTAGATATTATAAAATAATTTAAATTTAAAGGGAAGATATAAAAACTATATTTCAAAAAAAACATTTATTTATATCAGTAAAAGAATCTTTTGCGTATTTGACATCAGAATTTCATAAGGGGTTTTTAGCAGCAAACCAAGTTAAAATGGAAATCAGAGCTAAACAAAAATTTAGGTGATTGTTTTTATTTCTTTAATTTATTGTAAGGAATTGCCGATGAAAAAATATGCTTTCTAAACATTTTGAAATTTGCCTACAATCCAACCTTTAGAAAGAGTAATACCAATGCATGATACATCTGGAACCCATGGAAGGAAACAATCGTGTGACGGGAAATCATGTGTGCATGAAGGAACAATAGCAACCATAAAACATTCCTGCCTATAAATTACCCTCATTAAAATGCAAATGAAGTAATGCCGTACAAGTCATTGGTTGAGACTTGATTTAAATGATTAATATGCAAAAAAATGGATGCATTTGTCCAAAATGGATGCATTTGTCCATTTAGGTTGTTTCAGGAACGAACTAAAACAAGACGTTACGTGACCCCATCAAACCCATGTTTGCAAGTTAAAAAATTATAGATCCCTTGCTCAATATGTTAAGTTTAAAGGTAAATTTTAACATGTTCATTGAAAATGTTTTTGTTAAAAATTTCTTTTATTTTTTATGTGCGAATGCATATCGTGTGTCTGTAAAGAGATGAATTTACAGCAAGATCTGCAGGTGTACGTCATGCAAGACAAGCAAATAGTCTATCAAATGTTGTTATCGCACATCCACCCCCTCTTTGGATTAAAATATGCATTCAATACTGTTGCCATCTCAACATAGAATGCCGTGCAATGAAGGTCCAAGTTTGCCCTTAAATCTCTATAAGAGAGAGAGTAAAAAAGGCATGGAGCTTTGTTGGCTCCCTGCTTCAACGCCATGTTAATTTTTTCAGCTTTGAGTAGGCCCAAACAAATCGAAAGCTTCACCGGTGCTTCAAAAATGGTGTTTTTTCCTTCCATCCACATGACCCACAATGTCAGGATGATCTCACCATCAACGCCTTCAACTCTCAAGCACATAAAACTGCTTTTTTCATTTGCATATGTATGTATGTAGGTACGTACATATGTCCATATGTATGTATAATTGTTTCTCTGATGCAGAGCATTGCACAAATGCTTAATTTTCATATTATAATTTCTTTTCTACCAGTTTAATCAATTGAAACACAAAACCACTTAAAATGCTGATGATCAGAAAGTATAACCTCACTCCATATCTAAAAGTAAAACCCTAGTCAAGGCAGATAGTTACTTCGTCATGGTTCTGCTACGACACTGCACTACCTGTTGACAGCAAGCATGTGATGGGAGCCTGCTGATGCTTCAAAGAAAGAAGTATTGTTAGCGGAATGCGGTGAAACATTGGTTATAATCATTAACAAGGGAGCCACATGGAAACAAAGCAGAATCGAGTCAATATCTCTTAACTCATATGGAAATTGCAGAGTCCAAATTGCTTCAGGGCATCCTAGTAGATAAAAAAAAATGGAAGAGGCCCTTTCTCTATATAAAAGGAATGTGGAGAAGATGTCAAAAAAATGATTACAGAGATGCACCCTCTCTCATATTTAATATTCGTTCGGCCAGCAATAGATCATCTGGGGTCGTGACCTGCAAGGAATGCATGATAAAGCTGGTTAATAACCTAGGAAACATATAATGGGAAGGTTCATTGTCAAAAGATCTTAATATAAGATGAAGTAATAAGGATCTGGCAATATTTGGTTTTCAGGGTGTTCTGTGCCATTCCGATCAAACTAAAATGTTTCCAAATGAATATTATATCCCAACCAAGCACAAAGTAGAAGAGTCAGCACCTTGATGTTTGTATAAGAACCTTCTGTGATATAAACAGGATGTTTGAGGTGCTCCACAATAGATACGTCATCAGTGACTTCAAGACCATTCCTGTAGTCGAGAAATCCACAAGAAAAGTTGATGCATGATCAAACAGGATGACCAAGTTTAACATATTGACAGCACATGTTATGCTCGATCTCTGCTAGCAAGCTACTTCTCAAATTTTTGTTTACATATTAACATGATAATAAATTTGATGTGCAAAGAGTGACCTTCTGATTGGTCCTATGTACGTCAACTATGAAATTAACATGGTTCTCCAGGTTATACAAGAACTAGTAGAATATAAGAGTGGAGATCCGCCTCTAAGAACATCAATTGATCTTCTAAATTTGTCAATCAGGAGACTCGTACAACATCATTAAACCAGTGGCTTAAAAACAGGTGCCCGGTGTAAGTGTAGGCTAATTAGTTAAATAAAAATCCTGAAGTCCAGATTTTTCATGCACAAGGGGGATCAATGGGGTGTTAACTTGAGAGTAAGAATAGCAGTAACACAAACTCCAGTTGCACAAACTCTAGCTGCACACAAGCTAGCATGAAGAACCTACCTTTTCTTCATTTATCAAATGGGAAATGAATAAAATCGTCATCATAAAGTTCTACTACTGAAAGTATCACATACCTGTTGACAAGCTCAAAACCATCTCTGAGCAAATTCGGTTTGATAACCTACAGAAAATAACAAAGATACTCGTCACTTCGGCATCATATAGCACCTGATGGTATGGCTACACTAATTGCCTTAAATAAGGATACCTGTGGAGTGTGCATTTCCCAAAGAGTTTTCCTGTCAAGGGTTTTTACCACAAAAGAGTCACTGTTGGCCTGCATAACGCAATAGTAGAGATAAGAACTGCAGGTCCATAATGGGGCTTGACTATGCAGCAATTTAAGCAAAAGAAACAGTTGTGAGCCACTAAAACAAAATATTGTGTCATTTCATGTCTGGACTAAAGGCAAGATTCATCCTGAGAACAAATAGAGGAGCGCAATAATCCACATGTGGCAAATTTGATACATTACCAATAAATGCAATCAGATTCCTGGGACAGGGCAACAGGGTAAGGTAGCAAGTTGATCTCTGCATGTATTGTAAACCGAAATGCTGCATCTGCGGAGTCACCATATGGCTTCACATGTGAAATAGGTGACTTGCAACCCTGTTCAATTTGGATTGCCTTCACCATAATAGGTGGTTATCGGACGTCCCATATCACAATAATATTATATTTAATGCATCAGCGGGAAACATGACTGAAGCATTCCAATCAGTTGGGAGGAAAGGAGGCATAGGGAGTAGGAAAGAACAGGAAGACTGTTCAGCATCGGATTCAAATGAAGCCATAAACCACCTTCCAAAGCAGCAATAGATGAGCTGTTGGGAAAGGTTAGAGTGTGAATCACTCCCTATGAAGACTGTTCAGCACAGAATATACTATGAAGAGAAGGAACAGGAAGAAATCTGCCAACTTTGCCTTTCGTCATATCAATTCAAACTAGTATGTTCAAGGTGGAAAGTCAATAAAGGATTCTGCAGTTGCGCAACATCATATTATCAGTTTCTAACTTATGCTGTAACTCAATGAGATCAGAAGATGTGCAAGGGCATAACATTTTTGCTTGGAATCACATATTACGGAAAATCCTCTAGAATAAAGTCTTGCCAAAAGTGAGATCACGGTTGATGACAGGTGCATTCTTCGTCAACAGATGGACTGCCTAGGCGGACTACTTGCTACAATAGTGTGCATTTATTTAAATCTTTGTCACTTGCCAGGGGCAACTTCTTTACCCCATCACTTGGGAAAGTGAAACTTTTCCCTGAGTTCGAGAGACATGATTCATTGCTAAAATTGCTCAAGAGGCTATTGTAGTATGCATCTTCATCAAGTCCCCAAGTTGTAGGCTAGATGCAGGGTGATGATAAAGTCATTCAGGTCAAACTGGCAAGCAAGGGATAATCAATCCTGTGTTTCATCTATTTGTGAAATAACTGGATCCTAGTTATTTGGGTTGCTCACAATTCTCAGAATATAGAGGACTGGAAGTCTTAGGAGCTCATATACAAATTTCAGATAATGACGCCAATGGATCTCTAATAAATGAGAACTCTTATCAGAATATAGAGGACTGGAAGTCTTAGGAGCTCATGTACAAATTTCAGATAATGACGACAATGGATCTCTAATAAATGAGAACTCTTTTAACATACACAGAAGACAACTGTACAGAATCAATTAGAAGTATCATTAACCCAATCGGCAAATACATAGGGCTGGATATGTTTCAGTTAGATGATAAAGAATCTGGCAAGAAATGATATGGACCTAATGGAGAAGATGTCTGTTGCATTGCGAACAAGAGGAGCACCTGACCTAGTGACCTTCTACATAATCAGCAAACACAATATTAAATCTGATATAGTCAAATAGACATCACCATCAACAGTTGAGGATACTAGGCTAAATATGTAAGAGACTTAACCAACCATCTATTTGACTGTTTTAAATAAAGCTTCATTGGCATAACAGTGCTGTGCAATAGAAAGGCTTACTGCAGCGGCCACAAATGCCCTCCACCAGAGAAGGAAACTTAGAGGCAAAGTAGCAAAAGGCAGCGACGTTTGTGCCCTTGGCACTTCCAGCCATTATAAAAACAAATTATTAGAAATCATTGATATAAAGTTAATGTTTCTCATTATCAAATATGTATAGTGCCTGAAGTAATAGAGCTAATGGAAATGGACGGACGGAAATCATCATAAATCTGTGTACATAATATTGGGGCATCAAGTATGCAATGGGTTTCTGATAAGGTCAATCAGCACTAGGTTATTTATAACAGTTCAAATCAGAATTAACTGAAGTCTCCAGATGTGCTGAAGCTGCATTCTTGAAAAATTATGACATGTATTTCATAAATTTAACTTTCCCAAAAGCTAGACAGACCTCTTTTATGGTAGCCTTTACAGGAACACCAAGAACAGCTGCCCCATTCAGCCAAGCATCTTTCAGGACCTAGCAATCAAACAAGTAGATCTAAGGTTACTTTCAGTTGATAGTATCCACAGGGCATGGAGATGCACTGTGAAGAATACCTGCAAGAAACAATGAAAAAGATGACAGTCCCATATATGCTACACATACAAAAAAGCAGATATATTCAGAGTGTACCTAAATCAAATGATCAAGATGGTAATTTAGACTGTTTGCCAAAAACAGCAGAAAGACAACTTTCGAAAGTCATCACTAGTAACTTCTAACAAAAGCAATAATCATATATTTTCAAGAAATTGGAATATAACCAGTTGTAACACTTTGATATTTATTTATCAGGATTTCACTTGTGTATACAAGTCCTGGAAGTCCTGCAATACTAACAGATACAAAGAAAAATACCTCTAAGAAGAAAGTACAGCACTTACACTCAAAGCTTGAACAAATAGTTTTAATCTTAAAATATGTAATCCTATCTATATTGCATCTCGAACAGAAAGAGAGTCTAATTGTTAACTCCAATCTATAACATCTTGGATACTGAAATCACTAATTTTTCAGAAGAGATAAAAATACCCTAATATATGAAAATAACAGAGAAAAAGTGAAAAGCTTGATTCATTTGCTTTCTTACATAGTAGAATAGCACATAAAAATCTAAGAAATAGGCATGTTGAAAACTTGTTATTTTAGAAAGGCTGTAGGACGATTGACATTTTTTCCTATTTGGCCTTTTTTTATTAGGTGGCCCATACATACATCTATGTGCTTGTGCTTGTGCATGTGTGTGTACTGTTGGATTTTTTTAAACCCCTAAGGTGGTCTAATCTAATCACAACCATTGCTTTTATAGAAGTGAATGCAAAAGTTTGTCGATATAAAGGTCTACTCCTGAAAGGGGACAAACTCTCAGTAAGTAAATGAAACCCTTCACCAAAGACACTGCTTTGGTTGTTGATTGTCATGACAGGTACATTGTTCCTCTTTTCACTTCAACTTGTTCATCATTACTTTAGTGCGTAATCCTTGCCTTTCAATCTAGAAAGCATAAAATAATTCCATCTTGCACAAACATGTGAATGAGTGTGCATGTGTTTGCATGTGTGTGTTTGAATATTATATTCCTAATTGACCTTTTTTTATTAGGTGGCATATATGTGTGATGCGTGTGTGAAAGCACAGGGCAGGGACTAGGGCAAAAGTGGATTGGCATATGCATGCTTGCATGTGCACATGCATTTGTACGTGGGCACGTGCATGCATGTGTTTGATACAAGTGATGTATGGGATGATATCGAAATTGCTAGCAAGATAGCACAGATTATGCAAGCATTGAAAGTTTAAGCAGATATAAGCATGAGACTGTTGCACACGTGTCTGATACAAGTGATGTCTCGGATGACTAGCATACCCAAAAGTATGAAAGATGATATAGTTGCCAATTCAAAATTTTAAATCATACATATTGAGTTCTTCCAACTTACTAACTAGATGAGACGGCTTTTGCAAGTATTGAAAGCAAGGTTGCCAAACTGGTATTAGAGACCATGCTGGCCAACGACTGGCTTGGCACAATATGAGTCTGTATCGCGCTGTTCTGAGATGTATCGAAAACAAGGAGAGGGAGGGGGAAAGGGAGAAAAGGAGAGAGGAAGAGAGAGGGAAGGAGGGAGGGAGGAAGGGGGAGGGTCGAGAGGTAAAACCTAACCCTAGTGGGGAGAGAGAGAGAGAGAGAAGGGGGGAGGAAGAAAGGGGGAGGGTCGAGGGAAACTTGAGAGAGAGGGAGGATGCTTATCGATGATGGTGCAGGGGAGGGATCACGATCAGGTGCTGAGAGTGAGGGTGGGGTTTCTTAAAGCTAGGTGGGGGGGGGGGAGGAGGGGGTGGGTTTAACCGAATCGGGCTTTTATCAAATAGGAGGATGGTTTAATCAAACAGTCGGCTTCTATTTCAAGGGCACTAACTGAAAGCTTAAGCAGTTATAAGCATGAAACCATTGAGACTATACTCTGACAAGATATTATTTGAAAAAGGGTAGTAGAGTTGAAGATTATTGGACATTAAATTTTCTTTGAGAAAGGGAAAATATAACTCATGTCTTTGTACAAGTATTTGAAATTAGATATTCATTAATCTTAATATAAATTTGACTGTCACAAGAAGAGCTCATTCATATACATCTTGTTGACTTTTAAAGATGTGGCACTATTAGATTTAATCCATTAAGGTGGTCTCACTCAATTACGATTGAAATATGGGGAATTGGGTTAACATTACAAATACACCATAAGGGCATGGCCCAACATAATCTATACAAGGTGTATGCGGTCACCACATGGTGAGAATACCATAAAGAAAATATACAAAGGAAAATGGGACTATGTAAAGAGTATTTATGTAACATCTCTAATACCTCAAACATATGGTGGGTCTACTATAGAGACTTTGCTTAAGAGATACTCATATCGAGTCATAGTATGCATCATCATGAGGTCAGCAATTTGCTTGATGGAGGGGGTGTAAGGAAGAGAAAGAGCATGTCGATAAAACGACCGAAACAAAGCAGCATATCTCAATATGCTTCGTCTGCCCATGGAAAATAGGATTCTCAACTGTGAATGGCACTCTAGGTCACAATATAAAGGATTAGGACAATAGATGTGGACACCCATATGTGAGAGAAGGTAAAGAAATATGACCTCTAAGTTAGTGTCCAACATAGTGCAATACTCATCCTTAGCACTGGTGTGATAAACAACATCTTGCTTATTACTTTTAAATGAGATAATTGAATCACCAAGGAAGACACAAAAGCTAGTACTAGAGCATCGATTTGCAGGGTAAATAATGCATGATTAGAGAGAAGACTGATGGAGTCCATAGGCTAGAGGAAGTAACTGCCAATGGATGCCAAGAAATTGGATAATTGAGTTAAGATGACTATATGCTATGAGAGCATGGCTCAACATGATAGATACATGGTGTATGCGGTGACCACACAGTGAGAAGACCATATAGAAAATACACAAAGGAAATGGGACTACACAAAGAATATGTATATAATGTCTCCAACAACAATCATCGAGATTATGCTGGATTATACATGAAATGTCCTTTTCTAGCTCTTGCTTTAGCCCTATATTTCTAATCCCTAGGGGGTCTTCCTCCTCTAGCAGGTATATGAAGATGTGGTCAGTCCTCAGCCTCATATGCTGAAAAGAAGGATTACTACAAGGTTTTGGAAGATCAAAGCCCAAGGTCATCATGTCTTTTCTTCTCCTCAGTCATCATGGCAGGTATTTTCTTCTCCTTTTACATGTTCATCAATGTTTTGGAGAATGATTTAAGGCTCTCAATCTCAAAAGCATCAATGTCTTTTGAACAGAGAACAAAATGTATTTTGTGACTTTCTTGAACGATAAAGATGATGTGTGAAAAACAATAATATAAATTGCATAAGGCATACCAAACAGCCATACTACACAAGAAGAATGCTGCAACATGCCAAAAGCACCAGTCAGCTGATCTAAGAATCATAACCTCTATGCCAAAAAATAAAGTATTGATACATGATTAGAAGCATTTGCAGGTGTTGCAGATGTTCTTTGACAGTCAGAAATGGAAGGTCTGCCTAAGAAATTCATTATTCAATTTGGTACATTAGCATGATTGGTAAGTTTTGGTAATTAAGTTAAAGTTACCATCTAGAATATATGAGATCATTTATGCGGCTGTGTGCATGCAATGGAAGCATTTAGTGGTTTCCTACAGTTTAGAAAAGGTACATGGTGACCTTCAGACTGTTTGCTAACAAAAAGAAAAGAAAAGTCTTCCCCTTGCAATTGACCGAGCCAGCACAAATTCTCAAAGTTTAAAAGTACTACCGATATGTAATTCCTTAGGGAAAGAAACTGCACAAACAGCTAGAATGTAAGCTAGAAAAGTTTGGATGAAATCCAGTATATGTAGTATGTATAATTATAACAAAACACACCAAAATATAGACATTTACATGAGATCTTATAACCACATTGCCACTCTACATGCATAAACACAGCATATCATGACAAAATCTACAATTTAGGGGAAAAATCACTTCCAGAGAAGAAGGAAAAAACAGATCCCAAAGAAATATAAGATATCTGTTTGGCATGTATTAAAATATAGAATCATTCAAGTTATCACTGGATGCTAGGTAGCTGCATGGTATAATTAAACAACCTTTTTAATATCTCCAGACATAACCAGAGGCCTAGCAGAATCATGGATGCACACGAGTTCTGAGCTGCCATCAATTTCCTGTAAGATGTTGGAAGAAGTTCTTAAAAGGTATAGATACAAAAAATGTGAAGAGTATGTATTAAGGAAATAATTATACTAAAAGTTGAAGATCACATAGGTATTATGTCAAGAAACTTTCTCAAATAGATATGCTATTTTCTTCTAATACGTAGGTACACAAGTCTTTTCATTGCATAAAACCAAAGATACAAGGAAGAATGACAGTTTATGGAGAATAACTATTAGGGATAAATGCGGTCAAGGGAATGAGTGAAAATCATCAATTGTAATTTGCCTTTATAGAAAGACTAACTAAGAATTATCAAAGTTATAAGGTGGAAAAAGAAAAGTATTCATGTTTTTACTTATCCTTAGAATATAATTACAACAGAATATAGTTACAATGATAAGTTGATAACAGGATGAAAAGATTTTTATTTTTTCTTTCTATGCATTTAAAAAGTTGGATTTAGAAGTGTGTTTACCTGAAAACCATTGAAAACAGAATCTTGTCTCTCCTTCCCAGGAAGTGCAAACCTAACACCTATTTGTATCTCCTCACTAGCATCTGCAAACATGGAAAATGATGGATTCTGGTATCTCCTATACATACAATAATATCTAAACCAGAAAATGAAATTTACCAAATGGAAATCCAATCTCTACATATATGAGAAAGAAAACTTTAAATGGGTCCAAGAGGCTTTCTGAACCTTCAAATATATCCTTGTAAGATGGATCACATACAACAACTATTTCTTTCACTTCACTCATTTGTGAGAAAGTGTAGAAACTGCAACGAAAAACAATACCATGGTTTGAGCAAAGTAAATAACAATAACAGAAAAGTTCACCATGTGAAAAGCTGAAAAAGAAATACCTGTACAATGCAATTGGTTGTCCTAAAAGTGGAAGATATTGCTTTGGCATACTTGCCTGTGGCATAAACAGCAAATATTGTTATGTCATAATAATTGAATGACGGATTGAAAAAATGTAAGTTCATCATTCTGCCTCTATGTGTTTGTGCATATTATGCCATGGATGATCCCGTCATGTACTAGTAGTAGTAACATGCATCTGCAGTACATGTAAGTGTTTGCCTGCAGCTTTATTGATAGACAGAATGCAAATTCACTCATGCCTTCAAATGTGATTTTGTCTATAACAACAAAATATCTAGAAATTTAAAAGGGTCGAAGGCACTGAATTTAACAAAAGAAGTGTGTTGACAGAGGTGTAACGATTCAAATCCACCAGCATCTTCTGGAGTTTTGGTGAATTGTCTAGAACATGAGATATAGAACAGCTTCGAAAGAATGCCAGTGCATCTGTTGCGGGACAACAATAAAGTAGACAGTTCAAAAAGATTCTTAGCATCCAATCATGAAGACAAGCAAGGAACAACAACAAAAAACATTAAATTTTTAGGTATTTTGGACGTAGGAGTGCATTGATATAGAAAGACACTGGTTTTCTTCAGTTGCTTGCGGAACTTTTTTTTCACAAGAAATGAATAAATTCTATTTATAGATAAATTGAACTTACCTGCCAAGAAAGGCAATCCCCATACAGAAACAACCCACTTTACCCATCACCAAGCAAAAGTGATGAGAACCCCCAGTAGGTTCTTGAGGACTTTTCATTTATTTAAATAAAAAAACAAAAAGATAAAGTCTTTCCACTAAAGACAGTTAACCAAGGTTTAAAGAACACTAAATTCATAAGAAATTATCAATCTAAAACTTGCCTCCAAAGGAGTATCTATGAGGACTCGGTAAAACCAAGTCATGAAAATGGCCCAGGTATACCACTTAGCTGCTTAACTTCTACCAAAAGTATAATGACAGCAGGAACATTAGCAAAGTCTTTGTGGATTTAATTTTGAAACAGAAGAATCCCCCTTATGCACTCTTAGCTGGCTCAGAAAAGGATTGCGAACCAAAACTGGACTTATTCTTTTCGAAACAAATTAATCAAAAAGGGAAGAAGAAAAGGGGAAAGAATTATTACGCCCATGCGCTTTCCTTTTCCTCCCGCTAAAAGAACCACCGAAACGCTCTTATCTTTCACAGCTCCACCCTGCGAATAAATCAATCAAAATTACATCCCTTTTTTCCAATTAAGGATCCTCAATACTCCCTCTCCTTCTCCTATATAAACAAACCTCGCTTTCTTCTACCCTTTTCGCGCAACATCTGACCCGATTCTCATTTTTATTACGATTCAAAGCGATTCCATCCTTCGTCACGGATACCACACCTAAATAAAACACGATTAAAAAAAAAGAAGTGATTTTGGCATCAAATTCGAACTAGAGTTCCGATTTCTCGATAATATTTATACGTTTTTCTTGCGAGTGAGAGAAGAAGAGGAGTCTTGCCTGCGGGCATACGGCGCGAGAGGGGGAGCCGCGATCGAGACGGCATGGGAACCGAGAGGAATGGAGAGGATGCTTTGGATTTCGAGGAGGAAGGGAGGAGGTTGGGGAGGTGGTGGGACAGGGAGACATCGAATCGGAGCGCCATTTCTTCCGATATAATTCGAGCTCAACGGTTCGGGAATGCTTCAGGGGTAGATGGTGGGACAAGAAGGAGAGCAGGTTAGGCGATGGGAAGCGGACGAGTAAGTTTTTGATCCAGCGCCCGTTGGGTATGTCGCGCGAGGCGGCCCTGGTCAAGATTCACGACTCCCGATTAGATTTTGTTGGCGGCTCCAACCAATCCCTGCCGTCCAATGTAAAACCTTCTGCTTTCGGATTCATCGCTCAGTTGACCATTTCAGGTGACTATTCCCAGTTAGGAGTGGCAAATTGATAAGATTCTGTCAGATTCGGACAGGGTCCGGCCGAATTCAGCTTAAATATTGAAATTTCCAGAGAGAACTTATATACGACCATCACTTGGTATACGAGTAATAGGAAAGAGGAATCCAGCCAGACTTCAGGTTATAAATTTTAACAAGCAAAATACCCTCCAAAGAATAGATGAAAAATAATATTAAAATAAAAATAATATATTTGTAAAATAAAATAAAAACAAAAATTATAAATAGAAAAATTATTGATGGAGAGTAAAAAGAATATGTGATAGCGATAAAATATTAATTGCTATAATAAATGAAAACAATATACAAAAGGTAAATGAACATTTAAAAATTAAATTAATTCATGTTATTTACAATATTAGAAAGTTAGATTTGATAATATGGAAAATATTAATAAATATAATTAAAGATATCTAAATTTACATAGCAAGTTTCACAAAATTAGAGTGCATCAAACACTATCCTAAATGAGAGCAATTAATTCTAATTAGTGTAAAATAAATTTGCAACTAAGTGCGAATTTACTTAGTATATAGGTTTTAAAAATTTTGAAATGGGGCAATAATGAATTTCAACCAAAACGGAGGGCATTAATGGGTTTCGAAAAAGTGCATTGAATATATTGTAAATATACCAAAAATATTCTAGCATAGATTACAAAAAATAGTTTGGCAATCAACTTAATAAAATTATATTTTTGCATAGTTTTTAGAGCAGCTAAAATAAATCTTTAATTGAAAACACTGTTTTAGAGATTTTTGCATGCTTCTTGAAGCAATTGAAACAAATTATTTTAATTTATTTTTTTTTGAAATTTTTGCACAAATTTTGGCTTTAATTAATACCTATCAGCCCCCTCTCTCTCCTCTTTCAATAGTAGAGAGACCTGAGGCACTGATTTCAATATTATTTTGTTTGAATCAGTTCAGTACGGTACCGAATCAGTACCATATTGAATCAATAACCGATCAATATAGGTTTTGAGACCAGTTCAACTAGCCCTGATTCCTAGCAAAATATTTAGTTTTGGGCATGCCATTCATTAATCAGGAAAGGGGGAAAGAGTTGTGAGGTGCTTGCCAACTTTAGCTCATAAGTATTGCTTGGCATCTCTCTTTACCTAGAAGAGGTGCCAGATTAGAGCATCGCGGTGGTATGTATATATTTTTGAAAGAAAAAAAAAAGTTGCACTATGTTTCCTTCACTATTAAAAATACTTGATTAAAAAAAATCTCAATTAAGAAAGTAATGCGGCCAATGTAAAACTTTTCGGTTTTTCTTTTTACTAAAATTCAGTACTTGATATTGCAGAATGCAATTTAGATCGCTGCAGTGGAAAGTGAGTTTCCATGTCAGACTATTCATGATATATAATGAACTTTAAGACTCAACATGCTTTATCACGCACACTTCATTCGAAATTCTGCCATGTTTTCGGGTGGTCCAAAATTTAGAAGCCAATGTATGTAGGTTAGGAAGTAGGCTATAAAAAGGCATTACACCTAAAAAATTTAAATATATCTTGAATCAAGTTACAATGCACTCTGCCTAAGATTAGCATCGCACATTGGAACAAAAATCATATGGGACGAGCACCATAGTGTATCATATGGGACGGGTATTTTGTTTACCACATTTCCTCTTGTGCCTATCTTAAAGAGAAAATTTAGAAGTCAAATAAAGAAGAAACTTTTTCTACTAACAAAGTCCGTCAATTCTATAACATAATTAAAAAAAAATTCACACACTAATAGAGACCCTGCATGAAGAAAGACCATCTCATTTTCTTTTTTTCTTGTCAAATGATACATATTCACGACTTCCTGATACATTTTGTAAGCTTTTTTTGATACATATCTGTAGCAACTCAATACATGCTTCCAAGTAAATCGATGCATAGTTCCAGAATATGATGTTCACCATTACATAATATATGGCTAGTCAATACACACCTAGCAATATAGTTATCCAATATTTCAATACACACCTTCAGGTAAATCGATATATATTCCATAATATGATGCTCATCAATACATACTATGTAGCCAAGTGATACACATCTGTCGATTTTTTGATATATACTGTAATCTTTTCTAATGCACACCCAACAACAACTCGATACATATCTTCAGGTAAATCAATACATAGTTTTCAAAATATGATATTCACGAGTATGTACTATACGGTTAGGTGATGTATACCTACCAAAATAGTCATCCAATATTTCAATACGTACCTTTAGGTAAATCGATATATAGTTTTCAGAAAGAAGAAAGGGACTTGGAAGGAGAAGAATACCCTTACGGATGGAAGAGACAACTTAATAAGAAAAAAGATAGAAGGAGAGGCTTAACGATGAAGAAAGAGAATGTGGATGGTTTTTCTTCATGGATGGTCTCTCTTAGCGCAAGCAATTTTTTTTTATTTTTTCTTTAAGTTAGGGGATTGATAGATTCCTTTAGTAGGAATTTTGTTATCCTTATTTGATTTTTGGGTTTTCTCTTTAAGATAAATATAAGAGAAAATGTGTCAAAAAAGGAGCCTCGTCTTATATTTCTTTCTATATTGCCTGCCCCATATGATTTTTGTTCCGCACATTGTAGAACCTCTCCTGATTCATTTTGTTTGGTAGAAAACTCTCATGATCGATTGGTTAGGATGTTATAATACTTTGTTTTGTCGAGGATAACCCTACTCTCTCTCTCTCTCTCTCTCACCAAATCTCTCTCATATTTTCAAGCTTCTCTCTTTAGAAAATCCTGAAAACAAGTAAGTCGTCGTTCCTGATAGAGATTCTTGAGTAGGATTTGACTTATTTTATTCTCCTTTTGAAAAGGCCAATTCCTAATGTGTATATATTTTCAATGTGTGCTCAAGTGAAACTGAAGTGCTTAAGTACCTGAGTGTTGATGTTTCAATTCATAGTTCAGCCATGATCTTTATTGTAAAATATTGACGGTTCAATTCATAGTTCAGCCATGGTCTTCCTTGTGAAGAGGGGCTAAGCACTTTGTCAATCTTGCTGAAGTAGTCAAAGGTCAAAGTCCTTTAGGTCTATAATAATATATGATGGAATAAGCAGATTATCATCTTTAGTAATATTAGGAAATATATAATTAAGTATATCCCTAATGATAGGAATATTTATATAATATCTTGGGAGCACCTCTCATGGTGCCAACATGTAATCCTCCTAATAGAAGCATTCACTACCTTTAGTCGTCACAAACTGCTTATATTCGATGTAGTACAGCTAGAAACATCGACTGATGATTGCCCACCATAGCTTGAAAAGAAGACTAGTTTTAGTGACCTAATAACCTTCTAGTCATCATAAAGAGTAGAATGATATTGAACGCTATTTCAACCTCAATTCGGTCAAGTAGTCTTTAGCTGCTGTTTTGATATGAAATAATTTTGGAATAATATACTGAGTGATCAATATTTCACATCAGCTTGAGCATTGTGCCATGAAATTTTGTACAATAGTGGCCCCAATAGATGCTTGTCATTACTTTTCAGATGCATAGTTGGCATAATCCAAAAGGTCAAGTAGATAGATTGAAGAATACCAATTCTAGAGAGATGATCTGAAAGCAATTTGGAAACTACTCTAACATTCAATTCAGAGAAGTGACTACTTTCTAACAAAAATCAAATTTAATTAAATGAAAGGAAGACCTTTAAGAGGTTGATAGAGCATTAACCTTATTTATGTCAGTAGAAAATTGAAGATAGATCAACTAACCTATAAAATTGACTTGCGCCAAGAATCCTCAGCAAGTTTACACCAAATGGGTGGTGGTCTTCCTTCTCTTCCTCTTCTTCTTACTCGGTCTCACTCCCTGATCCCCGAACAAATGCTCCTCGTTCGAGCACTGGCTGTGGTCGAGCTTAGGAGCCACTTATGGATTCTTCCCTAGCAGATGGTATACCTCTTCTTGAAGGAGTCCCAGGTGGCCTCCAGCATCTCATTGCAGAATTATGCAGAAGCCTTGTAATCTACAACAATAGTTGGATCCTCTCTTCGGCACAGGAGGCCTTCTCCTTTGGCTGGACAACCTCTTTGATTGCAAGGTCGACCCTCTCCTCGAACTGGGCAGCTCTATCCTTTGCCCATGTAAACCTCTCCTCAGATTGGGAGGCTCGAAGCTCAGCTGTAGTGACCACATCCCTTAGGCAGGCAATCTCCACGTTGGCCTCCTTCCTTGTGCAGGCCCCCTTCTTGCTGATGGCCTGCTGTATCTCCTGCAGCCGAACGACCATTGGTCGCAACTCCATCTATGAACTCTCAGCCTTGGAGCTGAAGAAGCGAGTCTGCACCTCAGCCTCCTCTCTTCTCGACCTCCGTCTACTCCACCTTGGCACGAGCCCTGCTGCTCTCTGCCTCTCAAAGGAGGCAGTCAGAGACCTCCAACCTCTGCTGATGGGAGCGGATGATCTTAATAAGTACACAGACAGCTTACACTTTCTACAGAAATAAAGAAAAGATTGATCATTCAAAAATAACAAATGGATGAAACAACCAGTCTGATTATCTCAACAACAGTGCAACAGGATGAGTTGATCATGCTCTCCGTCGGTCTCCACCGTAGCTCCAACTCCGTGCTCTGTGAAACTGGCCGAAGTGAAGACATCGACAGTTGTGTACCTCCAGTGGGAGTGTTGAAGGCTGGCGTGGACACTTTGGTGGGTAGACTAGTGGTGATGCAACCGACAGAGGAATGCAGCCCCTCTATCAGGGCCGAAGAAGGATCGGCAACCTCTAGCATAGGTGGTGAAACTGGAACGGTCGAGAGGGCATCCTAGAAACTGAAGTGGCCACCAGAGTAGATGATGGTACACTAATGGGGAGGGAAGTAAGCACCTCCACATCCATTGATCCTCCCTCGATAGGCTCCTCTTTGATTCTGATGTTTGGTCCCACAGGTACACTCCTCTTATCCGAGGAGGAACTGCTTTCGCCGGATTTTCTCTTCCTTGAGGAGCAGAAGAGTTCTTCCACCTCAAACTTCATGGTTGTAAGAACAGAAGAAGAATGAGTTAGTCATAGATTCAGATTGACAAAAAAGAAGCAGAATAAGATGAAAAAATATACCAACAAAAGGGGCAGGACTAAAGTCGGCATTGACCAAGGCCGACTCCCAAAGTAGCTTGGCCAAAGGTAGAGGACCCATCAGATGAAGCAAATCAACATACTCCTTCTCTTCATCGACAAAAAAGGAAAGAGGCTCAAGGCTTGCCTCTCGGGTGTCCTCCATAGGGTTAGAAAATAAAAAAAAAATTGTCGAAAACATAAAAAAAATCTGACCCTTCCACACATGGATAAGCGAAGGACTAGGAGGAAGGATATTATAACTCTTCCTATAAAAAAGGTACTACCACCTCTTATTTTGAGGATGGGCCTTCACTTAAAAAAAGGCTCAAAACATCTCCAGCGTAGGTGTGATCCCTTGAAGCTGAATAAAGCAAAGAAAGCCCACAATCATCCTCCAAGCATTGGGGATGAGCTACACTAGGATAAGTTGGGACTAGGCCAACAAGTCGGCGATTACCGATAGAATCGAGAGCCTTAGCCCCACTTTCAGGAACTCCTCATTCAGGGCTATCTAGTTCTCCCCAGGTGATGTCGCTTGATTCGAAGGATTAGGGCACTCAAGGATAAAGTCCTCAAAAATAGAAAATGCCATTCAGATCCGATCGAGATCGGACTCCTCCAAAAGGCTTGTCTCAGTATCCAAACCTAAAGATACCTCAGAAAAAACTCTCCCTAAGACCACATAGACTTGGTCAGGAGAACCCTGACCCATTACCTCATCATCAAGAGACCGATCTCCAGCAGATGGGTCCATGAATATTCTCTAAACAATAAATAAGAAGACAACAAGGGGAGAAAAAGCAAAACAACCTATTAGAAAATAAAGACAAGATTCTGGTCGGGATAAGAAAGGAGATCCTTGACATAGAAGCTCATGAGTCGCACACTGTAACTCACACCTCCTCTCTCTAGTTTTGGAGAGTAAAAGAACTAGGTGAATGGGCTACGACTGCAGCCTTCCCTATTTATCAAGGGTTTAAGCAACCTCTTCCAAGGTGAAGCTTCACTTAGCCTTAGATACATGTCTCTTGGGTGTTCGCCTCAAGATGACCCATTCGGATCACCGCCAAGACCCAAACACCTATTAAACTCATGGACACCTTATCCATGACTGCAGTGCTTTGGGAAGGACAGCAAGGCCACATCCTTCATAAATACGGAATTTGAAAATTTTCTATTTTCTTAATGAAAAGGCACTATGCATTCTCCTTAGCGATCTTCATTAAAGCGTCCCTTATAGAAAAACTACCTCTACAGCCCACGTAGGATAGCTCGGTTCAATTGCGGAAATGGGGGACAAATGATACACCTCTAAACTGGCTACAACTCATCAGAAGATTCAACCAATTAAAACACGCCACAATGCCAACACGTGGTGGATCGGGAGCGGCTAGTGGGTGGGCCTAGTTCCATACCACTGAGCTTGAATATCAGGAGCTCCCTATAGTTGGTCACATCCTAATCGAGGAAACCAGTGATCATTAAAATCCCACCAATATGATAATTAGAACATCATCTGCGTGCGAAGCATTCATGTCCGATGTCTAGGCCGTACTCAAGCCAGCCACTTTTGGACGACCTACATACCCTAATTCTCTGGTGGTAGGTAGACTCCTCCACCGGACATACACAAAAAGAGAGGCAGAGGAGGTAAGCGAGAAGAACACCCTAATAGACTGAAAGACAACCTCCTCCCATTTTCTAATTACCATACTAACTTAGGTATCGAAAAGTCCCCCGCCGAATACATTCCAGCCAGAGGACTTCTTTACTTTATGTTGTTTCAGGTCAAAGTGCTCATGTTCCCTGACAAGGATCTCGGCTGTAGCAATTGAGCGCTGCTCGCCTTCTCCCATTCCGACCAAAGCAGTTGACCGCCAAGCTCTCTAGCATCGTCGCACTTCTCGTCGTGGTACCTAGGGCCAGTCAATTCTCAGCGGCAGCAGGTGGAATACCTAACATTTTGTATACTACAGTCATAGATATTCTTAATCATGATAAAATTGTTACATGAAAGGACAAGCATTCCTTAGTTCAAAGTCTTATTTCGAGTGCATAAAATCTTTCTAATGTATCTTAGTTGTTTTTACTATGTTGGAAGATTCTTGCTTTTAATATTTTGAACCGTGAAAGAAGACCCACTCCATGGAAAGCATGGCTTCAGAGTGGGTTAAAATGATATCATGGCAGCTCAGTCTAATGAAAATAATGAAAGAAATGGGCAGACTAGTGGGGTACTGAAATCCATGCCACAGGATGCAAGTTAGTAGAAGATTATATTGCAAGATAACTGAACCTTCCTGTTTCATTTCAATGAAGAAAAAGAAAGTAACAAAGGGAGATTCATGAGTGTAGAGTGAGCTAAAATCATAGCGTGGCAGGGAACCAGATTGTTGCATCTTTTGTCTAGAAGAAATAGTGCAAAGATTTGATCTAAGACATAATGACACATAAGCAATTACATATGCGATGCACATAGAAGAAATCATGCATGGAAAGGTTGTGGTAGTCTTAGGAATATATGATGGTTCCAAGAGGAGGGATGGATGGCTGTGATCCCTCATCTAATTATATAATTTAATAACTACATCAACACTTTTTCTCGGTGCAGCTTTCATGTTTCTGAAACTTAGAAAGAAAGAACTTAAAAAAGACTGGTGTATTAGCAGGGGAGTTTCTACAGGGAGGATGGTTGGTTTTGATAACTCTTTGGGAGTAGAGGAAAGATTGAATGAACTCGAGTAGAATACAGGACTAGAGTATCATGTCCTAGTAATATGCATCAGGTAATAATTTGTATTTACCAACAATTTAGCCCACATAATATTCAACATCTGCCTATATGTCAAATCCTATGCTACATTTATTAATAAGAGAGGTCTAATAATTAATATTCAAATCAATAGAGGACAGTAATTAATCTCAATTTCATGGACTGTAAAGTAATGATATATGCTGAATGATGGTCATACACAACTTTAGTTGTAGTGATTTGAGCATAGAAAGATAAAAAGTATGTCTCTAGAGTGGCATAAGAATGGTGGTCATATGTTCATCATCATTCTTACTATGAAATCAAATAGTTATTACCCAACTATTTAACTATCGTTTTGTTAAAAGGATATTTAACTGTTATATTTTTCTGTGTGGTTGAGTATGATTTTCTTATCATAATAATGCCATCATTTTCAGAATAATATTTTTTTCAAAATTTTGGCTTCATACAATTCTATAAACAGTATAATAACTCATAGAAAATTTAAGGCCAGCACTTAGGATGTGAACATCAATTTTACTAGATCCATGATAGAGTGATTAGACAAAATTTATAGTACAGAGTGGGGTGCAACTATTGAGCAGGTTATTGATTTATCAGATAGTTACATCGATTAATTTGTGTACTAATTATCAGTTATTGAGTAAAAGATAAAAAGAATTTGATGCTTTATAGATGTGACCTATATATCTTTGACTCTTACAGTTTGCTGTGTTACTTGAAACTTAATTGTCATGGACATCTTTTTATCTAATTTCCTTTCCCATGGAACAATTTATTAAAGGTAAAAGAAGAGAAAGTTGAAGTGAGATTATTCTGTGTTCTCTGATTGCCTCAATTAACCATATAAAAGTTCCCAGAATATGGTTTGCATAGATCAATTTGTTTACACAAGGGGGTTTTAGAAGACAAATGCTTTTCAAGATTATATTATTAAATTTCAAAGTTTAAAATATGTTGTTGTTGCTGATGCTGCTGCTATTGCTATTGTTCCTGCTGCTGCTGTGAATGCAAGCTTAAGATCCATATATATAGATTAACTATACCATTGTCATACATTGTTAATTATAATGACTAAAAATAATAATTATATTATTCGTACTGTAATTTTTTTGAGAGAAGTTCATACTATAATTTTTGACACAATCTTTCCAAAGTTTTTTGTCTCATAGGAAAAGATGAATAAAAATTGGAGGGAAAAATTATCTAAGATGATAAGATAGAATGTTAAAAAGGAGATGAAAAACGTCAATGTGTTAGCTAGTCTTCCCTTAAAAAAATGGTTTTCTGAAATAATGTAACTTGTATAGCATGGCAAATTCTTTCTAAGAAAAATTCTTGAGCATTCATGCTCAAGTTCCAGAGGAGAAGAGTACTCCCCCACAAACCAAGTCGGCAGATTCTTTCGACTGGGCGATCTCCTTGCAACTCATGAAAGCAATCACAGGACCTTTCGAGTTGAATCCCGTTGCACATGTATGGTGTTTTGTTATTGTTGATTTTTTATTTTCCCCTGAGAAAATGTATGTCGTATTGATTCATCAATGGCTACGGAAAAAGCAAAGGCAAGACAAAACTATTAGTCTATCTTTGCTAATTAAGTTTTCTTTGTACTCTATAGTGTGATTTGCATGCTGTAATAGCTGGAGTCATTATACTAATCTTGATATGCGCAATTTGGATTACTCCAAAATGATACTAGGCTGGTGTCATTTATTAATTTTTCTTTTAAATTTATTGTGGATTGTGGGGTCTCTCTGTGTGTGTGTGTGTGTGTGTTTTCTCTTCGTCTCTGACACTACTGTCCTCTCTCTCCTATTATCTGGCGCAAGCTTGGTGCCTGATAGTGCAAGCAAAGCAAGCATCCACTATTTGTTTTCCGTCAGAACATCCACTGAATCTCTCTTTACTTGACTCTTTGTCCTTGGAAGGTGAAAAGAAATATCCTTTTCGCTTTATTTTCCAACCTCAATTGCTCTATTACTGCAGTCAGAAGCCTCTAATTTGGTGCCTCGGTGCCAAAACCACCTAAAGCTTCCTTCCATCTCTTGGTATATTCGTTGTTTATCCCCCTCCTTCCTTAAGCTCTTCTAACG